>NW_027185698.1:32377018-32428995 GCF_028583685.1 Petaurus breviceps papuanus
GGGGAAGGGAGCCTGGCCCGAAGGTCTTCGCTCCCAACAAATAAATGAATAAATATATAAATAAATACATGAATGAATGAATAAATGAAGCAACTTCAGCTGTTTCCATGATCACAGACATCCAGAATCCAAAAGAAAGTTAAAAAAAGAAACCCAGGAACTGACTCTCACAGAACTCACTCAACACTACTCCCCCACCTTCCATGCTAATGACATGCCACGCTAGCAAACTTAAGGACACAACATTGGTTTATGTCACTCTTTTTATTACCTATACATCCTATGCCCCCTCCCTCTTTCCAGTAATGTAGAAACCCCAGATCCAAGCTGCAGAATCAGCCATTCCAGAACAAAAATCTACCAGGGGTTGCAGTCCAGGAGTCCCAGTGCTACAAAGCTCAGATTTTCCAGTGCTAGAGAAAGCAGGGTCTGAACTGCCTTTGTCAGGAAGCCCTGAACTACTAGTGCTAGACCAGGAAACTAATGAACAGAGAGAGTAAGCAGGTCACCAGGATAGGATACTCTATATGTGGGGAGTCATGTAGCATTCCAACAAGCCTGAGCAAAAACAGCACAGCTCCCAGCTGAGAACAGTTTCAACCACTGATAAGTCAGTTGGAGCAGAGATCTAGACTGGTGAACTGTGAATTACCCAGTGTGGGAGGAGGCTGAGACACTTTGAGATTCAGTTCCCAGGGAAAACATAGAAAAAAGACACTCAAGGTGAGTGATAAGGAAAGTGTGAGTGAGAGTGAGGGTGTGTGTGTGTGTGTGTGTGTGTGTGTGTGTGTGTGTGTGTGTGTGTAGCAGGAGGGGGGGGTGGCTGGAAGTAACAGATTTCAGGACTGAGAAATCTCAAATACCATCCTGTACAACATAATGAGCAGAGTAGAAAAATTTCAGTCTTCAATGGCAAGACTCACCAAAGAAACAAAAGAGAACAACAGATTTGGAGTGCAAATACACAGAAGTGAAGGACAACCTAAAGAAAAGAAGCAAAAACCTAAAAACATTCATAGAAAATATGCTCACTACATTAGCAAAACACACGGCTTTCAAAGACATGATACTTAGAGACAACCAAACAATCACAGGTCTCTGAAAAAAAAAACATATTAGGTCCCGTCCTTAATATGATAATGAAGGAAATAATACAAAAGAACTACCCAGAACTTCTGCATAGAAAATGAAATCCCAATGGAAAAAATTCACAGATGGCTCCTAGGGGGAAAAAAGCCTGTGAACTCCAAGACATACATAATAGCTAAGTTTAACATTTCAATTCAAAAACAGGTTCTACAAAAACAAGTTTTCCATCAGGAGAAAGACCAAATACAAAGGAACAGACATTTGAAAAATGCAAGACTATTCTATACCCACTAGTAAAAAAGAGAAGGGTCTGGAATAATGCATTTTAAAAAGAACTGGAACTCAAGATGTAGCCAAGGGTGACCTATATCCTGAAAAGCTGAGCTTAATCATACAGGAAAAAAGATGGATGTTTAATAATAAAAAAGAGTTGAAACATTTTAGAAAGAAAACCAGAACTGAAGAGATCATTTGCTTCTGGAAGACCCCAAACAACAGAATTATGGGAGTGAATAAATGAAGATTGCAATAGTAGCATAGTGGCAATTGAAAAAGCAGGGAGAGCCTTCCTTCCAAGAGGACACAAGAAGATGGGGTAAAGGCAGAAATTTGGTAGAGGTAATTGTGCAGAGGCAGACAAAGGGTATTATGAACAGAGAAACTGGTGACACCCTATGTTTTTTTTGTGGGACTACATGAGAGTGTACATGAAAAAGGTGGGAAGAGGAATTAAGGGACAGAAAGTGAGTGATGCACCTGGGTCAAATCAAGGGCTAGTATTGAGAGGACAGTGATCTCTGTGGTCTCAGAAAGCAAGGTGAAGAAAAAGGGGTAAAGATTGAAAAGAGTGGAAAGGAAGAATGCCTTACTTTGGAGCTGGATGGGGGTTCCACTGAGGAATGTTCCCATAGATGAAGGGAGATGAATCTTACAATGGATGAAGCCTGGAGGATTTGTGCCTGTAAAATCTACTTGTCCTGGGAGAAAAGGAAGTGGAATCCCCAAAGACAACTGGCACTTGGGGAGGTGGGAAAGCACTGGCACAAGGAGGAGATTCTTGGGGAATTGTAGGGGAAAAAATGTTAAGAGGGTGTAAAGGTCATTTGGGGGTTTGGGGAGGGTGCCCTAAATTCAATGTCCTGTCTGACACCTAAAGTAATTGGCATTGTTTTAAGAATGAGGCAATGGAAAAGAGGAATCAACTCGGTAAGCCACACAAAGCAGTGGCAGAAAGTTTATCGTGGCTGAAATTTAAAATAACTTAGGAAATAAGAGTTCACACTCCTGAACAGAGCAATTTATCAAGCAACTTATGCCAACTGAATCACAAGTTGGGACCAGGCCTCCTCAGCTTGGCACTGGACTCCAAACACAAGGGGAGACAGATTTTATTAAAAAAAACCCACTTAATCAAATAAGTTGATTAAAGGAAAACAATCAACAGGATATGACATTAGGTAATCTGATATTTTTTCCTTTTTTTATCAAATGCTTTATTAACTTCTAGTTTACATCATTCATTTCTGCAAGATTTTGAGTTACAAATTTCCCCCCTACCCACCACCCCAAAATAGTGATCCCACTGGTTATTCCCTCCTCCAATCTGCTCTCTCCCATATCTTCTCCCATACCCCTCTGACTTTCCAGTAGGGCATGGTGGATCTCTATGCCCTAGTGCCTGTATATTTTGTTGCCCAGTTACATGTAAAACAATATTAATAATAGTATATATGTATATATATATATATATATATATATATATATATATTTTAAACATTTTATTTTAAAGCTTTGAATTCCAGATTCATTCCCTTCCTTCCTTGTCACACACCCTTACTGGGCTGATAAGCAATTCAATATAGGTTATACATGTGTAGCTATGCAAAACATTTCCATAATGGATATATTTTGAAAGACTGACTATATTTCCCTTCGTCCTATCCCACCTCCCACTTGTTCTATTCTATATTTTGATCCTGTCCCTTTTCAAAAGTGGGTGCTTCCAACTTCCCTCCCTCCCAGCATGTCCTCCCTTCCATCATCCCACTCTCATCCCCTGCCCCCTACTCTCCTGCAGGGTGAGACACCCTATTTAGTGTGTATGTCATTCCCTCCCTAAGCCAAAATAAATGAGAATAAGGTTGCCCCAATCCCTTTTGCCTTCCTGTTCTTCCCCTACATTGTGCCCATTTTCCCTTGCCCCTTCTATATGAGATAGTTTACCCCATTCTGTCTCTCCCCATCTCCTCTCATTATATTCTCTCACCTATTAATTTCACATTTTAAGTATCATCCCTTCTTAAGTTGGTCCTGTGCCCTCTATCTATGTATACCTGTACACATATATACACACATTCATATGTGTATTCATATGCCCATATGTCCTCCTATATAGACATATATGTATGTATATATATGCATATATATACACTTATATACACATTTCTATTCCCTTCAACTATTCTCATACTGAGAAAAGTTTCATAAGTTACAGTTATCATTTTTCCATGTAGGGATGTAAATAGTTCAACTTTGATAAATTCCTTATGATTTGTTTTCCCTGTTTACCTTCTCATGCTTCTCTTCCTTCTTGTATCTGAAATGTAAAATTTTCTATTCAACTCTAGTTTTTTCATCAAGAAGGCTTGAAAGTCCTCTATTCCACTGAATGACCATATTTTACCCTGAAACATGATACTCAGTTTTGCTGGGTAGGTGATTCTTGGTTTTAATCCCAGCTCCTTTGACCTCCAGAATATCATATTCCAAGCCCTTCAATCCCTCAGTGTAGAAGCTGCCAGATCCTGTGTTATCCTGATTGTGTTTCCACAATATTCAAATTGTTTCTTCCTGGCTGCTTGTAATATTTTCTCCTTGATCTGGGAATTCCGGAACCTGGCTAGAATATTCCTAGGAGTTTTCTTTTTTGGAATCTTTTTCAGGAGGTGATCGGTGGATTCTTTCAATCTCTATTTTGCCCTCTGGTTCTAAAACATCAGGGCAGTTTTCCTTGAGAATTTCTTGAAGGATGATTTCTAGGTTCTTTTTTTGATCTTGGCTTTCAGGTAGTCCAATAATTTTTAAATTATCTCTCCTGGATCTATTTTCCAGGAGTGGTTTTCCCAATGAGATATTTCACATTGCCTTCTATTTTTTCATTTGTTTGGATCTGTTTTATAGTATCTTGATTTCTCATAAAGTCATTACTTTCCATTTGCTCTAATCTAATTTTGAAGGAATTATTCTCTTCAGTGAGTTTTTGAAATTCCTTTTCCATCCGGGCAATTTGACTTTCTAAGGCATTCTCCTCATTGGCTTTTTGGGACTCTTTTGCTATGAGTTAGTCTATTTTATAAGATGTTATTTTCTTCAGTATTTTTTGGGTCTCCTTTAGCAGGTTGTTGACTTGCTTTTCATGATTTTCTTGCATCACTTTAATTTCTCTTTCTAATTTTTCCTCTACTTCTCTTACTTGATTTTCAAAATCCTTCTTGAGCTCTTCCATGGCTTGTAATCAGTTCATATTTTTCTTGGAAGCTTTTGATGCAGGAGTTTTGACTTCACTGACTTCTTCTGGTTCCATGTTTTGATCCTTTTTGTCCCCCCAAAAGGATTCTATGGTCTGATTGCGCTTTCTCTGCTTGCTCATCTTGCCAGCCAATTACTTGACTTTTGAGCTCTTTGCCATGGTAGAACTCTGCTTCCAGAGTGCAGAGAGCTATGTCCCAAATCACTGGGGTTTTTGCAGATGTTGTCAGAGCTATGCAGAGGGTGCCCTCTTTACAGATACCCCAAGTTCTGGCACACTGGCCACATATCCCAGGACCACCACCCAAAACCGCGATCCAGATCCAAGCAGGTCAGAGCAAGAGTGATTACCCTTCCAGATGGTTGCTTGGTCCCCCTATGATCTGCAGACCAGGAGCTCTGTGGTAGCCACACAGCAGCTACAGCAACTGCACCTTCACCACCTCTTGCCCCAGGGGCAGGGGCCAGACTGTACTCTTCTGTTACCCAATTCCAACAGAGTTCCCCACTGACCTTTTACTTTCTCTTTGGTGTTTATGGATTGAGAAGTCTGGAAACCACCATAGCTGCTGGTGATTCAGTCTGCTGAAGTCGGCTCTGGCAGGTCTGGGATGCTGGTCCAGGCCACCCTAGGTGTGGTTGCTGGTGGTTCACTGGGGACTGTTCTTGGGTCCCAGCTCAGTGTGATAGATCTTTCCTGTCAGCCTGCCGGCCTGGCTTCAGTGGGAGATTTGTTTCTCTCTGTCACTTTGTGGGTTATGTAGCTCTGAAATTTGTTTAGAGTCATATTTTACAGGTGTTACAGGTAGTTGTGGTGGGAGCTCATGGAATTTCTTACTTGTACTCTGCCATCTTGGCTCCGCCTAATATATACTTTTAATGCTGTACCAATCAAATTATCAAGGATAGTCAAGCTTAATAATAAAATTGATTTGAAAAAATAAAAGCTATTGGGTATTAAGAAAATGATGAAAAGGACAAAAGGGCATAGCACTTTCAGACATCAAACTATATTATAAAACATCAGTTGCCAAAAACATCTAATATTGGTTAAAGAACAGAGAGATAGATTAATGGAATGAACTATATAAGAGAGATTAAGAAACAACAGAAATCAATAATCCAATATTTGATAAAGTAGAAAACATTAGTTACTTGGGGAAAACTGGAAAGTAGTCTGGCAGAAATTAGAACAATACCTTACACTACACAGCCGTGATAGTGTCTAAATGGATACATGACTTTAACATTAAAGGTCATACTATTTTTAAAAATCTGTGGTGATAGATGTCTTTCTTACCAAACAAAGAGTCAATTAAAAATGATAAAATAGACAACTTCAATTGCTTTAAACTTAAAATCTTCTGCAAAGACAACACTAATGCATCAAGACTAAAAAAGGGAAGTGGTAAAAAAATTTTCCGTCAATTTAAATTCAAATGCAATTTGATATTCAAATGAAATTCAAACAATTGATCAATTCATTCAATTTTGCAGAAAGATTGTTGCTTGGGCAGGGTTTTGTACCTCTTGTGCCAAACTGATAATTCTTTCTTCTATAACTCATTTATTTTCCTTTTCCTCAAGCACTTTCATTTTATTATTTTTAAATAATACTTTTGCTTCTTCTTTTAGATATTTTAGTTATATTTTTATTCAAGCTTTTTTTTCCTCTGAGGATTTGCTTATAGGTATTTTGGAGTCAATCTTTTCTTCTGGATTTGTATCTTGAGTATCACTATCATAAAGCTCTTTATGGTAGGATTCTCATTCTCTCTTTTTCTTTCATTCTTCCAGTCTAATTCTTGACTTCATATACTTGGCGGGCTGGGCTCTGCCACACTTCTGGAAGTAACTCAACAGGCTGATACTATTGCGTCTTTCTTGGGCTAGGGTGCTGTGTCGTTCTAGGATCTCAGGGGATAAGTTGGAGAACTCTTATTGGCAGTCCCCTGGTCCTCTCCAAGTCCCTGAGCTATGTCTGAGTCTGAGAAATAGGACAAGTCTGCTGGACTCAGGTGCTCTCAGTCAATTGGGAAGCTCTGTTGGTTTAAAGTAACAGAAGTGTAGGGTCCCCTTTGGTCCAAGATTTTTGCTATGGTTATTCCTCTGCATACTTCAGACTAGGCTAGAGGCTGAAACTGAGATCTCTCCACCAGGCAACAAGCAAACACACACTATTGCTGCTTGCTTCTGAATTTGTTCCTTTTTTTTTTTGTATATCCCATAGGGTATCCTTTTCTGGGAATACCACATAGGCCCCTCTTGGTCTGTCCAAGACTTGTGACCCAAAACTGAAAAGGGGTGCCACAGCTGCCATTTGGCATCTGTTCCTACACTCTACACATGAATTTAGGATCACCTCCTGCCTGGGGACTGGAACACTGCCTTTAGTTGCTCCTGGTTAGACCCCATCCCCAGCGTCTACAGACCTTTTGGTCTCTCTTCCTTTGCCAACTTGGAGCGGACAGATTTTTTTTTTTCTAAATTTCCCCATCAGGATTAAGTCTGGGCATTTTCTAGATCTGTTTGGACTTTAGGGGGAGGGGAGCTCACTGTTCTGTTTCCTGTTACTCTGCCATTTCATCTCTGCTTCTGACACTGAAGTGATGATAAATCTTGAAGCAGATTGAGGGAAATAAATGAAAAATTGTCAGAATTAAATAGTTACAAAAACAAGTTTTATTAAGTTTTGTTGATGTTAATAAATCATTTAATGTTCATGTAAATGTAAATATTATAGAAGATAAAGCATTCCTTTATAAAGAATGTCATGACTATTGGTGGAGTTGTGAATTGATCAAACCATTCCAGAGATCAATTTGGAACTATGCCCAAAGAGCTATAAAACTGTGCATACCCTTTGACCCAGCAATACTACTACTAAGTCTGTATCCCAAAGAAATTTTTTAAAAAGGAAGAGATATATACATACATTTTATGTATTTGTGTGTGTGTGTGTGTGAAGAAAAATATAGAAACTCTTTTTTGTGGTGGCAAATAACTAGAAACTGAGGAAATGCCCATCAACTGGGAAATGGCTGAAAAAGTTACGGCATATGATTGATAGAATATTATTACTCTTTAAGAAATAATGATGAGCAGGGCGGCCAGGTAGCACAGCGAGTAAGAGCACTGGCTCCAGTGTTGAGAAGACCTGGAGATCGAATCCCAGGCTCAGACACTTAGCACCCACCCAGAAACACTTGGCCGTGTAACCTTGAGCAAGTTACTTAACTCCAATTGCTTAGGGGCGGCCAGGTGGCTCAGCGAGTAAGAGCACTGGCTCCAGTGTCGGGATGACCTGGATCAAATCTGGGCTCAGATACTCAGCACCACACCCCAAAATAACTGGCCCGTGTAACCTTGAGCAAGTTACTTAACCCAGATTGCTTTAAAAATAAAAAAAAAAGAAATAATGAGGGGCGGCTAGGTAAATAAAGCACTGGTCCTGGAGTCAAGAGTACCTGAGTTCAAATCTGGCCTCAGGCACTTAACACAAAAACTAGCTGTGTGACCTTGGGCAAGTCACTTAACCCCAAATGCCCTCCAAAAAGCAAAAAAAGCGGTCTCCGCGGAGACCCACGAGGGTCAATATGCCTCGGTATGCGCAGCTGGTGATGGGCCCCACCGGCAGGGGAAAGAGCACATACTGTCACACCATGGTCCAGCACTGTGAAACCCTGAACCGCTCGGTGCAAGTGGTGAACCTGGATCCTGCGGCTGAGCACTTCAGCTACCCAGCGATGGCAGATATCCAAGAGCTGATCCAGGTGGATGACGTCATGGAGGACGACTCGCTTTGCTTTGGCCCCAACGGCGGCTTGGTCTTCTGCATGGAGTACTTTGCTAACAACTTGGACTGGCTGGAGAGCTGTCTCAGGCACGTGGAGGATGACTACATCCTATTTGACTGCCCAGGCCAGATTGCGCTCTACACTCACCTGCCCGTGATGAAGCAGCTGGTGGAACGCCTGCAGCAGTGGGAGTTCCGAGTCTGTGGGGTGTTTCTGTGGATTCTCAGTTTATGGTGGAGTTGTTCAAGTTTATCTCTGGGGTCATGGCAGCCCTCAGCGCAATGGTGTCTCTGGAAATCCCACAGATTAACATTATGGCCAAGATGGATTTGCTGAGGAAGAAAGCCAAGAAAGAAATAGAAAAGGTCCTTGACCCTGACATGTATTCTTTGATAGAGGATTCTACAGGCATATTAAGAAGCAAAAAATTCCAAAAGTTGACTAATGCCATCTGTGGATTGATCGATGATTACAGCATGGTCCAGTTTTTGCCCTATGACCAGTCGGATGAAGAAAGCATGAACATAGTCCTACAGCATATTGACTTCGCCATCCAGTATGGTGAGGACTTGGAGTTTAAAGAACTGAAGGAAGCTGAAGAAGAAAAATCAGCCATGTTCGATGAATATTTTCAAGACCGAGGGGATGAATGAAGATATTTAATTTTTTCGGGGTTTATTAAAGCACAAAGAGCTTTGCAGGCAGAATCTTACAAAGACTCATTTTTAGCCTCAGGGAGAAGTGGATGGAGAATTCATCTTTCCAGAGGGGAAAGAGTATGGCTAATCCACGATCTGAACATTGTCACTTCTCCTCCTCCCCCTCCCTCTCCAGTCCCACCAAAGAAAAAGGATAATTTGGAAACTCTACATTGGCAAATGTTTCCAAATGAAGTCCCAAGTTCTCTAGGATGTATAATTACTTGTTTAAGGGAAGACAAGTTCTGGCCTATAAACATGGCATGACTCAGGATTCACATTTAGAAGAACAACTTGGATTTGTGAAAACTCCTATTTATTCGTTGTGTACAGACAAGCCCTTGGTGCTGCTGTATGTCCTAGGCAGGGGCCCAACTTACTTCCATTAAGAGGAAGGATAGTTTGCATTGTGGTGTGGAAGTGCCAAAGAAGATTTCAGCTTGACGTCAAGAAAGTAAGACTCCCTGACAGCTTGAGCTAACCCCAAATGGCATGGGGCTCTTCAGGAGGTGGTGGTCTGCCCACCTTCCCTCCAAGGCAGGTCATTAATATGGTGGAGAAGATTTGTCTTACAGGTTTAGGTTGGGCCAGATGGCCTGAGAGTTCTCATCACTCAGAGATTCTTGTGGTTTTGCTATTGGAAAATGACTCCATTCCCCTCCCTCAGAATGGATTGCTTAAAAGTTACTAATAAAAAATAAACTATAAAAAAAAGCAAAAAAAAAGAAATAAAGAATGAGCAGGATGTTTTCAGGAAAACCTGGACTTACATGAACTGATGCAAAGTGAAGTGAACAGAAGCAGGAGAACACTGTATACAGTAACAGCAAGCAACACTGTATGATAATCAACTATGAATGACTTAGCTATACTTTGTAATACAAATATCCAAGCTGAAGGACTTATGATGAAAAGTACTATCCACCTCCAGAGAAAGAATTGATGAAGTCTGAGTGTGGATAGAAGCATACTTTTTTTACTTCATTTTTTCCCATGTTTTTTTCTTTGTATTTTCTATGATTAAAATGGGAATATACTTTGCATAACTATACACATATAACCTATATAAAATTGTTTACCATTTCAGGGCAGGGAAAGGTAAAGAATTTAAAACTCGATTAAAAAAAAGTTTAAAGAAAAATTTTTTACATGTAACTGGAAATGTTTTTTTTTTTAAAGGATGGAGTGGCTTTTTGGTCCAACATGTGGCAAGGGGCTGTGCAGGTGTAATGGAAATGTAAATTTTGAAGATCTTCCCTGCCCTAAGGCTAGAGTGCACCTGGAGCCTGGGGTGGGAGGCTTGTTTTTCAGTAGATACCAGAGCCCCCCGGCTTTGAAAAAACCAGATGTTGAAACCCAGATATTGATTTGGTATGGATGTAATGGTTGGACAGTTTGGAAAGCTGTCTACTTGATCTGTTTCTGTCTTGATAATTCTGCCTGTATACTTGAAGTTTGGTGTGCTGACGTTCTTCCCCTGAATTAGGTAAACAATACATGTTTGACTGATTAAAGTAAGCTTGTTAACCCATTTTTTGTTGCTTTCCTTTAACAAAGCAGATCCAAGAACCTGTATGGGCAACCACCCTAGGGACGCTTGGGGTGCTTGCTGCTACAAAATAGTGTCACGAACAGGATCTGCAGAGTAAAAGGAAAGTATGGGGGCTGGGATAATTGTTTGTTTCCCAGTTGTGGTAGCTGTGATTCTGTGGAGCCATGGAGCAGGAGAGAAGAATGGCCTGCATGCAGACTTCACTGAGCTGAGAGCAGGAATGGGGAGCTGCCTGCATCAGGACCTGGGCAGAAGCCAGGAGTGGCTGCAGCCTGTGGGAGGAGAAGGAACCCAGGAGTTCAGAATTCAGCCACAGGAAAAGATAAGAACTGAGCAGCAGCACTGAATGTGTTTCCTGGCTGCATCCCACAGTTTGGGACCCAGGGGGAGGATGGACTTGTGACTATGGGGGGTGGGATGAAGTGCCGTGGACCCCCAAGGACCCCACCTTGTTGGTTTTGTTGCCCAGCCCCCTCTCTGTACTTGGAAGCAGGGGCTGGAGCTGTGTGAGGGGCAAGACACCCCCCTCCCTCCTCCCAAGAGAACTTTATTTGGACCCTTGTTTTGAAATAAGGTGGAAATGCTATGTACTTTGTGTTTGTTTAAGGCCAAGGGGCCACTTTGGTAACTTTAGTTCTGTATCTTGAAAATGTGACCTATTATTGTTAACGCTAATTCAAAAGTAAATTGTTTATGCTATGGGCATGAAAGATCTTGGGGCCGAATGTAATGGGAATGTAAATTTTGAAGATCTTCCCTACCCCTAGTGCAACGGGAGCCTGGGGTGGAAGGCTTGTTTTTCAGTAGATACTTCTTGATTGGCCAGTGAGTCAACAAGGTTGTTACATTCTCTGAGCCAGGAGAAGGCTATATAAGCTCTGATGCGGAGCTTTGTTTTGGGGCTCACTTTGAGAAGTGTTCTGTGATTTGATCTGGGTTCTGGGAAGCCGTTGTCCAGAGCCCCCCCCTCCCTTTGAAAAACCCAGATGTTGAAACCCAGATGTTGATTTGGTATGGATGTAATGGTTGGACAGTTTGGAAAGCTGTTTACTTGATCTGTTTCTGTCTTGATAATTCTGCCTGTATACTTTGAAATTTGGTGTGCTGACCTTCTTCCCCTGAACTAGGTAAACGATACATGTTTGACTGATTAAAGTAAGCTTATTAACCCATTCTGAGTTGCTTTCCTTTAACAAAACAGATCCAAGAACCTGTATGGCAGCCACCCTGGGGACACTGGGGTGCTTGCTGCTATAGCAGGAAGCAACAAGTTCCCCAGCTTTTGGCTCTCTCTCACCAGCTTTCTTTCTCTAACTCCAATACCTTCCCCCTGTGTAACCATGATGGAACAGGCCGTCTCCTTAGTCAAGGGCTTCCTGGCCAGTGACATCACAGATGCTATCTCTAATACTCTTGTGGCCCCCCCCCCATCAAGAGTGTTAAGCTACTATTATAGGTGTAGCAAGCAAGTAATTAAATTGCTGCAGATAAGCAGTACAAAGGCATAATGGATCGTATATAGTCCAAATTCCAGAGGAACAGGGGTGTTTTCCTTCCGGCAGGATAATTTAACAAACGTCATCAGATATTTCTCCACCCAGGCCCTTAACTTTGCCTTTAAGGATAAGCAGAAGCAGGTGTTTAGGGAGGAGTGGACAAATACACACAATTTCAGAGGTTTTTTGCTGGCAATCTTGCCTCAGATCATGCAGCCCCAGCCACTTCTCTCGACTTTTGTCTGATTTTGTCAGAACCTTCAGCAGCTGATGTTAGGAAATCTGGCACTGAGAGAGAATTCAAGGGCCTGGGAAGCTGCCTTGTGAAAATCACCAAGTCTGATGGAACTCATGACTTGTATCAAGGTTTCAATGTCTCTGTGGAAGATATCTTTAACTAAAGAACAGATTCTTTTGGAATCTATGATACAGCAAAAGGTATGCTCCCAGATCTGAAGACTATACATACTGTAATAAGTGATGATTGCACAATGACTGCTGTAGCAGGTGGGATCTCCTATATCCCTTTGATACAGTAATGCAGTGAATGATGACACAGTCTGGGCAAGGAACTGATCTCACATACACTGGGACAACTGACTGCTAGAGGAAGCAATCATTGCTAAAGATGAAGGTGGCAGCAAAGCTTTCTTAAGGGTGCATGTTCCAGTGTTCTCAGAGGCACGGGTGGAGTTTGTGTGCTTGTCTTGTATGATGAACTGAACAAAGTAATCTAAGTACACCCTAACTAAAAATGGAACCAGTGAATATAGACTGTGTAGACTACTTAACAATACTTAGCATGTTGGTTCAAGAAATTCCTGATGTCTTTTTATCCAGACTAGCTCATGTTTATAGAGGAGCCAGGAAAAGCTCTTAGCAAAAGGGACTCATGGGACAGCTAGGTGGCACAGTGAATAGAGGACTGGCCCTGGAGTCAGAAGGACCTGAGTTCAAATCCAGCCTCAGACACTTAATAAAAAAAAAAACAAACAGTTGTCTGACCTTGGGCCAGTCATTTAACCCCAACTGCCCTCCAAAAAGCAAAAAAGAGAAAGAAAAAAAAGAGAAAGGGACTCATTGTGATGATGATTCAGTTTGTTGATTCAATTGATTTGGGGAAAGATAACAATTACTCTGGGTCCAAGGAGGCATATCCACTTAGACCATCTAGTTTAAATGCTCTTTTGTAGGACCATAAATTAGTGGTTAAGTATTTTTTTTTAATCACGTTTCCCATTTGTACTTAAGCACTACATATACTATTCTGCACAGCTGATTCATTTGGCAGTTACAATGGTCTGTGATAGGCATTCTGCTGTATAACAATAAAAACACAGAAGACTCTAAGGAAAAAAAAGGATGGCATGATTCGCAACATAAAGTCAGTTTTATGAAGAAGAAAAAAAGTTTAGTTGTCTTTAGTTTCCTTCAAAGCTCAATTCAAATTACATTCTCCATGAAATCTTTTCCTAATCTCCCCAGCTGTTAGTGACTTCCCCCAAAATATTACTTTTGTTAATTCACATCTCTCTTCATAGAGTACAGACTCATTGAGGACAAGGCCTTATTTTTGCCTCTGTATCCCCAGAATATAACACAGTAGCTGGCATATAGTTACCCAATGAGTCCTTATTAACTGACTGATGCACAAGGTGTGACAGAACATGGCAAGACATTAAACTACTCATTTGGCAATTTGCATGAGCAAGAAAGATACTATCAGAAAGAACTTAGAAGCATTGATCTGCTTACCTTACAAGGTTGTAAAGGAAGGCATTTGGTACATGATTGGTTGGAACATAGATGAGCTCCAGCCTTCTGTGCCAGGTCAAGGAATAGGATTGAATAAGCCAGTTGTTGTGGTCATCGAAGGGTGATTCAGCAGCCAGAAGTGGCCTTTTACCTATAAAGTCTCCTAAGGGAAGGTTTGGATCCATATGGAGGCAGAACACAGGAAAGGAGTAGCAAATTAGTGTTTAAGTATTTGTTTTTTTTAAATAATGTTTCTCATTTGTACTAAGCACTATATATATACACACTATTCTGCACAGCTGACTCATTTGACAGTTAACAATGGTTGGAAAAGTGAAAGAAGTCTTTTACTTTAGGAAAGAAGTCTTTCACAGGTACCTTTCCCACACCCAGTATGTATTGTGTAAAGCATACTGCCATAAAGCAATAGACTGGGTGTGAAAGGTGTTAAGACATCTACAACGGCTGCTGGCTCATATGTGACCAAAATTTCCAATTTAAACTGAAAAAAGGTACCTCTAGACATACTAAACATGTAACCCAGAGGGGCACTCAGGAGATATTGCCAATGCAGTAACTGTAGGTGGATATTACTGAGCTCATAGCTCAACAATATCAATTACTCACCAAAAAAATACCAATACAGTAATTGTAGGTAGATATTGCTGAGCTCATAGCTTAATGATATTCATTGCTAAGCTTTTTAAAGGAGAAAGTTCCATGGGAACATCTCTGTAAATGGAGTATTGAAGGTTAGCATAGACTAGTTACCTAAAGCCAGCAGAGGGCACCAGAGCTACACAAATTAACACTAAAATGTTAGGGTTTCCACACATCTGGATACTTTCTGGGATTAAATGACTCCATATCTTCCTTGATTTGTTAATATTGTCCCTTCTTCCAGATACCTTACGAATCAATCCCTTTATGTTCTTGACTGTTTCCCATAGGGAGGAACTTCTGTGTATATACTTAGTCTAATCTAGTGACTTTCCTAAAATATTCTATTCATTGTCATATTAGAAGCATATTTAAGGAGTCCAAGACTGTTGATTCCACTTTTCTTATGTGCAAGAGAAGCAAAGTCATATCTTTTCCCTTCTCATCACATCTTCCTTCTAGTTTCATGTTAAAATTCCCTCCTGGTTCCTTTACATGGATCTCTCAGCTGTTTAGATTTATTTCACCTTCCACTGCTTATGTTTTGAGGTGCTACTTTTCATCTTCTAAGTTAATATTCTTGTCCTGTGTTGCCCTTAACTACTCCTTGTTTTGACATGGCAGTCAAGTATTCTGGTCATCCCTTTTAGTAAACGCGGAAGACACTCACCCAAGGTGTTCATCACTGTCATGGAATCTATCCCAAACTGAGTCCCAAGTCAAAGAGGGATTCTCTAGAGATGAGGTTCAGAAGTTGTGGGTTTTTCTTTTAATCAAATCAGTAAGCATTTATTAAGCACTTTCATTAATCTGATACTGTCCGAGATATGCAAAGATACAAATGAAAACAGGCTCTTCACTCAGAGTTACATACAAAGCAAAGTGAGGGTCAGAACTTGGACAGAGATCCAATTCTTCTGATTTCTGCTTCATTACTGTTGTGGGTAAAAGGACCTTGTTATGGTCAAAGTTCTTTAAATGCTGAGGTAAAATCATTAAGGGACTAATTTTATATGTGGATTTGGGGTTCAGCAAAGGAAAAAAAAATCAGGAAATAGCCACATTCCTCCTCTAAGCAGGCTATCAAGAGATGGACACATCATGGGAAAAGCATAAAAGGTTTTTTTAAAAAAGTAATTTAGTTTTAGTTTTCAACATTCACTTTCACAAGATTTAATTCCAAAGTTTCTCTCCCTCCCTCTACCCAAAGACAGTGTGTAATCTGATATAGGCTCTACCCATACAGTCATATTAAACATATTTTCACATTAGTTATGTTGTAAAGAAAAATTAGAACCAATGGGAGGAACCACAAGAAAGAACAAAGAAAGGGAGCAAATGGTATTCTTTGATTTGCATTCAGACTTCATAGTTCTTTTCCCGGATGTGGATAGCATTTTCCATTATGAGACTTTTGGAACTGTCTTGGATTCTTGCATTAATGAGAGGAGGCAAGTCTAAAAAAGTTAATCATCACACAATGTTGCTGTTATTGTTATTGTCCTGGCTCTGCTCACTTTGCTCAGCATCTACTCATGTAAGTCTTTCCAGGCTTTTCTGAAGTCTAACTGCTCATCATTTCTTATGGCACAATAGTATTCCATTACATTAATGTACCACAACTTGTTCAGCCATTCCCCAATTGATAGGCATCCCCTCAATTCCCAATTCTTAGTCACCACAAAAAGAGCTACTATAAATATTTTTGTACATGTGGGTGCTTTAGGTCCTAGAAGTGGTATTGCTGGATCAAAGGTTTTATAGCCCTTTGGGCATAGCTCCAAATTGCTCTCCAGAATACCTGGATCAGTTCACAACTCCAACAATGCATTAGTGTTCCAATTTTCCCGTTTCTCCAACATTTATCACTTTCCAATTCTGTCATGTTACCCAATCTGATAGGTGTGATATGGTACCTCACAGTTGTTTTGATTTACATTACTCTAATCAATAGCAATTTTGAACACTTTTTTATATGACTATAGAGAACTTTAATTTCTTCATCTGAAAACCACCTGTTCATAACCTTTGACCATTTATCAACTGGGAAATGATTTCTGTTATTAAAAATTTGACTCAGATCTCTATATATTTTAGAAATGAGGCCTTTATCAGAGACACTGGTAGTAAAAATTGTTCCCCAGCTTTCTGCTTCCCTTCTAACCTTGACTTCATCGGCTTTGTTTTTGCAAAACCTTTTCAATTTAATGTAATCAAAAGTATTCGTTTTGCATTTCACAATGTTCTATCATAAATTCTTCCATTCTCCATAAATCTGACAGGTAAACTATTCCTTGCTCTCCTAGTTTGCTTATAATATCAGCCTTTATATCTGAATTGTGTACTCATTTTGACTTTATCTTGGTGTATATAGTATAGATGTTGGTCTATGCCTAGCTTCTGCCACACCATTTTATAGTTTTCCTAGCAGTTTTTATTAAATAGTGAGTTCTCATCCCAGAAGCTAGAGTCTTTGGGTTTATCTGTCTTAGACTACTGTGTCTTGGGTACCTAATCTATTCACAGATCTACCACTGTATTTCATAGCCAGTACTGAGGTAGTTTTGATGACTGCTGCTTTATAATACAATTTAAGATCTGGTACAGTTAGGCCACCTTCCCTAGCATTTCTTTTCAATAATTCCCATTATATTCTGAAACTTTGGTTTTTGCTCCTGGCTCCTGTTCAGAAAAAGCTCCACCACCACAAGTTCTCAGGAAATTCTGGCTGTTCTCCATTCTCTCTTCTGTAGCTGCTCTGCCACCAGATCCTGGTCTCAAGAAATTCTGACAGTGCCCCTCTCTGGGGCTTTTCTTAAATACACACAGCATTAGTTTCCTGTTTCATCCAACCCCTTCCTGTTACATCAGTAACAGGAGACAGGAGTTCATTCCTCCTGTTCCCCTAACAGAGGTTTGATCAGTTACTAAATGCTAAGTACCTGCTACCTTTGCCAACACAAAGGGGTCTTCAAATTCAAATTATATTACCATTACAATCATCTACTCTAATCCCTCAATTTTAATTGCAGAAATGTAGGAAGGAAACTATTACAAGTTGATGTATGGAAAAGACAGTTAATAGGAAGACAAAGAAAGAAGTGGTATTTACCAATTATGAAAATAGTCATTTTAGGGACCATTTGGACTAATAAAAGTTTGCTGAATGTGACAGAAGCAAATACTCCTGAGAGCATTACAGTACAACATTACAACTGATTATTATAATGGCATCATATCAACAAAAAGACTAAACAGAAAATGCTAAACACATGTATAGCTGTACTGTAATGCCGAGGAAAGGCAACTTCCCAAGGTTCAAAATACCAGCATAGGTGCTCTCCATTTTATTCAGTGACCAACCAAGAACAGAGAAGATCAAAACATGACATCATTCCAAATACAGCATTTACTAAATGTGATTAAATAATCTCCAGGACTACCCCACCCTAGGACCTTCCAATCATTCAATCAATTACAAAGTCCCTGGTCTAAATACTTCTCCACCCCTAGGCTATACCTTCATTTAGTCCACCACAAAGCCCCTCTTCTCAAATGGAGATTAGTTTCCAAACATAAGTAAAATACATTCATTTGCTCAACCATAGAACACAAAAAAGGTCAAAAGTTCCCCACCCCTGGATCACAATTGAATCTACCCCAGAGTTACATCAAGTTTAAGCACAGCACTTAATACCCAAATGGAGGTCTTTTCTTCATCTTGACACTGAGGCAAGTTCTCAGCAATCTTAGTTCCTGGGGAGACAAGGCTTAGCAAGGCTACAAGATACATTGCCAGTCTCTTCATTAATTCATCCTCTGCCTGTAGAACAGTCCTAGAACCCCTGAAAACATTAGCAAAACCCTCTCCCAGGATTTCTGTAAACATACAACAAGAAAATCCTTCTTCAGGGCTTCTGAACCAACAGAAAGGTTCCCAGACCCCTGCAACAACAGCACTGTCCTTCACCAGTGGACAGTATTCACTCTCTGTCTGCAGGACAGTCTCAGGATTTCTTAGCCAACAGCCAGGTTCCAGGACTTCTTCAACAAAAGGACTGTCTTTCACCAGTGGACAAATCTGGCAAAACAACATCAAAACAGACAGACAAAGTACCAGCAAAACAGCCATGTCTCCTCAGTCCTTGGCAGCTCAGGGGGCAGGTCTCAAAAGTCCAGGGCAATTCAAAGTGGCCCTCAGCAATCCTTCTCAGTCTCTCTCTCTGCCTCCACGAGGTGCTGCTTCCAAAAAGTCCTTCTGCCTCTCTCCTGTCTCTCCAAATCTACGTCACCAGCTCCTCCCAGTTCAGGACTTTCTTTTCACATCAACAAGTCTATCCCACAGGTGGGATTAACAAGCTCTGGGTTTTAACACAATCAATTTGAAAACCAAGCCAATACAGGGGAATCTTTAAATGCCATTACTATCACATTAGCATAAAGGCAGTGTATCTCAGTAGAGAAAGATGATCTCCAATCTAGGAAAACCTGATTCATTTCTCACTCTGACTCATATGGGTTATAGAATCCTGAGAGCCTCCCAATGGTGTAGGCAAGTCAATGGAAACATAATTCCAGAGGACTGACAAGCCTACTACAAACCTCCTGACAGAGTAGTGATATAAATCAAGGTGAAGAAACACATCCTTTCAGACAAGGCCAATGTCTTTAACAAGTACAGTCAAGCAAAACAGCTACAAAAGACTTTGGAGGGAGGTGGAGAAGTGAGCTAGGGATAGTGTTTTCCCCCCTCCCTTCTCCAATAAAAAAGATCACTGAAGGCTTTTTTTTTTTTGTAGAGAACAGAAGTAAATACAAAGAGGCAAGATGGTTTTTAAAAGAATGTGAATTGGGGTGGCTAGGTGGCACAGTGAATAGAACACCGGCTCTGGAGTGAGGAGGATCTGAGTTCGAATCTGACCTCAGACACTTAACATAAAAACTAGCCGTATGACCTTGGGGAAGTCGCTTAACCCCAATTGCCCTCCAAAAAGCAAAAAAAAAAAAATGAATTGTGTGTTTTTAAAAAAACAAACAGTATAAGAGCTTATAGAGATACAATCCTCTGTTTTGTTTTGCATATGGAAATATTTTTTGCTATTAAGTTGAAAAAAAAAGATTTAATAAGCAAAAATGAGGAAACAATTGGTACCGGTAAGACATGAAGGTATTCTAGGACTGTCAGTCACTATGACAAATTCAGAACCTTGGTGGCTGTCAAAATAGCCATTCTATATTCCCTTGTAAAGGGCCCTGAGATAGCAATACCAATTATTTTTTGTTACTCAGTCTGAACACTGCTTACACTCCTATTCTTGTGGAGGTGAAAGGATAGCAAGCTGAATGTGGTAAATTACCTATATCACCTTCCAAAAGTGATACAGAATAGATTTTGTGGGGAGAACTCAAGGTTAAAAATGATAATAGTAAGAAATATAAAGTGAAGTGAAGGTCAGAAGAAAAATGGATCATTCTGGAGAGCAATCTGGAACTATGCCCAAAAAGTTATAAATAAGTGCATACCCTTTGACCCAGCAATACCACTTCCAGGGTAGTAACCCAAAGAGATCAGACAAGTGAAAGAAAGACCCATATGTACAAAAATATTTATAGCGGCTCTTTTTGTGGTGACAAAGAATTGGAAATCAAGGGGATGCCCATCAATTGGGGAATGGCTGAACAAACTGTGGTATATGAATGTAATGGAATACTATTGTGCTATAAGAAATGAGGAGCAGACAGACTTCATAATAACCTGGAGAGACTTATACAAACTGATGCTGAGTGAGAAGAGCAGAACCAGGAGAAATCTGTACACAATCACAGACACAATGTATGTGTGATGACTAACTTCAATAGACTGGGCTCCTCTCAGCAAAGTAAGGTTATAAGATAACTCCAAAAGACTCATGATCAAAAGAGATTTTCACATCAAGAGAAAGAGCTAGAGTCTGAATGCAGATTGAAACAAACTACTTGCTGTGTGTCTTTTTCTTGTTTTGTTCTGTCTCTTCTTTCCCACTGATCATTCCATCAGTTATAATCCTTCTTTACAACCTAATGATCAACGTGAAGATATCTGTAGATCCTATATTTGAGGGCATGCCACCATGATGGGGGTGGGGGATAAGGAGGGGGAGAAAATTTGAAACCCAAGGGATTATGGAACTGAATGTTGTAAACTAAATGTAAATAAACAAATCAATTTAAAAAAGAAAAAGAAAAACGGATCAGTAATTTACAGAGTGATCAATCCTAAGTAGCTCTCTAGTGGGTTTTAATTATACGGGCACTAGCTCTGTATTTACTCTGGCATCACTTAACAGACTGGCGTCCAATCACTCAGCTCCTTATTGCTCCATGAGCCCCTAGGGCTTTCTGAGGATCACCAAGCTTCTGGACATAAATGAGTCTCCACAACCTAGACATGCTAAAATTTTCCACCAAGTTCCACAAATCTCTCTGAAAATTATAGCCACTGTACTTGGTCTAGAAAATAACCACAAGCCAAGGTAGGATTTTTGTTGTTTTCCTTTTGAAGTTCAGTTTCCCAATCTCAGGCTAAATTATAAGTATCTGAAGGACTGGTTTCCCTTGAATCCTGGTAATGCACAGCTGTAACACATTAGGTGCTGAGGAACAGCTTTCATGCCTTTGTATACTAAGCCAATCAGGTGCAGAGTTTTGCACTACACACATGGGTTCTCTGTTCTGAGCCAATCAGGTAACACATGTGGGCTATGCACATGGGCTCTCTGTGCTGAACCAATTAGTTGGCAAGTAAAACCAGGTATATAAGCTGGAAGATACATATCACCTTGGAGATCCCTCACGGGAAGAATACTTTGACTTAGAATTCTTGATGCCCTGAATGAGACTATAGATAGCTCGCTATGAATGTGAATCCAGAGGAAAAAAAATAGCTGCACATTGAACATTGAGAAGGCTAGTGGCAGTGGCTAGCTTAAAAATCTCCAGGTTGTGAAAGTGAATGGAGTTGAAGGGCAGCCCCACCCCTCCTGGCCCAGGCTTAACTTAAGCCCCCTTATAAGAGCTGTTATCAAGGAGCCTCTGGCGTTTGAAAATTAATTAAGATGGTGCTGGTAATGTATGTAAATATTGTTGTTGCCCTGTTAAGCTTTGTTTTTCCAGAGATAGAAGCTGGAGACAGGAGCCACTGGAGCCTGCTGTCAGGCAGGAGTAGGGAGAATTAGGAGTGGAGCAGTCCCATCCCCCATAAGCTGAGACAAAGAATAGGATTAGAGAGCTGCCTATGTCAGGATCCAGGCAGGAGCAGGGAGCAGTTGGCCCACAGACCTGCAGGAAAAGGAGGAGCCATGGAGCTTGGAAGTCAGACCCGAGTCAGGATGAAAACTTTGCAGCAAGTGTTGGGACTTGGACTCTTTTGCTCATTAAAGTATGCATGCACCTGAGAGTGCCAGGTGGCAACCTGCATGGCAGCACAGAAAGAACACCTCCCCCCCCCCTGCCCAAAAGAACTTTACTTGGACATTTTGTTTTGATTGAGGAAATTGTAACCTGTTATGAACTAGGGGTGGAGTGTGTGGCATCTTCTGCTATGCCTGTTGTGCTAGGAAAGACCCTGGCATGGAACCCCCCAATTGTATAAAGAATGTATAAGGTGAGGGGCAGCCAGGCGGTTCAGCGAGTAAGAGCACCAGCTCCAGTGTTGGGATGACCTGGAGATCGAATCCCGGGCTCACACACTCAGCACCACACCCAGAAATAACTGGCCATGTAACCTTGAGCAAGTTACTTAACCCCAATAGCTTAAAAAAAAAAAGAATGTATAAGGTGGGGGATATGCCATGCTACGTTATATACTGAATATACTGATACATGCTGTGTGCCATGTTACATGCTAAATGATATGTTTTGTTTAAGGCTATGTGGCCACCCTGGTAATAAGTTGTTATGGATTGTGAATGCTTTAGTTTCTTGAATAAGGTTTAGTTCTGAATAGAGTGTGTATTATACCTTGTGATTAGACCATTAAAATTATTCACAGCAGCAGCCCTTAAGTGTGCTGCCTTGATTGGTGTTGTAGGAGACTGCTTTTTCCTAGTTGTTATAAGACATGGAACCAGGAGGTACAACATCTAAAGAATGTATACATTTTTACCCTTCCTGAATCTGCAGAAATCTTGCCAGGAAGCAGCTGATTTCAAAAAATCCTTCTTTAGGTAAATTTAGAATAATGCACCAATCTCCAACACTATAATTATGAGAGAGACTATAGAGGGTCAGTACAGAAAGTTCAGGCATGGGAAGAATCTGGGCCAGGTTTTCCCTAGACCCTGTTCCCCATGAGGGCTACATTGTTTCTCAAGATATTGGCTCACCATCCTTTTGTGACTTGCAAGAATACAGGATGTGATAACCTAAGTGATCCCATACCACATGTGCACATGGGGACAAAGCACAAAGAACATTAGCAAGTTAAACATTTTCTCATGAGAATAAAGGAAGTGACAGCTTTGCGCTTAGTATATAAACCTTGACCCTCAGACAAATAAACAGACTACGTTAACAGATCCTGCCTGGCTCATGTCTTTTCATTCCACACTCTCCCACTTGTGCAGCACCTCATTGGTGCAGGTATCAAGTAGCGCCCAAATAGGGACCTGAAAGACAGTACAAGGAGACAAGACAGTACAAGGCTTCCTGGGCTCTGGAGAATTCAACAAAAAGATAAGGAGGCAAAAGCCAGATTTTCTTTTAAGTATTCTAGACTTGGAGGAACAAATCACCAGGCTAACACAAGTATGTGTTAGGGACGAAATAGGGAAATAGGAGAGTCAAGCTTTTATAGGCAAAAACAATAAACAAAAACAAAACAAAAAGCACTCTGGTTTATTTTTGGTTCATTACTCAGGCTTGTTTTCAGTTTTGAGTGCGCTGCCAAGAGCAAAAATGGGCCAGACACAATCGGGAAGTAAAGACTGCGAGTATTATTTAAAGCTTTTAAAGAAAATAGTTAGAGAAAGAGGACTTTTGATAACCAGTAATCAGCTTCAAGAATTCTTAGAATATGTAAAGATATGCTGCCTGTGGTTTCCCAAGAAGGGATCACTGACTTAGAGAAATGGGAGACAGTAGGTGGACAGATGAGTATTATAGAGAAGTTGGGACCACTGCATTTCCTGTTTCTGCATTTTCAATATGGAATGTATTAAAGATATGACTTCAACCCCCAGACAAGGTGCCTCTAGCTATCAAAATAGTAAAGGTAGATAACATCTGCAGGGACAGATGAGGAGGAAGAAATGGCACACTACATAGAGAAGCAATTGAAGATCATAGAAGAGGAAGACTTAGGAGATAAAGAGTTTCCTGAGCCAGTTCTTCCTAGTGTTCTGCCACTCCCCATGTATAGGTCACAAAGTTGAATCTTACCCAGGAGAGATCAGAGAAGGATGAAGGAACCAATAGGTTTAGCTCAGGCAGCTATCAGAAAGGCCAAAGAAAGGGGAGATTTTGACATGAAGTTAGCTTTACCAGTAATTGAGAGTCCAGATCCTAATAACCCAGGCAAATGCTAAAAGAACATCAATCACTTGACTTCACAGAGTTTAAAGAACTTAGGACTGGGGAATCCAATTATGGGGCCAATAGTCCTTATATCCAGACACTCTCAGACTCAATCTCTAACACATCACTATGTCCCCTGGATTGGTACTCCTTAGCAAAAACAGCCTTGGATGGCTTGATGACTACTTAGTATGGAAGTCAGAATTTTTTGAAGTATGCCAGGACCAGGCTAGGATAAATGACAGGACTAGAACTCCTGTAAGGTTTGAACAACTTGCTGGTACAGGAATATTTACCATGCTCAGGGACCAATTAGGTTATGAGTTAATAGCTTATGAGCAAATCATGAAAGCCACCAGAGCAGCATGGCTTAAGGTTCCAGGGAAAACAGACTGAGGGACCACATTGAGGGACCTCATTCACTAAAGTGATGCAAGGACCTCAAGAAGCCTTCCCAGACTTCTTAAATAGACTAACCATGGTGATATAGAGGAGTGTCTCTGACTTCAAGGCTACAAATTTATTATTAGGAAAATTGGCTAAAGAAAATTCAAATGTAGATTGTAAGCAAGCACTTTTAGGAAGAAAATCAAATATGGCCATCACAGAGATGATTCAAAGATACCAAAATGTAGGGGGCGGAGCCAAGATAGCAGAGTAGAAGCATGACCTTCCCACTGCTCCGGCTTCCACCCTCGCTAATCCATGTAAAAAGGGGACTCTAAACAAATGTTGGAGCTGCAGAACCCACAAAATGACACAGAGAAGCTAACCTCCTGCTGAGGATAGCCCGGCAGGCCAGCAGGAATCAGCCAGCACATTGCTCTGGGAGCTGAACCCAGCCCCGCCAAGGCTTTAGCCCCAGGGCGGACCTGACCAGCTGCTGGCCAGAGGGACTCCAGATCAGCAGCATTTGTGGAGATTTCCAGATTTATCAACACATAGATGCACAAAGTGAGAGGCCAGTACAGTCTGAACTTTGGGACCAGTAAGCGGGAGTGCGTGGCTTTTACCCCCAGGGCAAGAAGCCACTGAGACGCTGGCACAGCCAGCCAGCGCCATGTGGCAGCTTCATCTCCTGGCCTGCATAGTGTAGGGGGATCTTGATTCTGGATTGCAGTCTAGGGTGGAAGTCTTGGGGTGTGTGTTCAGCTTGCCAGAGCATGTGGAAACCTCAGAGAGGGCACCCATCTAATACCTCCGGCAGCTGAGAAAACCCCAGTGTTTGGGAAAAAAGCTCCCCTGTCTGGTGGCAGAGTCTTACTGTGGCAAAAAGTCCAAAAGTCAAGTAATTGAGTGGCAAAATGAGCAGGCAAAGGAAACAAAACAGACAGAAAATTCCAACAATAGACTCCTGTTTTGGGGACAAAAAGGAGCAAAGCATGGAAGAGGAAGAAAACAGTGAAGTCAGAACTCCTGCACCAAAAGCTTCAAAGGAAAATACGAGCTGGTTACAGGCCATAGAGGACCTTAAGAAGCAGATAAGAGAAGTGGAGGAAAAACTGGGAAGAGAAATGAGAACGATGCAAGAAAATTATGAAATGAGAGTCAACGGCTTGACTGAGGAAAATAATACCTTAAAAAACAGACTGACTCAAATGGCAAAGAAGGCCCAAAAAGGCAATGAGGAGAAGAATGCCTTAAAAAGCCAAATTTGCCAGATGGAAAAAGAATCTCAAAAGCTCAATGAGGAAAATCATTGCTTCAGAATTAGACTGGAGCAAATGGAAGCTAATGACTTTATGAGAAACCAAGATGCTGTTAAACAGATCCAAACAAATGAAAGAATAGAAGGCAATGTGAAATATCTCATGGGAGAAACCACTGACCTGGAAAATAGATCCAGGAGAGAGAATTTAAAAATTATTGGACTGCCTGAAAGCCATGACCAAAGTAAGAACCTAGAAATCATCCTCCAGGAAGTTCTCAAAGAAAACTGCCCTGATGTTTTAGTACCAGAGGGCAAAATAGAGGTTGAAAGAACCTACCAATCACCTGCTGAAAAAGATCCCAAAAAGAAAACTCCTAGGAATATTATAGCCAGGTTCCAGAATTCCCAGATTAAGGAGAGAATATTACAAGCAGCCAGGAAAAAACAATTTGAATATTGTGGAAATACAATCAGGATAACCCAGGATCTGGCAGCTTCTACACTGAGGGATCGAAGGGCGTGGAATGTGATATTCCGGAAGTCAAAGGAGCTGGGATTAAAACCAAGAGTCACCTACCCAGCAAAACTGAGTATCATGTTTCAGGGGAAAATATGGTCATTCAGTGGAATAGAGGACTTTCAAGCATTCTTGCTGAAAAAACCAGAGTTGAATAGAAAATTTGACATTCATATACAAGAAGCAAGAGAAGCATGAGAAGGTAAACAGGGAAAAGAAATCATAAGGAACTTATCAAAGTTGAACTATTAACATTCATTCATGGAAAAACAATAATTGTAACTTATGAAACTTTTCTCAGTAGTTGAAGGGATTAGAAATATATATATATATATATATATATATATATGTCTATATATGAAGGTATATGGGCATATGAATACATATGTGAATGTGTGTATATATGTTTACAGGTATACATAGATAGAGGGCATAGGACAAATTTAACAGGAAGGGATGATACTTAAAAGGTGAAATTAAGAGGTGAGAGGAATATAATGAGAGGAGATGGGGAGAGACAGATTGGGGAAACTATCTCATACAGAAGAGGCAAGGGAAAATGGTTACAATGGAGGGGAAGAATAGGAAGGCAAAAGGGAATGGGTCAACCTTATTTCCATTGAATTTGGCTTGAGGAGGGAGTGAAATACACACTAAAGAGGATATCTCACCCTCCAGGAGAGTAGGGGGGAAAGGGGGGATGATGGAAGGGAGGGCAGGCTGGTTGGGGGGAGGGAAGTTGAAAGCACCCACTTTTGAAAAGGGACGGGATCAAAGTAGAGAATAGAACAAGTGGCAGGTGGGATAGGAGGGAGGGAAATATAGTCAGTCTTTTACGATATATCTACTATGTTATTGTCTTGCATTAGCCACACATGTACAACCTATACTGAACTGCTTATCTTCCCAGTAAGGGTGGGTGACAAGGAAGGAAGGGAATGAATCTGGAATTGAAAGTTTTAAAATCAAATATTCAAATTTATATATGTGTGTGTGTGTGTGTGTGTGTATACTATCATTAATACCATCTTACATGTAATTGGGAAATAAGATATACAGGCATAGAGACCCACTGGAAAAGTCGAAAGAGGTATGGGAGAAAATATGGAAGAGAGCAGATTGGAGGAGGGGATATCCTGTGGGATTGCTATTTTGGGGTGGTGGGTAGGGGAAAAATGGGGAGAAAATTTGTAATTCAAAATCTGGCGGAAATGAATGATGTAAATCAGAAGTTAATAAAGCATTAAAATAAAAAAATAAAAGAAATGGGAAAGCCTTGGGATGGAGTTTAAAAGAACAATTACAAAACACTAGTCAAGGTGAAAGGCAACCAAGACCTTCAAGAGCAGATGATAAAACAGATTATATCATTAATGAATGACTGTAAAGGAATTATCAGGGCTGAGACCATAAAAAGGCTTTCTGCTGAAGGTTTCATATAATGTTGCTTGCCCAGTGTGCCAAATATCATGAAAGCACTTACAAACTGCACTAAAGGGAAGAGAAGAAAGTTCAAAGAGAAATACAGATAAGTACAGCTCTGAAAGTAACAAGTTAAATTTTATTAAATACTTTTTAAAAAACAAACTATATAACAGAATCTTAGTTTCACAAATCATATTTTCTGTTCTATTTTGTATATGGAAATATTCTCTTGGGAGGAGTATTCATTAATTAATAATACACATTTATATGTACACATACACACAAAATAAAAAAAAAATACCAAAATGTAGGGACAACAACTTATCAGGCACAAGTAATGGCTGCACCTATGGAGTCATCCTCAAGACCCCCCTCAAAAGGGGTCCCGCAGTGTTAAAATTCTGGAAAAGTTGGACATATAAAGAGATACTATAAGTCTCCATACAGAAGTCCACAACACAGCACCAATCGCCAACCAACCATCCCATGCCCCAGGTGTAAAAGAGTATGCATTGGGCGTCAGAGTGCCGGTACAAGACCGACAAGGATAGTTACCAAAATCAGGGAAACTTCCCAGGGCCTGCTCCAGCTCCAATAAACAATAGGAGTAGCCCTGACACTCACCCCTCCTGTTTCAGTGCCCCAGAGCAACTCTCTCCACATATAAAGCTTACCGTAGCAGATCTTTGGCATTTCACTCCAGGAAATGTAGGCTTGGATCTTTCCTCTCTTGTCTCTTATCGAATATCTGACAGGACAGGAGTATCTTCACTACATACTGGGGTTTGTGTGCCTTTTCCCTTTGGCACCATGGGTCTTGTCCTTGGTTGTAGTTCACAATCATTGCTTGGCCTCATGGTGGTGCCCAGAGTGATAGATGCTGACACCCTAGGAGAAATTCAGGTCCTCATATATGTCCAACCACATCATGACATTTTTTTTTAAAGCAATCGGGGTTAAGTAACTTACTCTCAAGGTTACATGGCCAGTTATTTCTGGGTGTGGTGCTAAGTATCTGAGCCCAGACTTGATCCCCAGGTCATCCCAACACTGGAGCTGGTGCTCTTACTCGCTGAGCCACCTGGCCGCCCCGACATCATGACAATTTAATAAAAAAGGAGGAGAGAATATAGTAAAACAACATAGTAAAAAGGCATTACAAGCGAGGGGCAGTGGAAAGTTTGGGTGCACAGGGAAACAAGCATATGGGAGTCAGTTATTGACACAAGACCTTGTGATAGTAATGGAATATGAAGATTCCCCTGTATTGGCTTGGTTTTTGGTTTGATTGTATTAAAACCCAGAGCTTGTTAATCCTACCTGTGGGATAGACTTGTTGATGTGAAAAGAAAGTCCTGAACTGGGAGGAGCTGGTGACGTAGATTTGGAGAGACATAGAGCTCTTTGGAAGCAGCATCTTTGGAGGCAGAGAGAGACTGAGAGGATTGCTGAGGGCCACCTTGAATTGCCCTGGACTTTTGAGACCTGCCCCCTGAGCTGCCAAGGACTGAGGAGACATGGCTGTTGTTTTGCCAGATTTGTCCACTGGTGAAAGATAGTACTGTTGTTGAAGAAGGCCTGGAACCTGGCTGTTGGCTAAGAGCTCCTGAGACTGTCCTGCAGACAGAGAGTGAATGCTATCCACTGGTGAAGGACAGTGCTGTTGTTGCAGGGGTCTGGGAACCTTTCTGTTGGTTCAGAAGCCCTGAAGAAGGATTTTCTTGTTGTATGTTTACAGAAATCCTGGGAGAGGGTTTTGCTAATGTTTTCAGGGGTTCTAGGACTGTTCTGCAGACAGAGGATGAATTAATGAAGAGACTGGCAATGTATCTTGTGGCCTTGCTAAGCCTTGTGTCCCCAGGAACTAAGATTGTTGAGAACTTGCCTCCTGTCAAGATGAAGAAAAGACTTCCATTTGGGTATTAAGTGCTGTGCTTAAACTTGTTGTAACTCTGGGGTAGATTCAATTGTGATCCAGGGGTGGGGAACTTTTGACCTTTTTGTGTTCTATGATTGAACAAATGAATGTACTTTACTTAGATTGGAAACTAATCTCCATTTGAGAAGAGGGGCTTTGTGAATGACCAAATGAAGGTATAGCCTAGGGGTGGAGTAGTATTTAGAACAGGGACTTTGTAATTGATTGAATGAATGTAAGATCCTGGGGTGGGGTAGTACTTGGAGATTATTTAATCACACTTAGTAAATGCTGTATTTTGAATGATGTCATATTTTGACCTTCTCTGTTCTTAATTTGTCACTGAATAAAATGGAGAGCACCTATGCTGGTATTCTGAACCTTGGGAAGTTGCCTTTGCTTGGCATTACATTACAGACCTGTATTAAAAATAAATACAGAAGGGAAAACATTTGAAGTCTTGGTAGATATAGGATCAGATAAATCAGTCATAGAAGAGCAACACTGGCCATGAGCTTGGCCTATCAACTGGCACAACACACCATTACAAGGAATAGGAGAAGTAAAGATGCCCAGAAAGAATACAAAATGGTTTACATGGAAATAGAAGGAAAAACAGGAAAATTTAAGCCATATGTACTAGGAATATTGCCAGTGAATTTATGGGGAAGGGATCTATTGAAAGCAATGGGTACGACTACAGTAATGTATTGTTTGATAAACCCCCAGACCCTGGTTTTGGGATAAGAACTCACTGTTTGACAAAAACTGCTGGGAAAACTGGAACATAGTATGGCAGAAACTGGACATAGACCATTATCTAACACCATATACCAAAATCAAGTCTAAATGGGTTCATGATCTAGGAATAAAGGTTGATACTGTAAGCAGTCTGCTAAAACAAGGAATAGTTTACCTATCAGACTGGTGGAGAGGGAATGACTTTATGAAGAAACAGGAATTAGAGAACATTATAAAATGTAAAATGGATAATTTTGACTACATGAAATTTTAAAGTTTCTGTACAAATAAAGCCAATGTAACCAAGATTAAGAGGGAGGTGGGAAATTGGGAAAGAATCTTTACAACCTATGTCTCTGACAAAGGACTCATCTCTAAAATATACAGAGAATTGAGTCAAATGTATAAGAATACAAGTCATTCCCCAATTGATAAATGGTCAAAGGATATGAACAGGCAGTTTTCAGAGAAAGAAATTAAAGCTATCTATAAGCACATGAAGAAATGCTCTAATTCACTATTGATTAGAGAAATGCAAATCAAAACAACTCTGAGGTACCACATCTCACCAGTAAGATTGGCTAAGATGCCAAAACAGGAAAATGACAAATGCTGGAGAGGATGTGGGCAAATTGGAACACTAATGCATTGTTGGTGGAGTTGTGAACTGATCCAGCCTTTCTGGGGAGCAATCTGGAATTATGCCCAAAGGGCTATAAATACTTTCATACCCTTTGATCCAGCAATACCACTCCTAGGGTTATATCCCAAAGAGATTATAGAAATGGGAGAAAGACCCATATGTACAAAAATGTTTATAGCAGCTCTTTTTGTTGTGGCAACGAATTGGAAATTAAGGGGGTGCCCATCAATTGGGGAATGGCTGAACAAGTTGTGGTATATGCATGTTATGGAATACTATTGCGCCATAAGAAACGGGGAGCAGGCGGTCTTCATATTTACCTGGAGAGGCTTAAAAGAACTGATGCTGAGTGAGAAGAGTAGAACCAGGAGGAATTTGTACACAATTACAGACACAACGTATGTATGATGACCAACTTTGATAGACTGGACTCTTCTCAACAATACAGGGATATAAGTCAATCCCAAAAGACGCATGATGGAGAGAAAAACGTGCATCCAGAGAAAGAACTAGAAAGAACTAAATTTATATCCAGGTGGAAGCAAAATACCTGATCTTTTTCGTTCTCTTATTTGGTTTTATGTCCTCTTTACCATTTTTCATTCCAGCTGGTACAATCCATCCTTATAACCTGACCATTGTATAATGTGAAATTATTTACAGATCCTATACTTGATAATAAGCTGTCATGGGGGGGAGGGGAGGGAGGGGGACAAAATGTGAAATTCAAGGAATTGTGGAATTGAATCCTCTAAACTAAAAGGAAACAAACAAATTAATAAATTATTTAAAAATAAAAAAAGAAAGCAATGGGTACAGTGATTCAAAATCAGAATTTTGGATAGGGGCCGCTATTGAGCAAGGAACAAGACAAAGGAAAGTACAGGTTCCTGAGATCACCTGGAAAGAATGGCCTCCTGTATGGACTGAACAATGGCCCTTTACCTTAGAAAAGATTAATGCCACATCAGGATATAATTAAGGAACAATTGGAGGCAGGACCTATAGAAGAATCTACTAGTACTTGGAATTCCCCTATTTTTGCTATTAAAAAGAAATCTGGAAAATGGAGGATGTTAACTGACCTTAGGAAGGTAAATGATAAAATGGAAACAATGGGGAGCTTACAACCTAGTTTGCCCTCTCCAGTCATGATACCACTAGAACTGGCCATTCTGGGTCATTGATCTAAAGGCTTGTTTTTACACAATCCCACTCAGACCAGAGGATTGTAAATACTTTGCCTTCTCTGCACCATCAGTAAATCTGAGAGCACCCCATACAAGATATCAATGGAAGGTATAATTCAAGGAATGGAAAATAGTCCCACAATGTGTCAAAAGTTTGTTGTGCAAGTAATAAAACCTATTAGAGAAAAACACCTACAAGCCTACATCATCTATTACATGGATGGCATACTTTGCGCACATCTAGATAGCAAACTGTTAGCCAGCTTATTAAAATAAATGGAGGAAGCCCTTGAGGAACAAGGATTAAAGATAGCCCTTGAAAAGATACAAAAAGCACCCCCATATTCTTATCTAGGACAGATAGTGGAACAAAGTCAGATTAGACCCCCAAAGATAGAAATACATAAAGATCAATTAAAGACAATTAATGACTTCCAGAAGTTGTTGGGAGATATAAATTGTTTTAGACCCTACTTAAAAATAGGAACTCAAGAGAATCCTTCAAGTTGCCACAGGCGGCACGTCAGGCCCTAGGCCCTTGAGCCCTCTTGCCTGGGGCCTGTGGTACCCTGATCCCCCTCCCTATCCTTGAGCCTCCAGGGCCCCATCTGTGGCTTCCTTGAGGGAACGGCCCCCAGCCTGGTGTGTGAGGCCCACAGGCTGGCAGGCCTGGCAACAACTATGAAAGTGGTCTCTGTGATATGTCTATGTCATGACATTGGAAAAAAAGCCAACCTGGACCCTGTGTCTCTATGTCAGATTAAGGAGGTTCAGGATTCGAATGAATGGAACACTAGGCACTTCAAAAGATCCAATATAATATAGTTTATTTAGAATATAGGTGAATGGGAAGGAAACCAGAGATAACAGAGTGAAAGGCTTAAAGACAGCAGAATGAGAACTATGATTAATAGTAGATTATATATATTTACAAGCATCTCTGTTGCGGGGAAGCACCAACACCTGACCACACAAGCTGGGGAATCCTGGGTACAGCCATCAGGGTCCCACATGGGAGGGTCCCAGGCAACATATTTCCTCCATGGGTGAGATTCCAATTTGGGGTCTGAATCTTACAGTTTAAGTAGTGCTGAGAACAAAGGCATACTGCCAGGTGTGTTTAGCAAGCATCGTATCTTGTTTGAGGGCTAGGATGGAGGCCAATCCCTCCAAGGCCCCCCCCCAAGAACGATGTTTCCTTGGAATGGCTAGTTCCAGGAGCTGGGCAATTATATAACTTCTCAAGGACCTGGCCAGGGTCTCAGGAGAGGAGCAGCCCTCAGATTCTCAGGATCCTGTGTGCCCAAACAGCTCAGAGTAATAGAAAGGTCATATTAAGTTGGGGCCTTGGTTTGTATAATCTTATGCCTCACAGAAGGGCTTACCTTGCCCCTTCATTTGGCCTTTAGATTATACAAAGCATACACCGTCCCTGCAAGTGGAGTCATGGATCGGTATATTTTCCTTATCCTAAAGTATATATATATAGATGTTACACAAAAATAAGAGAATCAACAACATGCTAAATAATAGATCATACCAATGCTGATTAGTGTCTGAAGTGATTAAATGAGAGGCTTTTAATAGTTTATTAGCAACTATATGGGTTTGTATTCAATGTTCATTGAGAGCTCGTTGATTGTTTTCCAATAGTTGCCTCAGTTCCCAGGAAGAATTCAATATAGAAATTAAGGGTTTAAGGGAAAGATAGATATGGGGTAAGGACAAAGGCTGAGGGATCCATTCAAGATTAAGAGTATCCTCTTCATCAGTGGAAAAAGAGAAATCATCACCCTGCCAATGCAGGTAAGTTATATTATACAGGCATCCAGAGAAAGAGGCCTCTTGGCCTATGGAGGATAAATCAGTCTGGTTATTGGAGCTTACACAAATATGTTGGCTAGATACTTCATATAACATAGAAAAGTTAGAGAGCAGTTACAGAGTCAAATTACACAGGTTGGAGGAATGGTTCAATAGACAGGGCTTCATGGGGCGGCCAGGTAGCACAGCAAGTAAGAACCCCGGCTCCAGTGTTGAGAAGACCTGGAGATCGAATCCCGGGCTTGGACACTTAGCACCCACCCAGAAACACCTGGCCGTGTAACCTTGAGCAAGTTACTTAACCCCAATTGCTTAGGGGCGGCCAGGTGGCTCAGCGAGTAAGAGCACTGGCTCCAGTGTTGGGATGACCTGGAGATCGAATCCCGGGCTCACACACTCAGCACCACACCCAGAAATAACTGGCCGTGTAACCTTGAGCAAGTTACTTAACCCCGATTGCTTAAAAAAAAAAAAAATAGACAGGGCTTCAACTGCCTAGTGGCCATCCCACAAACTAAGCCATTATTACCTGTACACAACTGCTTCAACCAGTACATAGTCTGGTCAAATTACAAAATTCTATAGTTGCAACTCACCACTGTAACAGGAGAAGAGATAACTATTTTGTTAGAGCATGCTGCCCTTGAGCTAGGGAGAAATATGATTTTGCAAAGTGATGTTATTTTACAAACTATGGTTCAAGCACAAGCACCCCAGTACCCCATCATTCCCCCCTTAAACAGATGGGACCCCAAATCATTTGGCGACAAGGGACAAAGGTCTCAGCTTTCCAACCTGCTTCATGCTGAGGGAAGACGTAGAGCTGTTTCTGTTTCACAGGGTCCCACCATTTAAGGGGCTGGGTCTGTAGCTAGTGTCCAATACTTGATAGATGCCAGGTCCAGGGGTGATGGGCCATGCTCTCAGACAGTGGTTTATACTCAGCCTGAGATGTCATCTGCAATTCAAGCGTGCTGAGGCTGGAAGAAACAAATCTGGCAAAGAGATTAAACAAATAAGGGTCAAAAAGGAGTATGAGGAAATTAACCATAAGTAGGGTGAGTATGGGTTAGCATAACCCATTACTCAGACTATTTCACTTTCCTTTACATTTTCACATACACAAGACACCTCATAAGTTATTATTCTTTTACTAACAACTGTACTGCCTTGAACCAAAGAGGTTCCTGACTTGAACCTCACAACTGAATGGTAGACATACATCCTTGTTTCACAAAACTTGTTTATCCTTTGATTATATTCACTCTGGAAGATAGAGATACTTCAGAAATTGAATCTTTTACATATAAATTCAGTTACAAATGTTAACTTTCATTTAGATCATGGAATAACTACAAATTCAGATTGAAACAAGTATTTCCTGACAAGCAGTTACTTTCTGAAAAAAAAAAACAGTTTTAATTTATCCTAATGTTAAGAGGAATAATCACTAAACCTATATGTAAGAAAAATTAATTGGGAAGTTTTAAATAATATCTTTCTTTTTCCTTTAAGCAAAAATATACCTTTAAAATTGGAATTCACTAAATTAAGTTAGTGTCCTTGAGTAACAAATTCCCAAAGTATTATTACAATTTAAATTCCTAAATACTTGCAGAATTTCTAGATATCACAAAATTTAGTCTTAAGCAGTTTGCATAATTTTCTGCACATATTTTAATCTGGATGAAAAAATATTAGTCAGTAAAACATATGAGCTTTTTTGTGTTAGCTTATTGGAAAATCTACTTGCTCTGATCATAGAAATTTGCTATAGGAAGGAAAAATCAGGGAAACATGGCATTCCAAATATGATAGGATAAAACATCCTTAGCTCTGTTTAAATTCAGGTAAAGTCACAGATATCCAACCATGCAGCATCCATTCTACCTCACAGCTAGACTCAGGAATAGGTGGGAAACATTCCCTTTTAAAGGAACCCCATGGGTAAACTGAGCCAGGAGGGATTCCTGTTCTTTTATACCTTTTTGAAGTTTCCCCACTTTTCTTAATTCTAATTCCCATCTCCCCTTTAAATAAGATCACTGCATTGACAACATACAAGGGGGAAGTCCCCTTTATGAGTACAGATACAGAGATTCAAAAGAAAACTAACAATTTTCCCTCCAAAGTCCAAAAGTCTCATTTCATACAACTGTGAGGGGGTTACACCATCTGATGGGAGTCGTCTGGTTATTTTCCAGCCATCCATCCTCAGCATTGCATTCCAGTCTCTCTATTCTGCCTTCTTTCATTCACTTTCCTACAAAAGTAACCTTGGAACAAATTTAAATTACCCTTCCTGAACGCTTATTCTTACAAAATTAAAATTAGAGTCTTGGTCAATTGTCATGATCACACATTAAAACCAGTTTCTTATATTTTTTTTGCATTAATCCATTATTAATTCCTCCACCAGGAGGATGAGATTTCACTAAGGAATTTACATTATGCTAACAATTACAACAATTAAAATATTTACTAAGTAGTCCAGAAATTATTCTCCTTTTAATATTAACCAATTATAACAAAGCTGAGACAAGTATGATACAACTAAATAACAGAATAGTATTCCCACAAACCCTTGACCTACTTGTCCTCACATTACTACAAAGAACTAAAGGACCCTAACTCATACAGTAATAAGTATCCTAGATCCTGAGTCTAATAGCTTAATCTTATAGTAGCCTAAGATGCTCCATAATCAAGTATTTGGTAGATTTGTTGTTGTATTTTCATAACTTTTGATTATTGAAACTTGCCACCAAGAATAGGGACAAAACTGTAATGAGGGGGCCATATTTCCCCAACTTCAAAACATCAATGTCAGGCAAAATGTATACCAAGCTGCAATCTGCATTGAGCCAAGCTTAAGGTCTGCCAGGTGCTTGTGGGCAAATTGAGTCAGGAGAATTCTACCTCAGCTCATACAGAACAGTCATTCCCCCAACCTTCATACCTGTATCTTACAGGGTCTGGCACCATGGATCGGTGGCTCGGGTGGCTTTTCTTAATATTTATACCTGGAGTTATAGTCAAAGAAACAGCCAATTAATAGTCCCATCAAATCTTAAGTAACAATCTCCAATAATCAACTTAAAATATGCTTCTAATCTCACATTGGTTGAGGAACATCTTTAATTCTTATTCATAAAAAAAATCAAACCTTCCATAAGGATTATAACTGATTGTTCTAACAGATTTGCATCTACTCCCCACAGTTCTCTTATAACTATGTTTAATCTGAGCTCACACTAAAATTTCTTTTCTCTCAACTAAAAGTATCTCTGATTTAATCTCAACAATTAATTCAGTCAATTGTATTAATACCCAATTACTCTTTCATCACTTTGAAATACCTAATGACTCCATTCCACACCACACACAAATACACCTTACTATCACTTTGAAATCCCAGCCTTAAATTTATGGGGTAATGTTCCAACATTATATTTCCTTATCTAACTATTAATTAACATCTTCCTTCTTCACACTTAGGATATCCCTAGCAACTATCTAGAGACAGAAGGGTCTGAAGGACCCTCCTCTTTTTCTTTTCAAATCTTATCTATTCTGTTAACATCCATATTATATTCTGTAATGGACTCCATGATCAATCAAAAGATATGTCCTTAAGCATGGCCCAATCATTTCTGCAAAGTGGGGGAGGGTGTCTTTTTATATCTCACTTTTTGGGACAAAGCTAATTCTTGATAATTTTGCAGAGGTTCATGGTCTAATATCGCAAACTGATGAATTATGTATTTAATTATTCTCAAAACATTCAGGAAGAATGTCCTTAAAACAGCAAAATTTCATACACTTGCCTTATGCCTAACTTTCCACTGATTTGCCATAAAGATGAAAAATAGGGACCTGATTGGATAAAGCATCCACATGAACTATAGTCCCAAAACCTTTTTTTTTTTTAAGCAATCAGGGTTAGGTAACTTGCTCAAGGTTACACGGCCAGTTATTTCTGGGTGTGGTGCTGAGTGTCTGAGCCCGGGATTCGATCTCCAGGTCATCCCAACACTGAAGCAGGTGCTCTTACTCGCTGAGCCACCTGGCCACCCCTCCCAAAACCTTTTTACCTTAACATCAATTTATTCTCATGGAGTTGCAATATATACCACAAAGATTTACCAGGACTCACATACATAAGGGATTCCCTTTAACATCTTTTGTTTCACAATTTTTGAACTTGTCCTGGTAAAGCCAATTGTTAGAGATCTTTTTTAATCTTTTGTACATAGACTTTGCTGTTTCTCAGCAAGTCAAGTTCATTGTTTAGGAGCTTCATTAACTAAAACAAGCTCTCTTTCCCAGGCTTAATGACTTTCCCTAATAGAGATAATTTCTAGGGGCTTTGGTACTTTTACATCATGCATGCAGGAGGAATGTTCTTAATCAGCAGAACTAGTCAAAATAAAGTTTTCATCCAGTGTCCTTTCCACATACAGTAATCAATTAACAATTTTAGGTTTTAACATTAGAACAAATTCCCACAGTTTCATCAAATTGTTCTGATTATTAACAATTAACTACAGATAATATCTAATGCACTAATGGGCAGACTTCTCTACCTGCTGTCCCTCTCTCCCTGCTTCCTTTCCCAGGACTGATGAGATTGCTTCCCCATCCTGGATTATAAAATTTTCTTTGTCTCTCTTATCTTGTGTCTCCCATCTTGTTCTCAGTCTTTCCCATAAAACTTCTGAAACTACTTCACCATTCTGGAACCCATAAATAACACTCTCCAAATCTCAGGGTCTGTCTTTCCTAGCCTTCCTGCCAGCAGAATCACACTGCATTCTTAATAACCTTTTGTTTACTTCCTTGCATATAAGACACTTGACAGATTTGTTTAGCAACTATATACACACACACGTATGTATATATATATATATATATATACATCCACATATACACACACACTTATATACACACACACACACACACACACACACACACACACACACACACACACATATATTTCTTTAAAGCTAGGACACACATTTCTTACACTCCCCAATGGACTCCTTGATGTAAAAATAGACAAAATTTCCCACATAACTTGTTGGAAAACTATTTCTTTCCCATCAAGTAATAGCCAATGGCCTTGCTCAGCTTCAATATTCCCAAACTTAATCAAATTTTCCTTTTCAGCTTCTATGAACACAAGTATTACTTTTGTCTTAGGGACTGGGGGATTCAACACATACATCTTCAAGGATTCTAGGGACAGGGTAGCCTCCTTAACTTTGTCTGCTAATCTGTTCCCCCTCATCTCATATCAAAAATCTTATAAAACATTTCTTAAGAATATTTCCCTTTTTTAAAAAGTTTATCCTGATATCATTGACTACTATACAATTCCTAAATTCTCTGGTCATAAGATATTTCCTTAATAATTGACAAAACATACACAAGGAGGTATAACCGGTCTTTTCTTCACATAATTACTAGTAATTACCTTTCATAAGCATACTTTTGAAAATACTTGATTTATGCAATAACTCCAAATAGCTTAATTAACAATCTTACAAGTTTAAACAATCTTAACTGAAACTTTCTTTTAATACAACTGTTTACCAGTAACAACATCATAAGCAATTAACATATACCTAAATTTAGACTCTGAAACCAAAATTAAGTAATTACCAATCTGGTGATCTTAATTTAGTCATTTACAAATTTCTTTGCACAGAAAATCATTTATTCCATTACTATTGGCATAAAATTCACACCTAAGGAAAATTCCACATAAAGTTAACAAACATGAAACAATTAATTTTTAGCTTATATAGTTTACACTCAAATAGTATTTTTGTTTTATAACAGGCATTGTACCAAACACCTTTACAATTACATTAGTCCCATAAAAATCCCTAGGATGTGGATTCTACCACTATCCCCTTACTGAACAGTAAAATAAGGTAAATAAAACGTTAAGGGGGAGGGCACATACAGTGAATCACTTTCTTAATGCCAAATAACAATATGTACATTTGATCATGTAACTATATATTTATAAGTTCTAATACCCTTGGCCCTCAGAAAAAGAGATATATCCACAAATTTATTTCTTTCCTTAATATTTCAGTTCCCCATTCACATTCATATCTTCCAAAAAGTTTACAGGCAATTTGCTTTCCCTTATTATAATCAGGCCATTAAAAAAATATGCTTGGCTAATATTCTGTTTTCTTTGGTTCTTAAAATGATAACAAATTGCAATAGTCTATATTTTCTACCATAATCAGTGCCCATCTCAAATTCAATAACAATAACCACTCAATTTCAGCCTTTCCACAGTGGATTTCTTGAAGGACAGCATTCCAACCTGTGAAACCTGTTCATGATGCCAATTAATGTCCAATTAAAATGGGGGTTCAGGATTCACGTGAACAGAATACTTGGCACTTCAAAAGATCCAATATAATATAGTTTACTTAGAATACAGGTGAATGGGAAGGAAACCAGAGATAACAGAGTGAAAGGCTTAAAGATAGCAGAATAAGAGCAACTATGATTAATTATATATACATATATATGTGTGTGTGTATACACACACATGCACACATATAATATATTTACAAGCATCACCTTGTGGGGAAGCACTAACACCTGACCACATAAGCTGGGGAATCACGGCACAGCTGTCAGGGTCCCACACGAGAGGGTCCCAGACAGGACGTCTCCTCCATGGGCGAGATTCCAATTTGGGGTCTGAATCTTACAGTTTAAGTAGTGCTGAGAACAAAGAAGGCACACTGCCAGGTGTTTTTAGCAAGCATCCTATCTTGTGCGAGGCCTGGGATGGAGGCCAATCCCTCTAAGGCCCTCTCCCCAACCAAGAACGATGTTTTCTTGGAATGGCTAGTTCCAGGAGTTGGGCAGTTATCATATCTCCTCTCAAGGACCTGGCCAGGGTCCCAGGAGAGAAGCAGCCCTCACGTTCTCAGGATCCTGTTCCCAGACAGCTCAGGGTAACAGAAAGGTCAATATTGAGTTGGGCCCTTGGTTTGTATAATCTTATTCCTCACAGAGGGACTTACCTTGCCCCTTCACTCTGGCAGCCTGTCAGATTCAAATCACTGTAATGCCAAGAATGATCCTTTTCAGGCAGCCTCAACCACTAGCCTTTTCTCAGCACAAGACTGAAATGTCAAAGAAGAAATTACATCTTCTATACAGTTTGAGAAGAATGATTTTGGGCTACCTCAGAAATCCCAGGGATACCCTCAAAGAATGAAGACTCGCCTCCACTGGCTTCAAGAGAAGGCTATGTCCAAAGAATATGTTTGGAGTGTTGGTGGCAGTTTATATCCTCCCAAGGAGAAGAGTTTGAAGGACAGGTAGCCCCCCCCCATGCTTCACAGAATCCCTGGCTTCCTTCAAACCACAGATCAGTTACCACCTTCTACAGGATTGGCATCAGCTCACAACATTTTCCATTCTGCTGATGCTGCTTTGCCACCCTCCAGACCAGATCCCCGAGACAGTATCTGAGAAAAGCTAAGCCATTTGGTTCTGAATTCTCTGGGCCTACGTGTCTTCATCTTCCCTCTGGCCATTTGCAACTCTTCTCAGACTCCTCCTGCTTCTACCTCTTGGTTTAAACTCTTAAAAAAAATCATCCCTACCACTGCCTCTGAAAGGGATGGCTCAGTGACCTGCCCTAATTGCTGCACTGACTTCCCTGGATGCCCTCCAATGACATGTTCCTTCTCACTTTTGTATCAGTATCCAGCCCTTGACACACATTAAGGACTTCATGAATGCTTTAGCATTATATATATGGACTTATCTGTGTTTGAGTTGAGAATGTAAGTTCCTGGCAGGGACCGGCTGCTTTTTTATGAATCTCAGAACTTGTGGATTGGAAGGGACTTTAGTGGCTCTCTAGTCCAACTCACATGTCACCTGTGCCCCAAGTAATTGTCCAACTTCTGTTTGAAGCCTTCTAAGGTGGGGGTCCCCCCACCTCTCAAGGCAGCACATTGAACTTTGGGCCAGCTTTCATTGTGTTGTTCTGGGTTCTGCCTTCTGGGCCAGACAGAACAAGTCTGATCTCTCCTCCATGACTTAGCCCTTTATATCCTTGAAGGTAGCCATCATGTTCTCCTTGAGCCGTCTCTTCTCCAGGTTCCCATCCCCAGTTCCTTCAAATGCTCTTCAAACATTAATATGATTGTACATATAGATCCCCATATCAGATTGCACACTCTCTTGGAAAGGGGGAAAATTTAGGACTCGAAATCTTATAAAAGTGAGTGCCGAAAACGAAAAACAAATTGAATTTTAAAAGTGCTCTTCGCAAAAAAAAAAAAAAAAAAGGAACTCAAGAATTAACAGATTTTATTTTAAATATACAGAGGAGCTGCAGATCCCACATCCCCAAGAAAACTGACCAAAGAGGTGGAAGACCAGTTAAGAAAAGTAAAAAAGGTCATAGAATCATGTAATTTGACACAGATATTACAAGGAAAACCAATAGAAATCACAATAACGCCCATGCAAAAGATTCCACTTGCAGGCATACATCAAAGAGAAAAGGTGTTGGAATAGGTATACTTGTCAGCACAATCACCCCGCAACATAGTACATACCCTCAAATGGTGGCTAAACTGGTACAAAAGGCTATGAAAAGAGTAACACAGTTAACAGGGAACTATCTAGAGTGCTTATCTCAGCCCTACTCCAGGGAGCAAGAGGAGCTGCTTCTTGCCCAGGATACAGACTGGCAGATACTCCTTACTACATACCCAGGAAAAGTTGACTACACACACACACACACACACACACACACACACACACACACACACAAATTCTCTTATTGCATTTCATGTCAAACTATGAGCGGATAAGTGCCAGAATAACAAAATTTCCCCACTTCCACAGGCATGTACAGCCTTTATGGATGCCAGTAGTCACAAAATAGAATCATATTACATTCCTCCAGACAGAAAGAGAATCATACATACATAATTCAAGTCCACACAACAGAGTGAATTATATGCAGTTCTTCAAGAAATACCAGAACCTCTAAATATATTTTCAGATAGCAAATATGTTGTCAATAACATAGAAACTGCTCATATTAGATTTTCTAACAATATTCCAATTATTTCGCTTGCTTCAGGAGACCATAAGAGCTAGAAGGACTCCATTTTATTGTACTCACATATTCAGATACTGGGGCCTTTAACATCAGGGAACGCAGTTGCTGATTTGCTTACACAACCAACGCTGTTAACACTTCCTATTCAGGAGGCAAGAGAACCACATAAAAGATTCCTTCAATCAGCATGAATGTTAAGACGAGAATTTCCCATAATTTCCTGGGAACAAGCCAGGAAAATAGTAAAATCTTGCACTGCATGCATTCCTCAATGGCTATCAATCCCAGGGGAACCCAACCTCTTGAAGTATGGCAGATGGATATCACTCATTACTAACCATTTGGGAACCTTCAATACATCCACATCACGGTAGATACCTACTCTTCTTATGCTATGGCTATAGCCCAAACCGGTGAATCTGTATACACTATTATAGACCATCTCCTACACTGCTTTTCCATTCTGGGAATACCCAGTCACATAAAAACAAACAATGAGGTAGCATATACCAGTCAATCACTCAAGAAATTTTTCTATGTTACAACATCATACACTCTACAGGCATTCTTTATAACCCCACTAAACAAGCAATAGTAGAAAGGAAAAATAGAGACATAAAAACTACTCTCCAAAAACAAAAAGGGGGAGGAAAGAATAAAGAGACAACTTGATATGGTGTTGTATACAATAAATTTTTTTTAACAGATTTGCAGGGACTTTCACCTGCTGAAAAACATTTTAAACAGAAAGAAAAAGACAACCAGGTAGAAAAGGAAGTTCCACTTATGTGGAAAGATCCAAAGACAAAGAAGGTTTGGGCCAGACAAATTACTTACCTGGGGACAAGGTTATGTTTCTGTTTTTCCCGATGGAGCAAAGTGACCAATCTAGATTCCAGAAAGAAACATTCAACCCTGTGAATACCTTGATCCTGGAAATGTCCAGATTGACCATCAGAAAGAACAAGAGAAGAAAGGACAGGTAATGCAGGAATCGCAGGCTGCAGACAAGAAGGACATGGGATAGAAAGACACTGCTGTTCCTGCTTGCCATGCTGTCAGTCCACAAAACCCAGAGACAAGAGACTCAAACACACTGGACTTAAATACCATACCTGCTGAAGGTAAGGGTGGGAACATGGGCAGATAAGATCACTGTGGTGATACCAAATAATTCTTAGTTACTAGGAGGCACAGAAAGATATATGAAAGATGAAGGAAAAGGAGATAAATTTTACTCAGGCCATTACAACAAGGAAGTCATAGGAGTGGAAAAAAAGATTTGTGGTACTCTTTATTGCTGGTGTCTTGGCTGCCATTGCTATAATCTCTTCTTTAGCTGTATCCACTGTTGCATTAACAGAATTAGAACAAACTGCCTATTTCATGAATCAGCTCACGAAAAAATGTTTCTAAGGCACTTCAAGAACAAGTTAAGATAAAGATTAAGGCTGGGTTGACTTTAGTAGAGCAATCTATGTTGTGGTTAGGAGATCATGTTCAACAATTGAAATGTGATTATAGATATACTTATGTTTGTGTAACTCTGTATATTTGGGACAATGCAACCTCCAATATCACTGAAGAAATAGGATTAATGGTGCTGTACATAGCCACAACTTTACAAGGGATATAAATCAGTTGTCATTTATAACTGATCAAATTTCAAAGTTGTGTTTCAGGAATTGATCCTGAGGGAATAGCCAATCAGATATTCCATTGGATAAACAAAATTAATCCAATTAATAATCTTACTGCTATGCTTCTCCACTTTGTTCCCCTGACTGGTAGGACTGTGCCTTGTTGCACGTCTGGTTACTTGCCCAACGTCACACTGTTTGGAAGTACTTTAGTTCAGACAATGAGCTTGGGCTTTCCCAACTCTAGATCCAGAGCTCTAACAACTGAACCACTTGCAGAGATGATCAAGTGCTACAGGTTTTGGGTATCCTCAAAGAGAAAGGAACCTAGTCTTTTCCCAATGTATTTGTTGGTTGATTTCTGTTGTCTTATCTCCAAATAAGCTCAGTGTTGACAAGCAAGTAAAAGAGCTGAGCTATTCCTTTCTTTAAAATTAATTTTACTTTTAATTCCAAGTTTTCTAGCTCCCTTCAGTTCCTCTCCCTCCCAATGAGAAGGCAAGAAATACAATATTCATGAATATGAAGTTATGCAAAACATTTCAGTCTTAATCATGTTCTCTCCCTGCCCCCCAAAAGGAAAAAAAATGCTTCAATTTGCACTCTAAGTTTATCAATTCTCTATCTCAAAGGAGACAGTATTTTATATCATAAATTCTTTGGAATTGTCTTGGATCTTAATATTGATTAGAGCAGCTGTTTTTCACAACTGATGATCTTTACAATAATTCTGTTACTCTACTTTTTATTCTGTTGGTTCTGTTCCTTTTGCCATGGCATCAATTTATGTTTTCCCAGAGTTTTCTGAAACCAACCCCCTCATCATTTCTTGTAGCACAATAGTATTCCATCACAATCGTATATCATAGCTTTTTCAGCCATTCCCCAATTGATTGACATCTCAATTTCCAATTCTTTGCCAGCATAAAAAGACCTACTATAAACATTTTTGTACATAAATGTCCTTTTCCCTTTTCATTTTTTCCCCAGTATACAGATGTAGTAGTGGTATTACTGAGTTGGAGAATGCAGTTTTTTAGCTCTTTGAACATAGTTCCAAATTGTTCTCCAGAATGGTTAGACCAGCTACAACTCCAACAATACATTAAGTGTCCTTATTTTTCCACATCCACTCCAGCATTTGTCATTTTCCCTTTATGTCATGTTAGCCAATTAATTTTAACTTCTCTAATAAACATTTAGATAAATAAAATTTAAAAAAATATTTAAATAAAAAATAAGTAAATTTAGAGTATTTTTATGTCTATTGATAGCTCTGATTTTTTCCTATGAAAACTGCCTGTTCATATTCCTTGACCATGAAGCAACTCCTTCCATCATAGCATCCCAGACAAGTCCATGAGGAAGCAGAGAAGCAGAAAAGACAACAGACCATCTCTATGATCCTCAGAATACCACTAAATGTGAGACTATGGTTAAGATTCCCAAGAAAATCATGTAGACAACATTAAAATGCTAAAAGATATGACATCAGAAGATGAGCCCCTCAGGTTGGAGGGTATCCAACACATAACTGGGGATGAGCAGAGGACAACCAGAAATAGCTCCAGAAACAGTGAAGTGGCTGTGCCAAAGCCAAAGGTGCACTCAGCTGTGGATGTGTCTGATGACAAAAGGAAAATCTGATGATGTAAAGATCAATATTTCATAGGAACCTGAAGCATAAGATCTGTGAACCAAGGTAAACGATGTAGACAAACAAGAGATGGAAAGATTAAACATCAACATCTTGGGTGACTTTAATTCAGGTGATCTTTATATCTACTTTTATGGGCAATAATCCTTTAGAAGAATTAGAGTAGCCGTTATAGTCAATAAAATGGTGAAAAAATCAGTACTGGGGTATAATCTCAAAAATGACAGAATCTTACCAGTGCAAATCATTCAACATCATGATAATACAAATCTAGGCTCCAACAACTCATCCCGAAGAGGCCAAAGTAGATCAGTTCCATGAAGACCTATAACACCTTCTAGAAACAACACCAAAAAAAGCCATCACATTCATCATTGAGGATTGGAATGCTAAAGTAGACAATTGGAATAACAAGCAAGTTTAGCCTTGGAGTACAAAATTAATCAGGGTAGAGACTAATAGAGTTTTGTCAAGATAACTTGCTGGTCAACAACCCAAAAGGCAACTCTACACATGGCCATCACCAGATGGTCAATACCATAATCAAACTGATTATATACTTCCCAGTCAAAGGCAGAGAAACTCTATACAGTTAGTTAGAACAAGACCTGGAGTCAACTATGGGTTGGATTACAAACTTATCACAAAATTTGGACTTAAATTGAAAAAAGTAGGGAAAACCATTAGACCATATAGGTAGGACCTAAATAACATCCCTTATGAATATGAACTGGAGGGAATAAATAGATTTAAGTGATTAGACCTGGTAGATAGAGTGTCTGATGAACTATGGACAGAGGTTCACAGTATTGTACATGAGGCAACATTCTAAAGAAGAGCAAGAAAGTCTAATAGCTGTCTGATGAGGCTTTACAAATAGCTGAAGAAAGAAGGAAAGCAATAGGCAAAGGAGAAAGAAAAAACTATACCCAACTGCATACAGAATTTCTTAAATGAGCAATGCAAAGAAATAGAAGAAAACAACAGATTTGGAAAGAAAAGATTTCTTCAGGAAACCTAGAGCTATCAAGGGAACATTTCATGCAAAAATGGACATTCTAAAAGACAAAAACAGAAGAGATTAAGAAGAGATGGTAAGAATACACAGAAGAACTATGCAAGAAAGATCTTAACATAACTGATAACCACGACAATGTGGTTACTGACCTACACTGATACATCCTATAGAATCAAGTCAAATGGGCCTTAGGAAGCATTGCTAATTTTAATGCTATGGGAAGTGACAGAATTCTAGCTGAACTACTTAAAATCCAAAAAATGATGCCATTCAAGTGTTGTACTCATTGTGCCATCAAATTTGGAAAACTCAACAATGGTCACTGGATTGGAAAAGTTCAGTTTACATCCTGATCCTCAAGAACTACACCAAAAAATGTTCAAAACTATCAAAAGTTGCACTCATTTCATATGCCAGGAAGATTATACTTAAGATTTTTTTGTAAGCTAGACTTCAGCAATATGTGAAGTGAGAATTTCCAGAAGTACAGGCTGGTTTTCAAAGAGATAGAAAGAAGAACTAGAGACCAAATTGCCAATATTCACTGGATTATGGAAAAATTAAGGGAGTTCCAGAAAAGCATCTACTTTTGCTTTATTGACTACACTTAAGCCTTTGACTGTGTGTACCACAACAAATTGTGGCAAATCCTCAAAGAAATGGGAGTACTAGATCATCTTGCTTATCTCCTGAGAAACCTGTATGCATGTCAAGAAGCAACACTTAGAGGTGAAGATGGAAATGGTTGGTTCAAGATTGGGAAAGGAGTACACGTACACTGTCATCTATTTAACTTACATGCAAAGTACAACATGTGAAATGCCTAGTTAGATGAGTCAAAACACAAAATTAAGGTTTATGTGAGAAACATCATCAATCTCAGATATGCAGAAGATACCTTTCCAACAGCAGAAAGTAAAGAATAAGGAAACCTTTTGATGAGGGTGAAAGTGCTGTCTTGAAGCTTAACAAAAAAAAAAAAACAACTAAAATCATGACACCTGGTTCCATTATTTTTGGGCAAACAGATGAAAAGAAATGGAGGCAATGTCAGATTTTATATTCCTGGCCTCAAAGATCACTGCACATGGTGACTGAAGGCATGAAACTGAAAGATCCTTGCTCCTTGGAAGGAAAACTGTGGCAAATCTGCACAGCATACTACACAGATACCACCTTGCCAACAAAAGTCCATAGAGTAAAACCTATGGTTTTTCACATAGTAATGTATGGCTTTGGGAGTTGGACTATAATGAAAACTAAGCACCACAGAATTGATGCTTTCAAATTGTGTTGCTGGAGAAGACAAGAATTCCATGGAAGCAAGGTGATCAAATCAGTCATTACCTAAAGAAATTAACTCTTACAGGGCGGCCAGGTGGCTCAGCAAGTAAGAGCACCTGCTCCACTGTCGGGATGACCTGGGGATCAAATCCGGGTGCAGATACTTATCACCACACCCAGAAATAACTGGCTGTGTAACCTTGAGCAAGTTACTTAACCCCGATTGCTTTAAAAACAATTTAAAAAAAGAAATTAACTTTTATACTCATTGGAAAAGACCCTGATGTTGGGGAAAAGATGAAAGCAAAAGAAAGGGATGGCAGAGAAGAGATGGATAATGTCATGGAAACAGTGAGCACGTACCCGGATAGACTTGGGGAGATAGTAAAGGACAGAAGAGCCTGGCATGCTATGTCCCATGGAGTCACCAAAAGTCAAACATAGCTGAATTGAACACCCACCACGGTGACAAAGAGGGCATGAACTTCAACTTCTAGCCTACCTGCTGGTATCTTGTCAAGAAGCAAGTTACCAAGTTGTTTGTTTTTTGCATTTTTAAATTGAATACACTCAGGCAGAGAACTAATCTACCCTAACTTCACCTTCTTGGGATAATTTTCTAAACCCATTTTTTTCCTTTGTTCTGATTCTTCATGGTTAGCATCCTTATGTTTTCTTGCAAGTCACAAGATCTGGGGATCACAGAATAGAAATTTGAAAACATCTTTAGGCTCTGCTTTTATATACCCTAACTTGCAACTCCACAAAATGCTCAAGCCTATGACATGGACTGTTCTATACTAGCAGAGAGGATGACTCAGCTGTTTTTAGGGATCTCACATTGGGGTAAGCTAACGACTGAGTTACTGACAGGGAAGAATCTCATCTTTTGTCTTAGATAGTCTAAACTCATATGGAAATGATCTAGAATGCTTAAGGTTTCCTCAGAGAGGAGAGGTCATTCATGTCAAGAACCATCAGTTGAATGAAAGATAGCATGCTGCGTCTGCCCCCAAGATAAGGAAGATTTTTTTAAAAAGAGTTATTTGACCCAATTAAGCTAGAAGCAAGGAACGGGGAAACTCCCCAGTATTGTATTAAAACTCTATCATCCTTAGTGATACAAAACCTTATATGCCCGTATCTCTGAATCTCATGAACAATCATACAATGGTAGCTAGGAAGTCTAAAGATTTGGTGAATGATTGTATTTGGTGCTCATAGTCTCATGGTTGGCCAGTATAACAAGCCATAGCAAGACCAGAAAAAAGAATCTGCCCCAGCACCAATATGAAATGGTTGTTTTATTCATTGTGAAGCCAGTAATTGCCACTGATCAAGAGTACATTGCCATCCATGCACACATATGGCACTTTGGTTGTACAACCAGGAAATTCCAGGTTCTCTCTAGAATAGACTGTCTAGGTGTAGAGGTTATAAGACTGCAGAGGAAATTCATGCGGGCTACAAAATCAAATTTGAGATTCACTTGTCCACACAAAATTATTGGGGTACCACCAAAATTACTGTGGTCCTACCTGGAAAACTCAGGTAATTCTGAAAATATCTGCCCATGTACTCTAGTCTGTGTTATAAGCATCAAGTCAAAGAATTTCTTGCAGAACTAGGTTTTCAAAAAGGAAATTGAGACATTTCAGTGAGAGTAGCATGAAGAAGTAAAGCAGAGGAAATCAGGACTAGGAAATAAGAGATATGCACAAACAAAAATAAAGATTAGTAGTAGAATCTCTTAGGGAAAGCATATGTTTATATATGTAAATATGTATATGTGTATGTGTGTATATTATACATACATACCACCACCAATAGATACCAGCTCAGCACCAGGTAAGCTGTCAGACCCCTACAGCCTCTAGCAGTGGCAGCCAACCTCACCCCACCCCCTCAGTGCAGCACCAGACATGAGGGTCTCCCTTAGGCCTCAGGGCAACATAACTGCAGCACCAAGTAAATAGCCAGGACCTGCAGCCACTGACAAAAGAAGTCTGAGATAGTGCCCCCCTTACCTTGGGAGCACAGCTCAAATTTTAAAGAAAGGAAAAAGGCCAAAAAAAAAAAGATGAACAAAAAAAACAAGCAAAAAAAAGTTTGACCATAAAAAGTTATTATGGTGAAAGGGAAGACCAACACACAAACCCAGAAGAGGACAAGATTGTCAGAAACAACTATGGGCAAAAAAAAAAAAAACAAAGAAAAACAGAACTCATGAAAGAGCTCAAAAATCATGTAAGAGAGGTAGAAGAAAATTGGGAAATGACAATAACGAGAATGACGAAAAAAGAGTAAATAGCTCGGAAAACTGTTGAAAAAGAAGAATTGGCCAAATAGAAAAGGAGGTACAAAAATCCACTGAAGAAAAACATTCCTTAAAGAAACAGCTGGCCAAATCAAAAAGAAAATACAAAAACTAATTGAGGAAAACACCTTAAAACTTTGATTCTTGATGTCTCATAGAGTTATTAACTTCTACTTGCCCAATTCTAACAAATTCAAAAGAACGGAAAAAAAAAACTGAAGAAAATGTAAAATACCACATGGAGAAAACAATTCACCTGGAAAAGAGATCCAGAAGAGACAGTATCAGAAATCACTAAACTACCTGAAAGCCACAATCAAAATTAGGACATGGACAAAATCCGTAAGCGGCCACTAACTTTTCTAACCTACGCGCCAGCCTTAGGTTGTGTTCTCAGGAGGGATTGAAGAGACTAGAGAGGAGGGAGAGAAACGGATTGTAATTTATTCTAAGATGGAGGGGGAGGAAAAAGCCAGCTCCTTATATACCTTTAAAGTGAGCACGATTCAAGCATGATCTCCTCGTGCACGGGGGTATGAACCAACGGAGGGGGGCCAAACCAGTCACATCAGCTGCTGCTCATCAAGCGAACAGTCCTGTGGGAGAAGTTCTTGTGAATTGGCAACTGGACTGTGGCCCTCTGTAATGGGAATGTAAATTTTAAAGATCTTCCCTGCCCCTAGGCTAAAGTGCACCTGGAGCCTGGGGTGGGAGGCTTGTTTTTCAGTAGATACTTCTTGATTGGCCAGTGAGTCAATAAGGTTGTTACATTCTCTGAGCCAGGAGAAGGCTATATAAGCCCTGATGTGTAGCTTTGTTTTGGCCCTCACTTTGAGAAGTGTTCTGTGATTTGATCTGGATTCTGGGAAGCCGTTGTCCAGAGCCCCGCGCCCCCCCC
>NW_027185698.1:32429095-32568494 GCF_028583685.1 Petaurus breviceps papuanus
GTATGGATGTAATGGTTGGACTGTTTGAAAATCTGTCTACTTGATCTGTTTCTGTCTTGATAATTCTGCCTGTATACTTTGAAGTTCGGGATGCTGACCTTTTCCCCTGAACAAGGTAAACGATATATGTCTGACTGATTAAAGTAAGCTTGTTAACCCATTTTGAGTTGCTTTCCTTTAACAAAGCAGATCCAAGAACCTGTATGGGCAGCAAACCCTGAGGACGTGCTTGGGGTGTTTGCTGCTACAAAATGGCATCACGAACAGGATCTGCAGAGTAAAAGGAAAGTATGGGGGCTGGGATAATTGTTTGTTTCCCAGTTGTGGTAGCTGTGACTCTGTGGAGCCGTGGAGCAGGAGAGAAGAATGGCCTGCATGCAGACTTCGCTGAGCTGAGAGCAGGAATGGTGAGCTGCCTGCATCGGGACCTGGGCAGAAGCCAGGAGCGGCTGCCGCCTTCGAGAGGAGAAGGAACCCAGGAGTGCGGGATTCAGCCACCGGAAAAGATAAGAACTGAGCAGCAAAGCAGGGGCACTGAATGTGTTTCCTGGCTGCATCCCACAGTTTGGGACCCAGGGGGAGGATGGACTTGTGACTATGGTGGGTGGGATGAAGTGCCTTGGATCCTCAGGGACCCCACCTTGTTGGTTTTGTTGCCCAGCCCCCTCTCTGTACTTGGAAGCAGGGGCTGGAGCTATGTGAGGGGAAGGACACCGCCCCCCCCCAGAGAACTTTATTTGAACTCTTGTTTTGAACTGAAGTGATAATGCCATGTACTTTGTGTTTGTTTAAGGCCCAGTGGCCACTTTGGTAACTTTCATTCTGTACCTTGAAAACGTGACCTAAGAGATGTTTAGTGCTAATTCAAAAGTAAATTGTCTATGCTATGGGCATGAAAGATCTTGAGGCCGAATGTAATGGGAATGCAAATTTGGAAGATCTTCCCTGCCCCTAGGCTAAAGTGCACCTGAAGCCTGGGGTGGGAGGCTTGTTTTTCAGTAGATACTTTTTGATTGGCCAGTGAGTCAATAAGGTTGTTACATTCTCTGAGCCAGGAGAAGGCTATATAAGCCCTGATGTGAGGCTTTGTTTTGGGGGCTCACTTTGAGAGGTGTTCTGTGATTTGATCTGGATTCTGGGAAGCCGTTGAACAGAGCCCCCCGGCTTGGAAACCCACATGTTGTTTAGTATGGATGTAATGGTTGGACAGTTTGGAAATCTGTCTACTTGATCTATTTCTGTCTTGATAATTCTGTCTGTATATTCTGAAGTTCAGGGTGCTGACCTTTTTCCCCTGAACGAGGTAAACGATATGTTTGACTGATTAAAGTAAGCTTGTTGACCCATTTTGAGTTGCTTTCCTTTATCAAAGCAGATCCAAGAACCTGTATTGGCAGCAAACCCTGAGGATGCTTGGGGTGCTTTCTGCTACACTCTCAGCACATCCTTATCTCTAAGAAGTACAGAGCAGCCTTGGAACCAAGAGGCCCCGAGGCAGTTCCTGATTTCCCATGGAACAAGAAGCACTTGGAACTCACATTGTCCTATCCAAGAATCTTTCAAAAAATTTTCAAGGAAAACTGCCCCGATGTCCCAGAACCAGAAAACAAAATAGGAATTGAAAGAATCCACTTATTACCTAAGGAAAGAGATCTCAAAATAAAAACTTGAAGAAACATTATAACCAAAATTTTAGAACTATCAAGTAAAGGGAAAAAAATACAAGTGGCCAGAAAGAAACAATTCAAATATCAGAGTCACAATCAGGATTATACTAGGCTTGGCACCTACAACATTAAAGGATTGGAGGTCATGAACATGATATTCTGGAAGACAAAGGAGCTAGAACTACAACCAAGAATCTCTTACCTGGCAAAATTAAGCATAATGCATCAATGGAAAAAAATGGCTATTCAATGAAACAGAACATCAAGCTTTCTTAAGACCAAAACTAAACCAAAAATTTGACCTCCAATATCAAGACCCAAGGGGAGCATGAACAGGTAAAAAAGGGAAAAGAAAATATAAGGGATTCAATAAAGCTAAACTGTTTACATCCCCATATGGGAAGATGATAGTTGTAATTTTTTTTTAAAGCAATTGGAGTTAAGTAACTTAATCAAGGTTACATGGCCAGTTATTTCTGGATGTGGTGCTGAGTATCTGAGCCTGGATTTGATCCAGGTCATCCCGACACTGGAGCCAGTGCTCTTACTTGCTGAGCCACCTGGCTGCCCCTAAGCAATTGGGGTTAAGTAACTTGCTCAAGATTACACGGCCAGGTATTTCTGGCTGGGTGCTAAGTGTCTGAGCCCGGGATTCGATCTTCAGATCATCCCAACACTGGAGCCAGTGCTCTTACTCACTGTGCTACCTGGCTGCCCCTATAGTTGTAATTCTTTTTTTTTTTTAAGCAATCGGGGTTAAGTAACTTCCTCAAGGTTACACGGCCAGTTATTATTTCTGGGTGTGGTGCTGAGTATCTGAGTATCTGAGCCCAGATTTGATCCTGGTCATCCCGACACTGGAGCCAGTGCTCTTACTCATTGAGCCACCTGGCCGCCCCAAAGAGTTTGGAATTTTTTTTCTTTTAAGCAATTGGGGTTAAGTAACTTGCTCAAGGTTATACAGCCGGGTGTTTCTGGGTGGGTGCTAAGTGTCTAAGCCCAGATTCGATCTCCAGGTCATCTCGACACTGGAGCCAGTGCTCTTACTCACTGTGCTACCTGGCCGCCCCTATAGTTGTAATTCTTAAAAACTATATTTAATATGTGATGTCCTGTTACGTGACTCTGATGCTTGTGCTAATGAAACACAGTGTGATTCAATACAACAGACAATCAGAAGCCTAGACAGATGATGGTGAAATATTTGTGCCAAGTCAATGAAATGGTGAATGAAGACTAAAGAAACATGGAGACTCTGGCAGAAGTTTCTGGATGATTATTCCTACTTTGAAGATTGGCCGAAATCAGCAGAGAAAACAGCAGCAGATTCATGAGAGACTCACTCAGCTAGAGCTTATCAATAAGCAGTATAGGCTACTTACTCAAAAGAACCACACAGACACCACCAGCAAACTAAAACAGATGGTTCATGAGGGCAATCAGCATTGGGACAACCTCCAAACATGAGTTACAGCTATTCTATGGAGATGTAAGCATTTTACTAATCAAAGGGAAGAATTTGAAGGGACCCAAGAGACTATTCTGGTGTGGCTCACTGAAATGGACCTGCAGCTGACAAACGTGAAACATTTTTTTGAGAGTGATGTGGATGACAAAATGCACCAGCTACATGGTTTCCAACAGGAAATTACATTAAATACCAAAACTGGCCAGTTATTTGTATTTGGAGAGCAGCTGATTCAGAAGAGTGAGCTGATGCTGTATTGATTGAAAATGAGTCAGAAGAACTCCACCAGTATTGCCAAGAAGTGTTTGGCCAAGTGGCCTGATTTCATTGGTGGCTGACCTCTCACAATCCAGGATTAGAAGGTGAAAGAGAAGCCTCAGAAAGTGATACAGATGTGAAGACTCAAGAGAAATGCAAAATGACTCTTGGCATAAGAAGGAGGTGAATGAGGGACCATCATCGCTTCAGTCCCTTTCTCATCTTATGCCTCCCCCATTGGGTCATGAATGGTCAGCCTGTGTGAGACCCCTGTCAGTGTGGACTCTATTCCACTTGAATGGGATCACACAGGTGATGTGTGGGGCTCCTCCTCTCATGAAGATGATGAAGAAGGACCATCCTACAGTGTTGTGTCAGGTAAATCCATTTCTGAGGCTCATGGATGGCATACTCCCGATAGCCCTACCCATCAAAAGCATTGCTACAAACAAAAGAATATGTTAAAGGGCTTATACCTCTGTAGCAGCAAGCACCCTAGCATCATGGTGGCTTCCAACACAAGTTCTTAGATGTGCTTTTCTAAAGGAAAGCAATTCAAAATGGATTAAGAATCTTGCTTCAATCAAACATTTATCATTTACCTCATTTGGGGGAAAAAGATCAGCACCCGAACTTCAGAGAATACAAACAAGTTACAAGCAAAGAAAAAGATAAGCAGACAGGCTTCTAGCTGTCTTACCATTATACCCATACCTGTCAGTTGGAAGCACCAGCATCTGGGTTTTCAAAGCTGGGGGGTGGGGGGAGGAGGTTCAATGGCTGCCTGGAGTCTCATGGGGCCAAATCACACAACTCTTCTCAAAGTGAGCCCCAAAGCAAAACCTCACATCAGGTTATATACAGCTTCTCCTGGATCAGAGAATGTCACAACCCTCTTGACCCACTGCCCAATCACAAAGCAACAAGGTGTGGATATTCCTGAAAAAACAAGCCTCCCGCCACAGGCTCCATGTGACCACGTTCAGCCTATTGGGGGAAGAGTATATTTTAAAATCAAGGAAGGTCCTCAGAGTCACTTAAGACTATCAAAGGGCATTTGGGCAAGGAAGATCTTCAGATTCCCATTCCCATAACAACCTCCTGGCATGGATAGTGTGGACCTGGGATCCTAAATGCTAATGAGCAGAAGGGTCTTACAGATACAGAACAACAAGCAGGTGTGTTTGACAGCTGTGAGCTCATTAAGGCCCAAGATCTTCACAATAAACTTAGAACAAAACAAAATTTGAAGCAGTGGCAGCAGCTGGTCTCGGATACCAATGATGTCACCTGTTGGCTGAAAAATAACAGAAGCTGTGCTGGAAGCGCTAGAGATGGCAAAGCCTGCAACTGACATCCAGGAAACAGAGCTCTGAGTGAAGAAATTCAAAGACTCATCAGCTGAGTCAGCCCTTCCTGTTATGGCTAGCAAGTGCAGAAAATCGGAGATGTAAGCTGCAAGTTGTAGATCCAAATGCAGATCCCCATACCATCCTGGAATGCCAGAAAGAGCTGATGCAACTAGGAAAGGAGCTATCGGAGCACCTGCTTCAAGTGAGCTCTCTCCAGGAGAGTACCTATTTGCTAAAGGAGATGGAGAATCTTATATTGAAGCTGATGAAAAGGTTCATGTCTTTGGAAAGAAACTCAGCCAGCTACTGGACAAAGTTTTCCAAGATTTAGAATCTTTGCAGGGAAGCCAGGATAAGGATACAATATTTGACAGCTTTTGACGATGTAGACATAGTGGACATCATCTGTCATTGAAATCCATGACTACTGAAAAAGAAAAGGTTGGAGCAGAGAGAATTACAGAAGAGAAGAGCAAGAAAAATAGCAGAGTGTAACATCAACTCTGACCAGCTCTGGGCCCCATTTACTGGGTGTGCCTTCAATTGTTTTTTCCCCTCTTATTGCTTCTGGCTTACATGATCCCGTCTTCAGAGGAAGACTATCATACCACCCACATTAAAAATTTTGCCCAATCATTCTGTCCTATGTTGAGGTACACCAATGGGCCCCCACCACCATAAGAGTAGGTACATGCTCAAGTACTACCAATACATTCAGCATGGGTGCTCTAGCCTCGGGGCCCCTATTGCTTGCAATCCCAATGTAAGTAGCTTTTCCATCAGGCACCATCAGCTGATGTTCACGTGCCATGAATTGGAGTTTGCCTCTCTGGGGAATGATGGAGCCACTGACTTGTGATGTATGTAGGTTAATGGCTAGTGATGCACAGTCCAAGGGTGTCATTATGTTATATGACATTCTTCCACTAGGGTGAGGACGTGGTTAGACCTCAGAGCACCAGTCATTCTGAGAGACCTTAGTTTCGTTGGCAAAACTCAGGGGTTTCTGTTCACATTCAGCCTTCTAAAACTGTATGCAGAAGAAGAAAACTGTGTGCCTAGCATTTTTGTGGATGCTGACTTTTTATTTCCAAAACTCTTAAGATGAGTTTACAGAAGCAAAAATTAGTTAACTCATGTAGCCAACAGTTACAGTACATACAGTAAAAGTCAATAAATGGCTTTGGGAATAAAATGTCCCTTAATGGTTCAAAATTTCTCATGCACACTTTGTGATAAAACTGACAGACACAATCACATTTGAAATGTTTAGCACAAAATTGCTGGAGAACCAGAATACAATGAAATTTGATACTAGTCAGTTCTAAATGTAAAGTGTCTTGTAATTGTCTGCTGAATCTGCCTTTTTTTATATGTACTGGAAAAGTGATTCACATGGACATGATTTCATGTGCATATTTTAAAATGATTTCTCTAAATTAGAGTATGAATACAAATGAATAATATAAATTTCAATTTTTTTAAAAATCTGGGCTTTACCTTGAACTTTTGTCTAATGTACAGTAAATGCCAAAAGGCAGACTGATATGTTTTTGATAAATTAACTTTGTAAGATTTTTCACACTTTATTAAGTGATGCTTCAAGGTCTTTTTGTTGTATAGTCAAGTGGGTTGGTACAGAAACAAGAAGCTAGTTGGGGCATACACGCTTCCAGTGTGGTGGTGTTTTTCTCTTTAAAAAGAAATCTGCCCTCTTTACAAAAACAAAAAGAAATCAGACTTTGTGTGAGATAAGACGTTTGAGTTTTAAGATTGATGGATCTAGAGGCAGGCTAGGAAGCTGACAGCACAGGGGCGCTGAGAGAGGCAGGCCAGGATGGCATGGGACACAGAAGCCTGATCAACAAAGGGGAAAGTCGTCCCACCAACCACAAGGGCCACTACTAGGGCTATCATCAAAGGGCTGGGACTGAAAAGAGCAAGGTAAGAATCAAATGAAGGGCCCCTTGCGGGGGCAGCAAATACTCCTGGGACTACAGCTCCATAGCCCAGAAATTTAAAAAGCCGCTATCAGGACCTCCAAGGACAGGATGGCAAAGTGAACCCCTGCTGCTCCAACCCCCCTCCTCTGACCTTGAAAACATAGTAATTATTGCCCCAGGGCAAAAGGAATCCTAAAGGAAGGGCGTGGCTAGGGCCCTGCCTCAAAATGAGTAGAAAGCAGACTGCAAAGACAAAGGCTCTGGAGTCCTACTATCCTCAGAGGGAGGAACCAAATTCAGAGGGAGACAATGTTGACTCCACACCCACAGCCGAAGCATCAACAGGGAACAGGTCCCAAGCACAGAAAGCTTTCCTAGATGAGGTTAGAAGGGACTTTGAAAACCAAATGAGAGAGAAAGAAGACAAAATGAATAATTCTTTTAAAATCAAAATTGCAAAATTAGAAAAACATTATAGTAAAGAAAACAGCTCTTTAAAAAGAAAAATTGTGATTAATTAAATAAAATTAATTAAACAAAACAAGAATGAAAAATTAGAAAAAGAGGTAAAATACCTCAATGGAAAAATAACTGTCCTGGAAAAGAGATCCAGGAAGAGATATCTGAGAATCATAGGCCTCCCAGAAAATCATGATGAAAAGATGAGCCTGGACAACATTCTCCAAGAGAGCTCATTAAGGAAAACTGCCCTGAGATACTAGAACCTGAGGGTAAAATAGAAATTGAGAGAATCCACCAGACACCTGCTGAAAGAAATCCCAAACTGAAAAGTCCTCGAAATGTTGTGGCCAAGGATCACATACCCAGAGAGACTGAGCATATTCTTCCAGGCAAAGAGATGGTCATTCAACGACATAACAGAGTTCCAGACTTTCCTGATAAAAAAAGCCAGAACTCAATGGAAAATTCAACCTCCAATTATGAGTTGCAACAGTGACATAGAAAGGTAAACAAGGAAAACACACATGAACACACACCCTGCTATTTGATAAGAGCAAACTGGTTATAGACAAGTAGAGGGTATGACTATAAAATACACAAAATGACGATTAAAAAATATCTTATTAAGGGCCACAAGGGGACTGCAATGGAAGAAAGGGAATGAATGAAGTGGAAAAGGGTAAATTATGCCACACAAAGAGGCATAAAAACAGTATAGCAAAGGAAAAGAAGGGAGGGAGGTAAGAATCATATGAGCTTTTCCCTCACTGGTTCTGGTGCAAGGAGGGAATAACAACCAGTTAAGCACAGGACTCTATGGAGAAGAAACAAAAAAAGTATCATTTTAGAGGGAAAGAGGGGAGGGAGAAGAGCTTTGCATGAGATTTGTTCCTGTAACTCTTGTTGCGAAGAAGAAATAACATACTTCATCAAGTATAAAAATATCCTACAGGCAGTAGGAGGGGATAAGGGCTATGAAAGGGGGGGGGTGGTTACTAGGGTGGGAAGAAGTAAGGGGAAAGGGGAGAAAAAGGGAGGGGGGTGATAAGGGAATACTGAGGGAGGTGGTGGTCAAAAGGAAAACTATTAAGGGGGAGAAGGGAGAAGGGGGGAAAATATAAGCATTAACAGGGGAGGGAATAGGATGGAGGGAAAGAAACAGATGACAATCCTAACTGTAAATGTGAATGGAATGAACTCTCCCATAAAACGGAGACAGATAGCAGAATGGATTAGAAATCATAATCCTACAATATGCTGTTTACAAGAAACACATCTGGAACAGAGGGATACACACAGGGTAAAGGTAAAAGGCTGGAGTAAAATATATCATGCCTCAGCTAAAGTAAAAAAAAGCAGGGGTAGCAATCCTTATCTCAGATAAAGCAAAAGCAAAAATTGATATAATTAAAAGAGATAAGGAAGGAAACTATATCCTGTTAAAAGACACCATCAAGAATGAAGCAATATCATTACTTAACATATATACACCATGTGGTATAGCATCCAAATTCTTAGAGAAGGTAAAGGAATTAGAGGAAGAAATAGATAGCAAAACTATCCTAGTGGGAGACCTTAATCTCTCCCTCCCTGAATTTGATAAATCCAACCTCAAAATAAACAAGAAAGAAGTTAAGGAGGTGAACAGGGTTTTAGAGAGGATAGGTATGACAGATCTCTGGAGAAAACTGAATGGGGATAAAAAGGAATATACTTTCTTCTCAGCGACTCATGGCACATACTCAAAAATTGACCACATTCTAGGGCATAAAAACCTCACAATTCTATGCAGTAAGGCAGAAATATTAAATGCATCCTTTTCAGACCATGATGAAATAAAAATTATATGCAATGAAGGGCCATGTAAACAATTTAATCCTAAAGAATGAGTGGGTCAAACAAGAAATTATATAAACAATCAGTAATTTCATTCAAGAGAATGATAATAATGAGACAACATACCAAAATTTGTGGGATGCAGAAAAGGCAGTTCTTAGGGAAAGTTTTATATCCCTGAGGGCATACATGATTAAATGAGAGAAAAGGGAGATCAACAAATTGGGCATGCAACTGAAAAACCTAGAAAAAGAACAAATTCAAAATCCCCAATTAAATACTAAATTAGAAATACTGAAAACCAAAGGAGAGATTAATAAAATTGAAATTAAGAAAACTATTGAATGAATAAATAAAACTAAGAGCTGGTTTTATGAAAAAACCAACAAAATTGAAAGAAGAAAACCAAATTATGAGTATCAAAAATGAAAAGGGTGAATCTACCTCCAATGAAGAGGAAATCAAAGCAACAATTAGGAATTATTTTTCCCAATTGTATACATATAAATTTGACAATCTTAGGGAAATAGATGAATACATTAAATGGATGAAACATAAATACAAGTTGCCCAGATTAACTGAAGAGGAAGTAAATTACTTAAATAACCCCATCTCAGAAAAAGAAATTGAACAAACCATCTGTCAACTCCCTAGGAAAAAAATCTCCAGGGCCAGATGGATTTACTAGTGAATTCTATCAAACATTTAAAGAACAATTGATTCCAATACTCTATAAACTATTTGGGAAAATTAGTGGAGTCCTACCAAATTCTTTCTATGACACAAATATGGTACTGATACCTGAATCAGGAAGAGATAAAACAGAAAGAAAATTATAGACCAATCTCCCTCATGAATACAGATGCAAAAATTTTAAATAAAAATAATAGCAAAAAGACTACAGCAACTTATCTCAAGAATAATAAATACACTTGTGGAGAGGGAAAGACTTTATGACTAAACAAGAATTAGAGAACATTATAAAATGTAAAATGGATAATTTTGACTACACAAAATTGAAAAGCTTCTGTACAAACAAAGCCAATGTAACCAAGATTAAGAGGGAGGGAAAGATTAAGAGGAAATTGGGTAAGAATCTTTACAACTTATGTCTCAAACAAAGGACTCATTTCTAAAATATACAGAGAATTGCATCAAATTTATAAGAATACAAGTCATTCCCCAATTGATAAATGGTCAAAGGATAGGAACAGGTAGTTTTCAGAGAAAGAAATTAAAGCTATCTATAAGCACATGAAGAAATGCTCTAAATCACTATTGATTAGAGAAATGCCAATCAAAACAACCCTGAGGTACCACATCTCACCAGTCAGATTGGCTAAGATGACAAAACAGCAAAGTGACAAATGCTGGAGAGGATATGGGCAAATTGGAACACTAATGCATTACTGGTGGAGTTGTGAACAGATCCAGCCTTTCTGGAGAGCAATCTGGAATTATGCCCAAAGGCTATAAATAATTTCATACCCTTTGATCCAGCAATACTACTTCTAGGGTTGTATCCCAAAGAGATCATAGAAGTGGGAAAAAGACCCATATGTTCAAAAATGTTTATAGCAGCTCTTTTTGTGGTGGCAAAGAATTGGAAATTAAGGGGGTGCCCATCAATGGGGGAATGACTGAACAAGTTGTGCAATATGCATGTTACAGAATACTATTGTGCTATAAGAAATGAGGAGCAGATGGACTTCATATTTACCTGGAGAGGCTTATATAAACTGATGCTGAGCGAGAAGAGTAGAGCCAGGAGAAATTTGTACACAATTTTAGACACAATGTATGTGTGATGACCAACTTTGATAGACTGGACTCTTCTCAGCAATGCAGTGATATAAGTCAACCCCAAAGACTCATGATGGAGAGAGATATCTACATTCAGAGAAAGAACAGAGCTTGAACCCAGACTGAAGCAGACCACCTGCTCTTTTTGTTGTTTGGTTTTGTTTCCTTTCCCATTTTGGTTCCATCTGATCCTTCTTTGTAACCTGACTAATGCCTAATGTTAAAGTATGAGCAGATACTATACTTGATTATATGCTGCCATGGCAGGCAGGGGGTGGGGGATGGGAGAGAAAATTTGAAACTCAAGGAATTGTGGAAATGAATATTGTAAACTAAAAGTAAACAAATTAAGACAAAAAAAAAAGATTGATGGATCTATGAAATGGAGAATACTCATGTCAATGCATGGTCAATCTCCCCTCCCTCTTCCATTCAGTTTCCCATCATAAGCCTCAAAGTTTAAAAACCTTTGATGAGTAGCACATCAGTTAGTGATTCATTGAGGAGACTGCATTTCTCAAAAGAACTGAAAGTGGAATAAGATAAATAACTATTATATTAATAACCTATTATTAAATTAGGAATAAGGTTTTCCCTATTTTTTTAGTCAGGAACTAGCCCTTTTAGGTCAGTCAGTCTCTGAAGGACAAGACTGAGAGATGAGATTGACCTAATCCTGGGGGTACATTCTCTATAATCTTGGGTGGACCGATGATCAAATTATTGTTAGCTAGCCTAATACACTGATTATTAATTACCCAGGAACTGTCTCTTGGGATTATCATTCATTAAACTGTTTTCCTCATAGCTATATTTATTGGTTTTCTGATCCTAGATAAGTCATAACCTTCCTCAGCCCTCCATTTCCTAATTTGCAAATGGCGATAATAGCACCCAATAAGATTAGCTGAAGCCTTCCTGGAGATGATGAGATTAAAAGAGGCCCCTCTACACTAGGCATCTGGACTGTCTTCAGCATGCACTTCATTTGTCAAAATAACAACCGTGTTTCCCCGATAATAAGACACTGTCTTATTAATTTTTTTTTTGGACAGAAAAACACCAGAGGGCTTATTTTCAGGGGAGGGCTTATTTTAATGAACATTGACAGCAATTTTAATAAACAGGTAAATGTGAACAAAAAAATGTACCTTTATTCAATAATGATCATGTCATCTTCTTCAACAACATCGTCATAAGTGTCCATACCCTGAATTCCATCCTGGATGTCTTGCACCTCCATTTCCTTCAGAAGAAGTGGACCCAATCTGTCATGTCCAGCAATATAGCTCTCTTTAAATGAATATGTCTTGTCCAGGTAACCTGCTCGTAGTGCCTTGGCGACACAGCTGTCAGTAATTTTATCCCATGACTTCTTCACCCAAGTCACGACTTCTTGCAGACAGGGCTTCGCAAAGTTTCCACGCTGATTTCTTTCCATTCTATTTTCTATGTAGTCATTGACTTCCATGCGCAAATGGTCCTTGAATGGCTTGTTTATTGCAATATCAAGGGTCTGGAGATAGGCAGTCATTCCTGCAGGAATCATTAATTGATCTATTCTTCTCTCTGCAAAGAAGTTCTTCATTTCTTTAGCGCGGTGAGTGCTGGCTGAATCGCAGACTATCAGACCTCTTTGGTTACCTCACATAACAAGTGGCAGCATTAAATCAACCCACTTTCTTATAACGGCTTGTGTACACCAGGCTTTTTCGGTTTCAAGAACGTAAATGCCAGATACACGTTCAATCTTATCTTTCTTGCCCTTACTGATGATTAGAGGTGTGGCTTTCTTTCCATCCAAACAAATTGCCAAAACACAGGTGACCTGTGCACTTTCATAGCCAGTGGTGGGAATGTAGATTGACGTTGCACCCCTGTGATGAATTGTTGTTTGAGATCCTTGTCCCATAAACACTGCAGTTTCATCCATAGCAATCATATTGCAGGTTTGGTACTTGGAAATGTCGATCCTATCAATAAAGGACTTGAATGCAAGTGCACGTTTAATAACTTCAGCATCTTCCAGCTTAAACAGTGTTGTTGATCTTCTTAGGGAAAGTTCATACCTTTGAAGGAAACCGTCCAACCAGTGTTGTGATGCTTTGAATCCTTCTGAGACCATTTCAAACTCTGGTGCCATTGAAAGGGCAAATGCTTGAATATCAGCCCTGCGCACAACCAAGGCCTTTGCTCTCCTGTCAGCAATCCATTCACCAATGAGGATCTTCAAGTCAGGCTGCCGACCTGATCCAGACCTGTGCTTTTTCCCTTTTCCCTCATCCACCTGTTGATTGAGGTTATTATAATCTGCTCTCCATTTTCTGACCATTCGAAGATCCAAAAGTTTTTCTTTACAGAAAACTGCAAGATTCTTGCCATGTGACTCCTCTACAATTGCTTTCTTATACTCAACAGTATACGGTAGCTCTTCCTTTTTGTACTCATGTCTGGGGGTCAAAACAGACAGAATAACAAAATTATGACCATCAGTCCTTCTTTTCACTCCATCATGCCCCCTGAGTTCTTCTTTTTTCCTCCATCATGCCCCCTCACTCCCGCTTACATACTGGGTTTTTATGTTGTCCTGCCTCAGCTCTCCTTGGAGGCACTGCTCTCAATGGCGCCAGCAAGCAAATCACTGGGGAAGAACAGGATGACGCGCTCACTGCTGCAGCTCTGATTGGATGCAGCTCGGAGCTCGGCGTGCATTTCACCCAGGGGGGGGGGGAGGGGGCATACAGAGGGTACCGTAATGTAGCGTGTAGCGCAGGGGATCACCTTCACTACAGTAGCAATCTCAATAGGGCTTATTTTCGGGGGAGGGCTTATTTTAGAGGAATCTTACACAGTAAGGGGAGGGCTTATTTTCGGGATAGGTCTTATTATCAGGGAAACACGGAATGTGCCTAATATGTGTAAAACTTTGATCTACCACCCCTTGCCTGCATATCCCTGATTGCCTCATCTCCCTGCCCACAAGACAGGTTTCCTCTGTAAGAATCCATAGTTTTTTCCTGGCTGGCTATTCCTTACCTTAAGGTGCCACTATAGCCCTTAAGGAGAAAAGCCCACAGGGAATATTACCCAAATAAACATCTTTTTTTAAAATTTTTTTTCAAATGCTTTATTAACTTCTGATTTACATCATTCATTTACACCAGATTTTGAGTTACAAATTTTCTCCCTATTTTTCCCCTACCCACTGCCCCAAAATATCAGTCCCACAGGATATCCCTTCCTCTAATCTGCTCTCTCCCATTTCTCCCATACCCCTTTCGACTTTTCCATTGGATCTCTATGCCCTAGTGCCTGTATATCTTATTTCCCAATTACATGTAAAATAGTATCAATAATAGTATATAGATATTTGAGTATTTGATTTTAAAACTTTGAATTCCAGATTCATTCCCTTCCTCCCTTGTCTCCCATCCTTACTGGGAAGATAAGCAGTTCAGTATAGGTTGTACATGTGTGGCTAATGCAAAACAATAACATAGTAAATATATTGTAAAAGACTGACTGTATTTCCCTCCCTCCTATCCCACCTCCCACTTGTTCTATTCTCTACTTTGATTCCGTCCCTTTTCAAAAGTGGGTGCTCCCAACTTCCCTCCTCCCCCAGCCTGCCCTCCCTTCCATCATCCTCCCCTCATTTCCTTCCTCCCCTACTCTCCTGGAGGGTGAGACACCCTCTTTAGTGTGAATTTCATTCCCTCCTCAAGATAAATTCAATGGGAATAAGGTTGACCCATTCCCTTTTGCCTTCCTATTCTTCCCCTCCATTGTAACCGTTTTCTCTTGCCCCTTCTATATGAGATAGTTCACCCCATTCTGTCTCCCCATCTCCTCTCATTATATTCCTCTCTCACTTCTTAATTTCACCTTTTAAGTATCATCCCTTCCTGTTAAATTGGTCCTGGGCCCTCTATGTATACCTGTAAACATATGAATATATGTCCATATACCCTCATATACAGACATATATATATATATATATATATATATATATATATATTTCTATTCCCTTCAAATACTGAGAAAAGTTTCCTAAGTTACAATTATTGTTTTTCCATATAGGAATGTTAATAGTTAAACAGGGAAAAGAAATCATAAGGAACTTATCAAAGTTGACCTTCTCATGCTTCTCTTGCTTCTTGTATCTGAATGTCAAAATTTCTATTCAACTCTGTAGAAGCTGCTAGGTTCTGGGTTATCTTGATTGTTTCCACAATATTCAAATTGTTTCTTCCTGGATGCTTGTAATATTCTCTTCTTAATCTGGGAATTCCAGAACCTGGCTATAATATTCCTAGGAGTTTTTTTTTGGGGGGGGGATCTTTGTCAGGAGGTGATTTGTGGATTCTTTCAACCTCTATTTTGCCCTCTGATTCTAAAACATTAGGACAGTTTTCTTTGAGAACTTCCTGGAGGATGATTTCTAGGTTCTTACTTTGATCATGTCTTTCAGGTAGTCCAATAATTTTTAAATTATCTCTCCTGGATCTATTTTCCAGGTTAGTGGTTTTTCCCATGAGATATTTCACATTGCCTTCTATTCTTTCATTTGTTTAGATCTGTTTAATAGCATCTTGATTTCTCATAAAGTCATTAGCTTCCATTTTCTCCAATCTAATTCTGAAGCAATGATTCTCCTCATTGAGCTTTTGAGATTCTTTTTCCATCTGGCAAATTTGCCTTTTTAAGCCATTCTTCTCCTCACTGCCTTTTTGAGACTCTTTTGCCATTTGAGTTAGTCTATTTTTAAGGTGTGATTTTCCTCAGTCAGACTGTTGACTCTCATTTCGTAATTTTCTTGCATTGTTCCATTTCTCTTCCCAATTTTTCCTCCATTTCTCTTATCTGCTTCTTAAGGTCCTCTATTGCCTGTAACCAGCTTGTATTTTCCTTTGAAGGAAGTGATTTTTAGGGATTCTTATGCATATCCCAGTGGAGATTTTTCTTATTTCTTTTCTGTCCAACCAAAAGTCCTCTAAACAATGTAAATCATACCCCACCAAACCAGGTGTTTCTGGGTATGGTGCTAGGACATCTGGCCTCAAAGTCCAATACTCAATATTTGGGATCTTATGTATTTGTTGTTTTCTAACTGGCAGATCTGCGGTCATCATTCTGGCTAGAGGCATACTTCCTTCCAATGGTCTATTATTCAAATTACGTAAAGCCATGAACAAATTATCCTTCCAATGTTCATATGAATTATTGGAACTTAACTTCTTTAACTGTTCTTTCAGTAATACATTCATTCTTTCAATTAACCCAGATGCTTCTGGATAATATGGAATATGTATCCATTTTACATTGCTTAGTATACAGTACTTCCTTATTTCATTACCTTTGAATTGTGACCCACTGTCACTTTGAATCTGCATTGGAGTTCCATAATATAGACTTATGAGATCTAGAGTTTTATGAGTGTTTTTCTGGATTGCATTCTTATAAGGACAAGCCATTAGAACACCTGACTAGGTGTCAACACAAGTATATATAAACCTGCATCCCTTATCTTGTGGTAGTGTACCAATATAATCTATTTGCCAGATTTGGGCTGAGATTTTTCCTCTTGCTATCTCTCCAGTTACTACCTCAGTTACTACCTGAGGAACGGTTCACTCCTTTTCCAACTGACATATGACATTCTTCTGCTATCTGTTTTAACAGTGAATGAGAGATACTAATACCTCAATCTTGCGCCCACTGGTGTGTGGCCTGGATCCCTCAAATGGCCTGCTGTTTGGTGGACCCATTTTGCTAATACCAGACCATCGGTTGTTGTCAAAGTAGGGACAATGTGTTCAGTAGCAATCTTTGCCAGTTGATCAGCATGAGCATTGTCATCTACACAAAAAACTGACGAGTCAGTGACCATAGACATGTTCCAGATATCTTCCCATAATTCTTTGCCCCAGACTTGTTTGCCATGAATTTTCCAACTTTGATTTTTCCACACAGGCATCCATGTAGCTAAACCATTAGCTACCACCCATGAATTAGTGAATACATGACACTGTCCTCATTGTTCTATTTTGATGGCTTGATATACTGCCATAAGTTCAGCGTATTGACTACTTCCACCTATCCCAGTACTTTCCGAAGTCCTTCTAGTACATGGGTTATGAGCCTCTGCTTTCCAATGTCTTTTTTGGCCCAAATATTTCGCTGTCCCATCAGTAAACCATGCATGTCTCTTTTGTTCTTCAGTTAATCCATCATATCCCTCATTCCATTTTACAGAGGACTGTACCAACTGGTGCTTTGGTTCAGGGGGTGTGTCATTCCTCTCAATTTCTATGTTTGCTACAGATTCATGTAAAGCAGAGACTCTGCTTTTGCCTATTTTTCACTCTATTTTGAATATACCACTTCCATTTGATTATACTAGCCTCTTGGGCATGTCCAATTCTGTGAGAAGCTGGGGTACTCATTACCCAGGTCATAATCAGGGTTCCAGGTCTTAATATCACTTCATGGCCCAGAGTCAGTTGTTCAGTCTCCAGCAAAGCCCAATACACAGCTAACAACTGCTTTTCAAAAGATGCATACTGGACTCCAGATGAAAAAATCCCAAGGGTGCATTTCGGCTTTGTTGTTTTTGCCATATATATTTTGCCATATATAGTATGATACTGCTTTAAAGTAATTACTTCAGAAGGTTCAGGTAAAGTGATTGGGTCCATTTTTATTTTTCCCCACAGAAAACTGTATCAACTCCTATCTTTCTTACAGCAAATTGGTATCTTCCTTCAGGTAAATTCAGAGTCATGCCTCTGAATATATCTATTCCCAATGATGTATTCAGGAATGAGTACAACCACCACAGTATATTCTTTCTTAGCTAATTGCCCAATTTTCATTGTTATTCTAACTTTTCTGGCTGATATTTAAGCCCCTCCTAGACCTGTGATGGTAATAAGAGTTCCATGTTTAAACTTATCAGGGTTTCCATAGATAAGTGTGGCCTCAGCCCCAGTATTGAGCAATGCCCTAGTTACAGTAGTTGATCCATTCTTCAATATATTGTTAAACCAATATGGGTTCTGCAATCTCCTCTACATATTTCTTTAATCTGGGCTGGGGCTTGGCCTATCTCCTATTCTCCCTGAAGGTGGGGCAAACTTGGATACACAGATTCAGATTCAGGAGTACCTGCAGGGGTGGTTCTTGCTTCCCCATTCATTCTATGTTAAGTACCTTTTCTTCCTGCAGCTTGTGCAGCTCTTCAGTTGGAATACCATCTATTCTTCTAAAGTACACCCTTGCTCTCAATAGAGCAGTAAACACAGTTCCCTTCTTGTTGGTCTATTTTGTCTCTGAATCCTCTGGCTGTTTACTCTTCTCTCTCAAGGCAATTTATCTTGTCCCCATTCCCCTAGGTCACTTAATTGTGAAATCTTATCCAGCACTTCTGAAAGAGGGTTCCCTATTTCTCCAATTAATAGAGTCAGGATTAGGTGCTTATAAGCAGGAGGAGCCGTCTTCACTATGATATTTCTATGAGGAACTCCTAAGGGGTATCATGATATGCATTTGCATCTCTAACCATGATAGCAGTTTTCATTATCTCTTCCTTTAGCTTTCTCATACAGTCTCTAAGAGAGTACCAGGGTCTGTCTCCACCAGGCCACATAGAGTCAGTAGGATATTGCTTTAGCTGCAGAAAGCTAACAGATTAGTTCTGTTGAGGCCTCCTCGCATATGGTGATCCCTAAAAGCTTGGTGTACAAAAGGATTCTGACTGATACTTATGAATTTTAAGCAATCCACACTGTCCAGTGTTATTCCTTTGGCACCTTCATCAGTGATTCTTACTATCCAAGACGCTAAAGACTCTCCCATTTTTGGGGTGAATCAACTCTAATATATCAGTAATCTCCTGTTGAGTGAAATCCTCAATTATCTCCTCTTCGGCCCTGGCGGTTCTCCTGTCTTCTTCTTCATATGGAGAGAACTTCTACCTTAGGAGACTCTTCATCTAATCTTCTTCCATTCTCCTCACACACATTCTCCTGGCAGCTGTTGGGGAAACTCTGCTCAGCCTGTACAAAAGGTGCATGCACATTCCTTCTGCTAGTTTTTTGCTTCCTTTTAGCTAACTGAACAGTAGCTTGTTCCTGGACCACCTGAGTCCCTCCAGAGAAGAATCCTCAGGCAAACCAGCCTACTCCATAGTCATCCAAGCTCTTTCCTCCAGAAGCTTATCCCACTTTTACAGGGCATCTAGTTACGGACCAAATAGTCCTTATGTTCAGATGCTCCTAGATTCAATTTCCAATACAGCAATGTGTCCCCTAGATTGGTACTCTCTAGTAAAGACAGCATTAGATGGAAGAGATTACTTAGTATGGAAGGCAAAATTTTTTGAAGCATATCAAGATCAGGCTAGAAGAAATAAAGGAACTTGAGTTCCTGTTAACTTTGAGCAACTTACTGGTACAAGAAGACAAAGCCAGCTTAGGGATCAGTTAGGGTATGAGTTGATAGCCCTTTGTTTGGGCGGGAATGATGGGGAGCTTGTGCTCAAGCCCCACCCTAAAATATTGTTTTCTGTTTTATCCTGTGCTATCCTTGTTATATTGTTGTAAAATTCTGTTGACACCAGTTATTCCTAATGTATTTTTGCCAAGTAAGGGACATGAAAGATCTTGGAGCCGAATGTAAGGGTTATGGGATTTAAAGATCTTCCATTACCTGTTGGACTTGCTGACATAGCAGGAGAGGTGGGGCAAGAGGAAGCGGAAACCAAGCTAGAGTTCCTGTGGTGACCAGCAGCAGTAGTGGCCAGCAGTGGCAGCAGCAGCGGTAGTGGCCAGCTAAGGTGGAGGTAGAGGCATGAACCCCCTTTTTGAGCCAGCCAGAATTTCTGCTAAGGACTCCTTCTGAGGACTGCCAGGGATCAGAACTGGGGGGGTCCCAGAGCTGCTGGGAACATGCTTCCTGAACGCTGAGCGGTTATCCTGAATGGGGAGAGGAGGACCTTTGCCTGAGATAGCCTGTTCTGTTTTTAAGGCTTGCGAATATGGGTGTTTCCTACATTATAACTACATGTGCCAATTTCATAACTACTGTGATGGCTTTGACTTTCTGGTTTGGGGACTCACTTTTCTGGTATTTTAATAAACGTTCTAGCTTTAGCCCCATGTAGAGAGCCTGGTATATTTTGTGATGAATAACCATATCAGCATATTCATAATTGCCATGGGCATTGTGAATATTGCATTGTTGATACATTTGGAAACGAGGATGGGATCACAAAGATAGCACACAAACACAGAAAACAATATTTTAGGCTGGGGCTTGAACACAAGCTCCCCATCATTCCCCCCCCCCCAAAATGTATTTGAGACTATCCTAATAACCCAGGACAAAGGCAGAGAGAACATCATGCACTAGATTTCAAGTGATTAAAAGAACTCAGATCAGGGCATCTAGTTATGGACCAAATAGTCCTTACATTCAGATGCTCCTAGATTCAATTTCCAATACAGCAATGTGTCCCCTTGATTGGCACTCCCTAGCAAAGACAGCATTAGGTGGAGGAGATTACTTAGTATGGAAGGCAAAACTTTTTGAAGCATATCAAGAGCAGGCTAGAAGAAATAAAAGAACTTGAGTTCCTGTTAACTTTGAGCAACTTCCTGGTACAGGAAGATATAGCCAGCTTAGGGATCAGTTAGGGTATGAGTTGATAGCCTATGAACATGTCACGAAGGCAGCCAGAGCAGCATGGCTTAAAGTCCCCAGAAAGACAGATTGAGGGACCTCATTCACAAAAAAATAATCCCAGGACCATAAGAACCTTTCCCAGATTTTCTAAGTAGATTGGCTATGGCCATACAAAGTAATGTTTCTGACTCTGAGGCAGCCATTATATTATTGATAAAACTGGCTAGGAAAAATGCAAATGTAGACTGCAAACAGGCTCTTGCAGAAGGAAAACCAAATATGACAATCACAGAAATGATTCAAAGATGTCAGAATATAGGTACAACACATGTCATGGCTGCAGCTATGGAACAAAAGGCATCACATGCCACAGCACCATGATGCTGCTATAACTGTGGAAAAATTGGACACATGAAAAAGGAATGTAGATCCCCTAGCAAAGGCAGCCCACAGCATAGCACAGGTTGTGCACCAACCACCCCATGCCCTAAGTGCAGAAAAGGCCATCATTTGGGGTCAGAATGCCGTTCAAAAACAGACAAAGACGGGACCCCGTAAACTTTGGCCCCAACAAACAAAATGGGAGCAGCCTTATCACTCACCCTTCCGGTGATAGTGCTACAGAGCAACTCCCTACACCAGATGTGAAACTCACAGTTGCAGATCTCTGGCATGCTATCCTAGGGAGTGCAGATTTAGACCTTTTCTCCTGTGTCTCCTATCGCAAAGATGACATTGTAGAAAACCACAGGCCAGAGGAACTCTCACCCTGATGGCTGAATAAGCCCTATTAGCTGAAGAACCTGGTACCAGACCTAGATCAGTTCCCCACTCGCCAGGGATTATGTCCTTGTGATAAGCATGGTACACACCCCTGACCTGAGAACAGGGAGGTGTGCAATGTTCTTGGGGGAAAAAACATGGTGTTGCAGCTTTGCTCTATAAAAGCTTGTGCTTGCAATAATAAAGTCAGCTCTGTTTTCCACTCCTCTCAGAGCCCCATCTCTTTTGTGCACTCTCTCTCTCTCTCTCTCTCTCTCTCTCTCTCTCTCTCTCTCTCTCTCGCAGACTCTGGATAAGCAATTCTTTCCCACCGTGCTTCTGGACAGCAGGGCCCCTCACAGCTGGTGCCCAACATGGGGTACAGAAAAGAAAGGCCGAGTGGGTGTTGCAAACTCTCATCGGTTTCACTCAGAGGTCCACCTTGAGCAACATAGGATCCTAGGAAAATGTGAGGGGAGGGCTCAGATGAGCCGCTTTCGGTTTCTTTCAGTTTCCTCCCAAGCAAGCAAGCACACTGTGGCTATGGGGCAATTACAGATCAAGCAGCCTAGCCAAGAGACACGTGAGAAAGTCCTTCTACACATAAGAAAAGAAAGGGGACTCACCGTCACCCAGAATTAGGTAAAACAATTTTTGAATCTGCTAGAGATCACTTCTCCATGGCTTCCTAAAGAAGGCACATTAGAGCCTGAAAAACGGAAAGTAGCAGGTGAACAACTGACAGAATATTAACCCACGGTAGAGCCAGAGAATTTCCCAGCACATTGCTTTCAGTTATATAATGTTCTTAAATTGCATCTTGAGCCAGATGATTAACAAGAGATTCCGAGGTTTGATGCAGGGACTCAGGTAGAGGAAAAGGGAGAATGAGAGCAGGAGAAGACACAGGGAGAGAATGGCTGTTACCCAATTGGGGCGGAGAGCCCTGTACAGCCATCCGCCACTGAAATGGAAATTGGAAATTCCCCTTTAAATTAATAAGATCACTCAAATAAATAGGTTCAGTTCAACTCCCGGCCATGACCGCTCCATGACTCCTGAGTGTCCTTGGCTTAGCATTCCAGGAACTAGCCATTCCTAGGCCACGTCGACCTGGAGGGTTGGCTCCCCTCGTGCAACGTGATGTTGTTAAAAACACATACCAAGCCTCAGGTGGATGGAAACGTGACTGGGCCAGATGTGTACTGAATGAAGGGCGCATGCGCCAGAAACTTTTTGGCTCCAAGCCTTCTTTGTTTAGAACAGTATAAGAAACCTGCATCCTGTAAGCCCGCTGAGCCTCACCCGCGGGAAGGACGCTTCGCCCAGGAAAACTCTGTACACAATTCAAGTTGTGCAGGCTGTAACGGGGCTCCCAGCCATTGACTGACTTCGGAGGTTCCCTTGAATTGGTGATGTATTCTCTTCCTTTACCGATTATCTTGATTGGTATTGCGTTATTGATTATTCTTATCATTATATGCTTCCTATGCAAATCTAAGCTATCTGTGCCTTGCCTCTTCTAAATAAATTTCTATTTTATATTTTTCTGGTGTATTGAAGAGTGTCATTTATAGGAGTGGATCCGAACCTCATTAAATCATACTAATACAGCCACCCCTCCCGGCTCCGCTATCTCCATGCCCCTCTTCTCAAAGCATGCGCACCCCTGCTGGGGACATAAGTCAAGCAGAAAGAACACAGTACACTCTCCCCCCTTGAAAAAACTATCCAACCAACTAAGCAGCAGGGAAAGCATTGTAGAGACCTAGGATTACAAACATTTCCCGGACTAGAGAGACCTGACCCTAATAATCCTAATAAAAGTCCTTTGTGATTATGAATCCCTTGATATCAGGATGCTCAGAGAAATTAAAAAGGCCTCTAGTGAATTTGGTTCATCTTCCATGCATGTGAGAACACTTTTGGACCAACTAGCTTATACCATCCTACCCTCTCACGACTGGAGACAGGTGGCTCGCACAAACCCAGAGAATGTATGATTTGGAGCTCTGAGTTTCTTGAGCAGTGCAGACAACAGGTCATCTAATGAGCAACAGGTGCCCTTCAATTATGAATAGTTCTCAGGTACCGGCCCTGAGGTATCAGGCAGTGCGCCAGCAGTTCAATTATGGTATGGGGGATACCAACAAATAGCTGCATGTTCCACTAGGGCAGGGGCAGCACTCCCTGGAAAAGGGAACAAAAGACAATCATTCACAAAAAATAACTCAGGAACCCCAAGAAACATTCACAGATTTCCTAGCCTGCCTTACACAGGCTATCATTAGAGCAGTTGGAGAAGAACCCTCAGCTGACATCCTGATAAAACAATTAGCATGATAAAATTGCAACCAAGACTGTGAGAGAGCTCTTGCAGGTTGCAAAAAGGATGTCACTGTGGAAGAGATGATTCAAAAGTGTGCCACAGTGGGCACTCAGACTTTCTCTCTTTTTTTTTTTTAAAAAGCAATTGGGGTTAAGTAACTGGCTCAAGGTTACACGGTGCTAAGTGCCTGAGCCCAGATTCGATCCCAGGTCATCCCGACGCTGGGGCAGGTGCTCTTACTCACTGTGCTACCTGGCCGCCCCTACACTCAGACTTTCTATGTGGATCTGCTTGGAGAAAAATTGCGGGCAATGAACCTTAGTGCAGGACATGGGGGAGCCTGGAAGAAGGAAGATTGAAAGTGCTTTAATTGTGGGAAACCAGGTCATTTGCAAGCCCAATGCAGGCAAAAAGGGAAAAATAAGGAGTCTGTTAGAACTAGGCCCTCCAGGCCTAACACCCCATGCCAAAAATGTGGAAAAGGTTTTCATTGGTCATCAGAATATAGGCCAAGAAATGGCTCATTGGGCCATCAACAACAATGGGGAATGGCCACAGGCTTGAGCAGCCCCACAAGTTTACACCAGCAGTACATTCAACAGCAAATTCAACAGGACAAAACCACTAGGGATTGTGAGCCTCTCTTCATGTATTAACTGTTCCTATTTTTGTGGATCAAGAAGTCACAGTACCTCAAATTAGTCACATCATTGTCTTCGTGCAGAGCATGCTACCTTTGCCGCCTGGTACCATGGATATCCTCATAGCACCCCTGGAGGCCACATAACAAGGTTTTACAGCACATCCTCAAGTTTGGCAAAAAGGAGAAACCCTCCTTAAAGTGGTCATTATCAACCCCAGAGTGAGAGAATTAAACATCTCCCTAGGCAACACTGTGGCTCTAGGCCTTCTTTTACACAACCAGTGTGGGTCACTGGAATGTACTAGGTATGAAAGAGAAATTGAAAAGCAAGGGCTACTCCAAGAAGATAGACACAGGGCTAGTATTTATTGGAATCAAGTTGTGAGGAGCCCATCATTAAGGGTAACATTGCAGGAACAGCCCTTAACAGGAATGATAAAACAGTTATTTCCAAAGATCAGTGGCCTATAGATTGGGCCCTGCAGGTCACAGACATTGATATGGTGGGAGTAGGGACAGCTTCCAATCCTGAAGTAAGTGTGAACAGATTGAGATGGGAATATGAGGGGAAGGTAGGGAGATCTCACCTCCCTATGGGAACTCACTGCTAAAGCAGCCAAACAGCTTAGCAGGGTTGAGAAAGCTATTGCACGCACCATCTTCCACCAGGAGACATAACCCCAAACAGCCATTAGCGATTTCCTCATTGAATACATCTGTTTATCCTTCTGCCTTGCTACATCAAGGGCTTAGCGTCATTGAATGGTGCTTCCCTGCATAACCCAAGCAGTCCCTATTTCCTTATCCCGCGGCTGCCACAATTTTGTTCTGAAAATCTATTGTAAGATGTCTGTTCCTTTCCAGTGTATACCCCAAGATTATTCATGTGCCATACACTCAAGTCCAGATAGATCACCTCCTCGCTCGGGAGGTTAATTGGCACTATGCTCCTCATCTATCCCTGTTTCTTTTCTCATGGACTTCCCATCCTTCTGTCTTGATTTTTTTCCAAATGGCAGTGGATCTATCATCTGTAAGGACCCAATACAAGGTGCAGTTATTGTATATACAGACGCCACAAAAGGCATCTGTTGTTTGCCCCATGAGAGAACAGTTGTATATATTGGATACCCTTTTTACCTCCACTCAAAAGAATGAGTTGTATGCTATAGCCCTTGCATCTTCTGCATCATTCTTGCAATATCTTAACACCTCTTTACAAAGACCACTGAATTTGTACAATAGCTGCAAAGAAATATTTCAATAGCATTAGAGAAACAAGAAAGGATAAATGAAGATTTATTGCTATTGAATGAGAATGTGAAAGAGGTGTATATAGCTGAAGGGGATGAACTAGATTTATTAGAAAGGGGGTATCGATGAAGTATAATTATAGATATCATCCTATTTGTGTGACACCAATGAAATAATAGGTCTGATTATGATTGGCAAAAAGTTAAAAATAATTTGTTAGAGGTTTTTAGAAATACCTCAACAGGAATGGATATGGAACAGTTTGATAAATCTCACAAATTAATGAAGTTAATGTTGATGATTTAGTAAGGAGAATTTGGGATTCATTTGAGGAATTGAGCCCTTTGCACTGGTCATGTGTGTTGCTTTCAACCTTTCTTCCCCTGATTATATTGTGTATCCTTGCAGTTTGCATTGTTCCCCTATGCAAAGTTGCCAGTGTTGGACTCACACTCTGCATGAAGTTACTACTGACCCGCATTATCTAATGCTTATAATAAAAGAGAGGGATATGTAGAGGACCACAGGCCAGTGGGACTCTGACCTTGATGGCTGAATAAGCCCTCTCAGCCGAAGAGCCTCCTACCAGGCCTAGATGGGTGTCTGATTAAGGAGGTTCAGGATTCACATGAATGGAATACTCAGCATTCCAAAAAAGACCCAGTGCAATTTCTTTAAAATATTTATTCAGAATATATGTATATATAGGCAAGAGAAAGAAACTGGAGATAGAGTAGAGGCTTACAGATAGAATAAGAACAACTATGATTAATAATGGATATATATATTTACAAGCATCACCTGACCACACGGGGAATCCTGGGTACAGCTGCCAGGATCCCGCATGGGAGGGTCCCAGGCAAGACAATGGGTGAGATTCCAGTTTGGGGTCTGAATCTTACAGTTTAAGTAGTGCTGAAAACAAAGAAGGCATACTGCCAGGTGTGTTTAGCAAGCATCATATCTTGCGTGAGGCCTGGGATAGAGGCCAATCCCTCCAAGTCCCCCCCCCCCAACCCCCAGGATGATGTTTCCTTGGAATAGCTAATTCCAGGAGTTGGGCAATTATCATATCTCTTCTCAAGGATCTGACCAGGGTCCCATGAGAGGAACAGCCCTTAAATTCTCAGGATCCTCTGTGCCCAAACAGCTCAGGGTAACAGAAGGGTCATATTGAGTTGGGGCCTTGTATAATCTTATTCCTCACAGAGGACCTTCCATATGGGTTGATCAGTGGCCCCTTACTTTATACTGCGGCCAGTGCAGTTGGTGGGCTAGCAAGCCGTGAGAATAACAAGATGGGGGTGTAATCAATAGTCTGTTTATTTCAAGACCATTTCATACAGATCCAAAGATGCAAGGAGCTCACAGATTTTTATGTCCCCCAAGGAGAATGTAGACACCCCAAAGAATGCGGACAATGTAGAAAGATTCTACATCTAAGAAATGCAAATAATGTACAAGGTGCCTTACTAAGAAATGCAAATAATGTACAAGGTGCCTTCCTTAACCCTGTTTACTATTCGACCTTGCTTAAGGTTAGTTACTTATTAAGGTATTATTCTAGGACCATATCCAGAGGCATAAACAAAAAAGATTATACACCCTCTTGCTATCTGCCCAGTAACCTTTGCAGATAACTGTAGAGGACAGGGGAATATACCTAGCAAGGTCAAGGGACCCCAAAATGTTCCTTCATAATACATTCTCTTGATTGTCTGCCCTGTAGCCTTTCAAATAATAATATAGGGAAGGGGAACATTTTATTAGCAAAGCTGAGAAACTTCTGAAAGTTTGCTACAACTTTAGAAAAAAATCAAGGCTGTTCAAGAAATAGTTTAGGAATAATTAGAAGCAGGTCATATGGTAAAGTCTACTAGCCCTTGGAATTCTCCAATATTTGCTATAAAAAAGAAATCAGGAAAACGGAGAATGTTAACTGATCTTAGAAGGATAAATAAGAGAATGGAGAGGAGTTGTTTGACATATTAAGGGGAGACACAAATCTGTCCTGCCCAAGAAAATTGACTTCAAAAGAGAACAACTCAGAAAAATAGAAGCTACAGAAGCATTCAGGGAAAATAGGACACTACAAGGGAAACCAATAGAGGTCACCATATTGCCGACGCCAAAAATTCCATTTGCAAGCATTCGCCAGGATAAGAATGTATTAGAATGGGCATATTTAGCAGCTCAATCTCCCTGAAGTTTAATCACTTACCCTCACGTGGTAGCAAAACTAGCTCAAAAGGCTATCAAGAGAGTAGTGCAATTGACAGGGAAGTACCCAGATCATCTACATTACCCATATTCCAAGGAAGAGGAAGTTCTTCTTGCCCAAGACACAGATTGGCAAATGCTCATTACCATGTATCAGGGAAATATTGATAATATATATAAAAATCCTGTATTGAAATTTGTGTCAAACTATGAATGAATAAGCAGTAGAATAATAAAAGATTCACCACATCTTAAGGCATGCACAGCATTTACAGATGCCAGTAGTTACCAGATAGCCTCATAGTATATTCCTCCAGATAGAAAGAGTAGCAGACACATCATTCAAAGTCTGCACAACAAAATGAAGTATATGCAATTATTTTAGTACTTCAGGAAGTGAGAGAACCCCAAAATATATTTTCAGAAAGTTTGCCATTCATGTTGTTAATAATTTAGAAACTCTTCATATTAGATTTTCTAATAATCTTCCAGTTTTTCAATTATTCCTCTTTCTCCAAGAGGTCCTAAGAAATAGGCAGGCCCAAAAGGCAAGTGGCATGCAGAGGAAGGCCCAGAGGAGGCCTGATCAACTCGGGGGGCAAGTTGTCCCACCAACCACAAGGGCCACTACCAGGTTTATCACCAAAGGGCTGGGACTGGAAAAAGCAAGCTAAGAACCAAATGCAAGGGACCCTGTCCAGGACAGCAAATACTTCTGGGACAACCATTCAATAGCCCAGAAATAAATAAAAAAACAGCCCCTTCAGGACCTCCAAAGACCAGGATGGCAGAGTGATGCCTGCCTGCTCCAACCCCCTCCACCCTAAAAACACAGTTAACTATCACCCCAGGGCAAAACCCTCAACAATAAAGGCTTGGGAACCCTAGAGGAAGGGCATGGCTAGGGCCCTCCCTCAAAATGGGTAGAAAGCAGACTACAAAGGAACCAAACTCATTAGGAGACAATGTGGACTCCACACCCACTGTTGAAACATCAACAGGGAAAGGGGTCCCAAGCACAGAAAGCTCTCATAGATGAGCTCAAAAGGAACCTTGAAAACCAAATGAGAGAGATAGAAGACAAAATTAATAATTCTTTCAAAACCAAAATTGCAGAAGTAGAAAAACATTATAATGAAGAAAACAGCTCCCTAAAAAGAAAAGTGTGTGATATGGAAAAGGAGCTCCAAAAACTAACCAAGGAAAATGATTTGCTAAATACTAGAATAAACCAAATTGAAACAAATAACTATGAGGAACCAAGAATTAGTCAAATAAAACAACAAGAATGAAAAATTAGAAAAAGGGGTAAAATACCTCAATGGAAAAATAACTGACCTGGAAAATAGATCCAGGAGACAATCTGAGAATCATAGGCCTCCTGGAAAAACATGATGAAAAAATGAGCCTGGACAACATTCTCCAAGATCATTAAGGAAAACTTCCCTAAGATACTAGAACCTGAGGGTAAAATAGAAATTGAGAGAATCCACCAGACACCTCCTGAAAGAGATCCTAAACTGAAAAGTCCTAGAAATGTTGTGGCCAAACTCCAGGACTACCAGGTAAAAGAGAAAATACTTCAAGCGGCCAGAAAGAAACAATTCAAATATTGAGGGTCCACAGTGAGGATCGCACAGGATTTGGCAGCCTCTACACTGAAAGATCAGAAGCAGTGGAATACAATTTTCCGGAAGGCAAAAGAGCTCAGGTTACAACCAAGGATCAGGTACCCAGCAAGACTGAGCATATTCTTCCAGGCAAAGAGATGGTCATTCAATGATATAATAAAGTTCCAGAAATCCTGATGAAAAAGCCAGAGCTCAATGGAAAATTCAACTTTGAATTACAAGATGCAAGAGAGACACAGAAAGGTAAACACACACACACACACACACACACACACACACACACACACACACCCTGCTATTTAAGAAGAGCAAACTGTTTATATACTAGTAGAGAGTATGAGTATAAAATACACAAAATGACGATTGAAAAAAAATCTTATTAAGTGCTACAAAGGGAGTGCAATGGAAGAAAGGAATGAATGAAGTGGAAAAGGGCAAATTATGCCACACAAAGAGGCATAAAAACAATATAGCAGAGGAAAAGAAGGGAGGGAGATGAGAATAATATCAGCTTTTCCCTCATTGGCTCTGGAGCAAGGAGGGAATAAAACCAGTTAAGGATAGGACTCTACAGAGATGAAATGCAAAAAGTATCATTTTAGAGGGAAAAAGGGGAGGGAGAGGAGCTTCACATGAGATTTGTTCCTGTCACTCTTGGTGCAAAGAAGAAATAACATACTTCATTAAGTATAAAAATATCCTACAGGCAGTAGGAGGGGATGTATCAGCAATGCCTGTTCCACGGCTCCACAGAGTCACAGCTAACACAACTGGGAAACAAACAATTATCCCAGTCCCCATACTTTCCTTTTACTCTGCAGATCCTGTTCGTGACACCATTTTGTAGCAGCAAGCACCCCAAGCGTCCCCAGGGTTTGCTGCCAACACAGGTTCTTGGATCTGCTTTGATAAAGGAAAGCAACTCAAAATGGGTTAATAAGCTTACTTTAATCAGTCAGATATGTATCGTTCACTTAGTTCAGGGAAAAAGGTCAGCACCCCGAACTTCAAAGTATACAGGCAAAATTATCAAGACAGAAACAGATCAAGTAGACAGCTTTCCAAACTGTCCAACCATTACATCCATACCAAATCAACATCTGGGTTTTTCAAAGGCGGGGGGATGGGGGGGGGGCCTCTGGACAACGGCTAGCGCAGAGTTTCATCTGATCAAATCACAGAACATTTCTCAAAGTGAGCCCCAAAACAAAGCCTCAAATCAGGGTTTATATACCCTTCTCCTGACTCAGAGAATGTAACAACCTTAGTGACCCACTGGCCAATCAAGAAGTATCTATTGAAAAACAAGCCTCCCACCCCAGGCTCCAGGTGCGCTTTAGCCTAGGGGCAGGGAAGATCTTAAAAATTTACATTCCCATTACAGGGGATAAGGGCTACAAAAGCATGGTTAGTAGGGTGGGACTAAGTAAGAGGAAAGGGGAGAAAAAGGGAGGGGGGCTGATAAGGGAATACTGAGGGAAGTGGTGGTCAAAAGGAAAACTATTAAAAGAGGTGAAGGGAGAAGGGGGAAAATAATTAGCATTAACAGGGAGGGAATAGGATGGAGGGAAAGAAACAGATAACAATCATAACTATAAATGTGAATGGAATGAACTCTCCCATAAAATGGAGACAGATAGCAGAATGGATTAGAAATCATAATCCTACAATATGCTGTTTACATGAAACACATCTGAAACAGAGGGATAAACACAGGGTAAAGGTAAAAGGCTGGAGTAAAATATATCATTCCTCAGCTAATGTAAAAAAGGCAGGGGTAGCAATCCTTATCTCAGATAAAGCAAAAGCAAAAACTTATCTAATTAAAAGAGATAAGGAAGGAAACTATATCCTGTTAAAAGGCACCATATCAAGAATGAAGCAATATCATTACTTAACATATATGCACCAAGTAATATAGCATGCAAATTCCTAGAGGAGAAGGTAGAGGAATTAGAGGAAGAAATAGATAGCAAAACTATACTAGTGGGAGACCTTAATCTCCCCCTCTCTGAATTTGATACATCCAACCTCAAAATATACAAGAAAGAAGTTAAGGAGATGAAAAGAATTTTAGAGAGGATGGGTATGATAGATCTCTGGAGAAAACTGAATGGGGATAAAAAGGAATTTACTTTCTTCTCAGCGGTTCATGGCACATACTCAAAAATTGACCATGTTGTAGGGCATAAAAACCTCACAATTCTGTGCAGTAAGGCAGAAATATTAAATGCATCCTTCTCAGATCATGATGCAATAAAAATTATATGCAATAAAGGGTCATAGAAAGACAATTTAATCCTAAAGAATGAGTGGGTCAAACAAGAAATTATAGAAACAACCAGTAATTTAATTCAAGAGAATGATAATGAGACAACATACCAAAGTTTGTGGGATGAATTAAAGGCAGTTCTTAGGGGATATTTTATATCCCTGAGTGCTTACATGATTAAATTAGAGAAAGGGGAGGTCAACGAATTGGACATGCAATTGAAAAACCTAGAAAAAGAACAAATTCAAAACCCCCAATTAAATACTAAATGAGAAATACTGAAAACCAAAGTAGAGATTAATAAAATTGAAATTAAGAAAACTATTGAATTAATAAAAAGAAATAGGCAGGCTCCATTCTACTGCACTCATATACCCTCACATACAGCTGCCAGGACCTCTAGTGGGAAGAAACACAGTTGCTGGTACACTCACACAAGCAACTCTGAACATTCTCTCTTCAGCAAGCAAAAGAATCACATAAAAAATTCCATCAACCAGCACACATGTTAAAAAGACAATTTTGGGGCGGCTATGTGGTACAGTGAATAAAGCACCAGTCCTGGAGTCAAGAGGACCTGAGTTCAAATCCGGCCTCAGACACTTAACACTTACTAGCTATGTGACCTTGGGCAAGTCACTTAACTCCAATTGATCTGCCCTCCCCCCTCCAAAAAAAAAGCACAAAAAAAGACAATTTGATATAACCAAGGAAGAAGCAAGACAAATAGTCAAGTCTTGCACAGCATGTATTCCTCATAGTACAGCACCCCCAAAATCACTATTAACCCCAGAGAAATTCAGCCTCTGGAAATATAGCAGATAGATATCACTCACTACTGGGATGACTCCCAGACCACTCAAACTAAGAAAATGGACCGGGCAGTGGTTGCAGCATTGATTGAGTCCGGGCCCAAAGGGCGACCCCGGCCAGGGCTCCTTTTTGTTCTGGATGCTGGGCCCCAGAAGGACCAAGGCTAGAGGCAACCAAGGGAGACACTTGGACAGGGACCAATGCGCATACTGCAAAAGGAAGGGACATTGGAAAGATGAATGCCTTCAGCGAATGCACCAAGTCCCTGCCGAAATCCTGTTGGAGGATGCAGAACAGGGGGGCTGGGGCTCCATCAAACTTAGCCCCCACGAGCCCACGGTCACACTGAAGGTTGGGGGCACCCCCATATCATTCCTTATGGACATGGGGGTGACACACTCGGTCCTCACCTCCCCCTTGGGTCCCTTGTCAAAAGAGAAAGTTACCATTCAGAGTGCTACTGGGAAAGTGAAAGAATAGCCACACACCTCCAGCAGGGAGGGCATGGCACAGTAACTCACTCCTTTCTGGTCATTCCTGACTGCCCGTACCCCATCTTGGGAAGGGACCTCCTCCATAAACTACACGCCTCCATCTCCTTTGAGGGGACTTTGGTAAATCTTAGATTTGAAAATGCAAAGATTTTGGTTGCCTGCCTGGTTTCTGAGGACTACCATTTGTTCCAGCCTCCCAGTCCTTGGCCCCAGGACCCCTTTTCCACAGACCTCCTGGCCCATTTTAAGACTGAAGTCCTAGGGGTCTGGGAGGAGGACAACCCACCAGGCTTGGCCTCCCACCAGCCACCAGTGGTTGTCTTCCTGCTTGCTTCTACTACCTCAATCTGGATGAAACAGTATCCCATCCCAGTGAAAGCTAACCAATGTGAGATTAAAATCATGTTTTCAGTTGATTATTGCAGATTGTTACTTAAGTTTTTGATGGGACCACTAATTGGCTGTTTCTCTGAGTCTAACTCCAGATATGACTATTAAGAGAAAGCTATCCACACCACCTGAGCCACCAATCTATGGTGCCAGACCTTGTAAGATACAGGTATGAAATGCAAGGGGAAGTTGGGACTATTCTGCATGAGCTGAGGCAGGATTCTCCTGACTCGATTTACCCACAAGCACCTGGTAGATCAATTCAGAGGACAGCTTGGTATACATCTTGCCTAGAACCAACATTCTAAAGTCAGGGAAATATGCTTCTATTTATAGTTTGGTCCCTATTCTCGATGACAAGCTTCAATAATCAGAAGTTTTGAAAATATAACAACAAATCTATTAAATACTTGATTCTAGAACATCAAAAGTTACTATAAGATGAAATTTATTAGGCTTAGAATTTAGTAGGGGTACCCCTGTATAAATAAGGGTCCTCTAGTTTGTGGGAATATTAATTTGTTATTTAGCTTCATCTTTGTTTTAATTAATGTTAATAGTATGATAATTTGTGAGTTGAGTAAATATTGTTCTAATGGCTAGCACAATGTAAATTCCTTAATGCGAATCTTACTCCTGGTAGAGGAATTAAGAATAAATTGATGCAGGATATAAAAGGAATAGATGTGTTTATGATAATTAAGATTATAATTTTAATTGTGTAAAAATAATCAGGGATCAAGAGTGGTAACAAATTGATTTCAAGGAAGGCAAAAGATAAAGGATCTGGGGAAGTGGCCAGGAGGACAACTTGAGAACTCGCCTCTTCCAGGTCTCATTGACCCTTGACAATGCTGTCCAGACCCAGGAGCGGGAGTGGACCCACCACACACAAGTGAAATGACCTGTGGAGCTCCTACTGAATGGACGGTTGAACCAGTCAACCCTGGAAGAGATGAAGCTACGCTTCCAGTACCAACCCTCTCCAGTGTGGCCAACTGGACTCTGGCCTTTGTCCCTTCATGAGAATTTTGATTGCTATGAGTGTGCTTGTTCTCCCTTGTTGTTTTCAATAGATTTTGAATTTGGTCTTTCTGTTTGTGTTTACTTTGAACCCCTACATAATCATTTTATCCATAATAATAGTGCAATACCATGGGGATTTCCTTAGTTTACTTTTTGTTATATGTTATTATTCCTATTGTATCAATATCCCTAATGGCAGAAAGAAATAACTTTGAATATTTGATGGAAACTATAGCCCAGACCTTTATTGTGACAAATTGTTGGATTTATGGGAGAACCCAGCTCAAGCAATGGCCCTGGGGCTTGGTACCCTTGAGACCTGAGTAGCTCTTAAGTAACCTCTCTTTAATAATTAATAACCTCTATTGTACAGAGCACTCTGACCAAAATGGTAAAGGCCTCTGCTACTGGATCCATCCGCCTAATGACTTTGAAGGGGCAAGAATGGGAGTTGACTACACAGAATGATATGAATTCACATGAGGGGATGCTTGAGACAGATAAGGAAGTTGAGGAAACTTACCAACTCTGGTGTGAGAAAACTTCATGTTCAAATAAAAGAGTAGGGATTGAGTGAGATGAGTGAAAGTATTCTCATAAAATGAAGGAGATAGTCACCAAACTTGAGCTAGGTCCTAGACCTCCCCAAAACCTAAATTTTGTTTCCTTGTAAATCACCTGATTTCAGGGAAATCAGGTGGTATGACCCTTCTCCCCCTCCCTTTTTCCAGTCAGGGGCTTTTATGACAACCCCCTTATGCTAAATATGGATAATTATAGCTATAAGGCTTTGTATTGGGTAAAGAGGGACTTTCTGGGTTCCTGTATAGACTGTGAGGCCCTATAATCCCACCAATGGATTGATGGTCTAGCTGTAGGGGGATTTTGGGGCATTTCCCAGAATTGTTTGTGTAAGGGTATATAACTGCTTGCTTGACTCTTGCTGGGTGCCTCCCTATAACAGGCCTGTCTGGAATAGGTGATGCCCAACTCTCGAAAGACTTGTTTTTAGAATAAAGAGCTTCTGTTTCTACCTGGAGAAACCTCTGAGTTTTATTTGGGTAAGGTTCTTTGGGATCTTTATCCCACACAGAATGATGGGGCGCTTGTACCCCAGTTCCTACCCTAAGATATTGCTTTATATGTTTATTTTGTGCTACCCTGTTATATTGTTGTGAAGTTCTGTTGATACCAGTTGCCCCTCAACTCCCATTGACCGGACATGAAAGATCTTGGGCTAATGTGATGTTAATGGGAATGGGAAGATCTTTCCCATCCATTATTAGACCTACAAGACCTGCTTTGAGCTTGAGTCAAATGAGCCCATGGTGGGAGGAGCTTGCTGAATGAGTAGAGCAGGAAGTGTGGGTGAAACAACTGGAAGAGAGAGAGCAGAGCAGTGAATGAGAGAGGGAATGATTTTGCCTAAGGGAGCTTGTTTGTGGGGAGGCTACCGGATTGGTAACATGTATGGACTTTCTTTTAAAGAATGCTTGGGGTGTCAGTGCTCCCTGCACTGGCAATGTATATAGACTTCTTTGTTACTATGGTGGATTTGGCTTACTGGTGTTTGAATAAACGTCTTGGATTTCATCTTCAAGGAAGAGAATCTGTTATTTCTTGCAATTCAAACTGGAGAATATTCCTGTACATCCATAGCAGATGACCCTAAACTTCCTGGGAACCTGGTGCTATAGAGTTTCTTTGGCTAAAACCCAAATCATCCACCAAAAGTATTTAGGCCATGAACTGACCCCCCACCTCTCACTCAATCACCCCCAAAAATAAAACAGGCAATCCTGTGCATACCTGTGCCAGGCACTAAAAAACAATTGTGTGCTTTTCTAGGTATGGTGGGATTTTGTTGAATCTGGAGCCCCAATTTCGCTACTATTGTAAAGCCCCTCTATGCCTTGAGCCACTTAATTGCCAGCAATAAGCATGAGCAAAGACATGATAGAGTATAGTTTTTATAGAGCAAGGAGACAAAGGAAAATGTAACTCAAGTTCTTATCACTCTTAGTACAGGAGGTTTAGGTAATGTATCAATAACCTGGATGTAACAAAACATCTCTAATCTAATAAGGATTTAACACCTTCAAAGCCTTTGATCTCAGCACTCAGACAACCTCTTTTTAAATGCAACCATATCATAAAGGAGAATCTAGGAGCCAGCTTCCAAAGCCACATCACAAAAGATTTCCTTTAGAGCCAGCTGTCAAGATTTTATCTTGAGTCCTGGATTAAGCCTTTTTGGCTCCCTACACCTCTACAAATCTACTCAGGGCCCTGACTGGCTCCCTCTAGAATGGGTACCTGACCAGCCCATGGCCTTTAAGATCCTGAAGACCAAATTAACTACTATTCCAGCATTGGCCCTGAGCAATCTGGAAAATCCTTCATCTTGTAATGTTGACAAGAGGTAGTGCCAAGCCTTGGGAGTTCTAACTTAGTCCCTCGGACCTAACTCTTGATGGGTACCCTACTTCTCTAAGCAACTTGATTCCACTGTCTCTGGACAGCCCTCTTGTGTCTTGGCCGTGGCTGCTATAGCCATTTTAATCGAGGAAGCCTCCAAACTCATTCTTGGCCAACCTTTATAAGTACTAACTCCTCACTGGGTTGAGAGTATTTTGGAAGCCAAAGTCCATGGGTGGCTGGCTATTGACAGGCTCACTAAATATCACTCTTCTGCTGGACACACCCAACTTAAATCTCAAAGTGCACCACATTCTCAATACAGCTCCCCTGCTTCCTGACACCAATTAGGTGACGTTATGCAGGGCTATGAGGAGACCCTGGATTCTGTCTACTCAAGCCACCCTGACCTGAAGGATCTTCCTTTTGACAATCCTGATGAGGATGAGTTTACTGATGGGTCCAGCTCCCTTGAGGATGGGGAGAGGGCTGGCTACTCTGTAGTCAGCCTGGAATACAGCGTAGAGGCCAAACCACACTCCACCCTGGGTCCTCTGCTCAGAGTACTGAACTTGTCACCCTTATAAAGTCTTAAGAATTGGGAAAGGGACTGAAGGTTAACATTTACTGACTCTAAATATGCATTTCATGTCTTATGTGCTCAAGGGTTAAATGAAAAGAGAAGGTATTTTTGACAGCCAAACATTCCCCCATCAAGCATGGAGGAGAAATCTTTACAGTTACTGCAAGCTATCCATGAACCTAGGAAGATAGCCATTTTCTTTTATAAGGCACAATGAAGTGGGACTCGATTTAAGCCAGAGGTAACCAACTTGCAGACTCATTCTTGCCATTACTCCCCCAGCTCTATGATTCTTACACATTTTCATACAGTCCTCAAGAACAGGCCCTGGCCAAAGAAAAGGGGATACCCTTTTCCCCTCTGAGTAGTTCCAGGCACTCTTGGGCCAACTACTTATCCCAGAAAAATGCCAGTAGAAGTTTCTTCTTGGCCTACACCAGGATACTCACCTAGGTAAGAATTTTCACCAGGAAGAACCTGGTGAAACCCATTTTCACTGGTCACAAGCTGTAAGAAGTCTCCTGAGCCTGTCCCACCCGTACCCAGATAGACCCTTGAGTGAGATATGTCTGGTGAAGACTTCCCAGAAATGAGTCCTGGCTTCTCTAGAAAAAATACAAAACTTGGGACACCCTCTCCCATTCCCTTTGTCCTCCTTTTCCCCGGACACCTTTATCCTTTAAAAGATTCTCTGTAAAACCCATTCTTTTCCTGTGAGAACTTCCTAGCTTTTTTTGCACCCTGCCCACCTCTTGTGTATCTTGCTCCCAAGGAGACAAGACTCCTAGGCAACGAGAACAAGATTGGAGAGACTAGGCGGGGAGAACAAGGGCAGCTAGCTCTTCTTCCCCAACCAAGGGGAGAGAAGGATAGTCCCCAAATGTAAATTCATCTCTCACCCAATGAAATAAGAGAATAGTGGCTGGAGAAGCAGGCTCCCTGCCCCACCTTGTCCTGGGTGCCAAACTGCTGGCCACACCTCCCCACCAATGGGGATGAGAAATGGCCCCATCAGTTGGAGAGTCCTGCCCCCTTGCCAATGGGAGGCAGGACTGCCCAAGTCCTTCCCCCTCTGTCCTCTGCATATTAATCCCCATTTTGAGACTGAGCCCTCCCCTCATCCAACAGGAACAGAGAATGGGGAGGGATAGAGAGAAACCCAAGCCTACTGGACCGGGATTTAAAAACCCCTTTTCCCCCATACCATGTGCCTCCTTCATTTGGATCTCCTTGGTGAAGCATGTGCCTAAATATGCACAAAAACTGTGATTACCTCATCTCCCCTCTCATAAGACCACATTTCTTCTATAAGAACTCATAGCTTTTCCTGGCTGGCTGCTGCCTCCCCGCTTAAGGAGAAAAGCTGGCTGGGTATGTCACCCCAAATAAACACCTTTACTTGACTTGGAGATCTTACAAGACAACAAGATACACACACCTTGCAACCCCATTAGCACCTATCTCAGTGTTTTTGTGAAGACCAAACGAGAATATGTTAAGTATTATGCTAACCTTAAAAGTGCTATATAAATATTAGCTATTAGCTTCTATCCCTTCTCATAACTGCTCTTCAGAATAAAGGGAAATCATGACTATCAGTCAAGGAGCTCTCTATCCACCTCAGAAAATAAAAAGGAGAATTCTGTTTTTGTTTGGGGGTAGTTACAAGATATAGGTGTAGTAAAATGGGTGAGGTACTGATTTTGTTCAGGTGTTACATAAGCATGATACCCTGGGAGGTATAACATACTCAAAACTAAGAACTGTGATGTAGCACCTGCCCTAAAGGGGATTACCCTTGGCTCTTATCACCTGTGAATGGGAGGGATCCATTCAGATCATCTTACCACTAGGAGCTCTAGTGGAATTCAGGAAATCACAAACAGTTCCCAGTGATCAAAAAAGTAAAAAAGGCAATCATGAGTGTGGGTGATGTGGTTTTTGATTTGGAGGGTTCAGGGACCCCCTTAAGGACCAGGTCATCTGGAAAGAATTCACAGACTTAAGCAATCTAAGTTGGCAAAGGTTTATTGTTATGCTATTCAGCAGACAAAACTTAAGTAACCTGTGACCTCAGGGAGGTACAGTTAAAGTTTATATATGAAAAACTCAAGTAAAATATGTGCCAAATATGCTAAAGGAACATGTACTGCTAAATCGTTTTACCCAAAGTCCACCAGGAAAAGTTCATAGGGTGGTGGATGGGGAACACAGAGGTGTAGTTTTTAGGCCTGCTACATCACTAAGTTAACTATCAGTTGGGGCCAACTGAGGATTGTCCAGTCTGCCACTAATCATTGTCTTGTTTGACAAGATAGATGTGGGGAGTGTGCATGTATCTTAAGTCTAGGATAGTAAGGAGGTCCAGGATGAATATAATGAGGGAGGGAGTTAGTATAGATAGTCCAGTTGGTACCAAATATTTTTATGAAGCCAATTCATACCAAAAATTCCTACAGGGGTAGTTTGTTGCTATACCACAGAGAGAAATGTCTCAACGTGGTCTACTCATGAGTAATTGCTGGGCATGCTGTCCTCGAACTGGGGCAAAACTGTCAGAAACAGTGTTCTGAGGCTAGAGAGAAATATGGTCTTGGAATTGAGGTCCAAGCACAGGCACCCAAGCACCCTATCACTTACATGCAGTCAGAATTATCCCTGTCAGATTGCTGGCCAATCGTGTATAATTGGGAAATAAACTGGCAGGCAACTATAATTAACACCTCATATTCCTCAAGACTACAATATTCATGGAGGAAGAGAATCACCCATCTGCTGGATTAAAACCCCCTTCATTGAACATACTCAGCTCAATGAACAGCAGATTCTCTCATTTACCTAGTGAGCCAAGATCATGGGGGTATAATGCCAAGTTTGACCTATTACTCTCTTGACCACAACATGTGGCATCTCAGTGACAGTCTGCTCTAGGGCCCCAATGACACGACTCTGAGTTGTCCAAGGACCAAACTGTGGAACTCCTACTTCCTTAGAAGACTTACATCTCCATTTATAGCAATAGCTAGCTGTGACCCCCACTCTCAACACAAACCTGCCCAGGCCCAACTGGGTAGCTAGGAGGTCAAACACAGCTCACACTAAAATTAGAACACGAGAGGTTCAAATAACCTTGTGTTACATGTCTTTCCAATTAATTCACCAAAACATGAACAACTTCACATGGAATTATCGCCTCTAAGCTGTAATCAATAGGAAAAGAACTTTTAAAGGTTTTTTTTTTTTACTGATGCTGTACATTAATAAACAGCTTAATCATCCACAAAGACCTACTAGCAAATCTGAACTGTGCACAGCAAAGTACCTATGGAAGAATTAGCAGAGGGCTGAGCAAGTACAGAAAGATGTAAACAGAACCTGTAAATGTATAAACCCAGAGAGATCCTTCCTTCTGGGTCTATGGGGAGACCTATAGAATGCCTTTCCATCTTTTTACCATTCATCATCGGAAAGTACTACCAAATCACTACGAATTCTGCAGGGCGACTTCTTTGGACTTCCTTGTCTGGCACCCAGGGAGCTTCCCTTTCCTCCATCTGGGAAATCATATCTGCTTCAGAAGAAGTCCAAAAGCAAAGTTCTTGTAGTTCTCTGGAGTTAAATCCTGTTACAACAGCTGAGAGGGGTGAAGGTTTCTTGAAGCCAGGTTCAAAGCTTGAACTCAAGTTGAATTCAAAGGACAATAACTCACCATATACTGCATCATTCAGGAACACCAGTCAAACAGACAAGATAGAGGCTTTGGGAAGCCTATCTATATCTGAAAGGAAGGGGTACCAAGTTCCTCCCTTCTGCCTTGTGGATAACATTAAATTTACTTAGAGACAAGGCACTAAACATCGACCAAAAGATTCGCATTTTTATCACAGCATCCTAGATGAGTCTATCGCACTGGTGAAATGTTCAAGGACCATCTCTGGAATCCTGGAAATACCAACAGAGAATTCCTTTTGCCTCGGAGTACTGAATCTCCCAAATTTCTCATTCTCCCTCACCAAGAAACTAGAGGTTCTCCAAGATTTCCACATCCAGCATTCTCTGAGGTCACCAGGACTTTGGGCTTGTTCACAACTGCTGTGAATCCTTAGCTGCTGATTCAAGACAAGAACTTCAGAAAGGAAAACAATATTTGAGTATGGGAAACTTAATCAAGATGAATGTAAGAAACTGGTTTGACTTTATGGCCAATTTAAAATTAACTTAAGAGTGGAGTATATTTCTCAAAGGTCTATAAAAAAAGAGTTTGCATCAATTTTGTGAGTCTAATCCAAAAGACTTTAAACTGAATGGAGGGAGAGGGAGAGGGGAGATGGAAATGGGTGAGTGGAAAGCTGCCAATATCCTCCAAATTAGATAGAGAGTAGCTAGGATGTATTTTAGACACACTGGAATGAGCACAAGTTGTACCCAAGCTGACCCTCATGTCAAGGAAACATGGCTCTGGTCTTTAGTTTAACTTTAGTTTCAAAGGATTTAAAAAAAAATTTAGTTTGATGAGCAAAATAAATAAAATTCCTTTTTGGAAAGTTCTTTACACTCCTATGTTAGAAGGATGGCTCTAAGAATACTGAGAAATTCATAGAAGGCCAAGCCCACAAAGGGGCCAGAAACAACACCTGCTGCCTCGGTCTCACATGTGCACTAAGTGCAGATCACACAATGAACAAGAAATCCTAATTCAACAAGGCAATTTGGCCTCACAGCTATGCCAGGCTTGGTTGAATAGCAACTGTCTCTTCTACTGCTTGAGTATGGCTTTGATGCCACACTCAAGAAGGAATGGAATGAAAAGAGGAATGAAATATAATTAAAAATTAAGACAAGACTTACATGACAAAACCCTAGTACCAGAGTTATCATGGTGAAGAGCATTCAGATTTTTTTAAATGTAGAAACACATGGCCTTCATTGAGAAATACCACCCTTCCTTGTCCTAAATAGCCTACCACAGTAATCAAGAATTTGGGGGCTCCACACAAACATCTTAAGAGATACACGCATCCCTCATCAAACCCGTGAGCCAGAAGCACCTCCATTACTCTCTCTTAAGGGGGGGGGGGAAGTTTTGTACCCCATTGAGTACTATGATGAATTTCAATTTATCCAGCTTCCCAGGGCAGGGTTCTTCTTTCAAGTGCTTGGTGACTATTAATGGTCTCCAAATTGCCTCCTATGTGGGGCCCAAAGGCAATGATTGGACCTAATGCTATTTATGGGGCTGGATGGCGAGATTATTATTGCATTGTAGCCCCATTATACCTGCTACCCACGGGTGAAGATGATGGAGCAACATTCCTGGACGTGCACAGCAAACAGGGCAGCTAACGTAGTGTGATGCCTAGGACACTGGAGTCACAAGACCCAAGTTCAAATGCAGTTTCTAACACATGCGATCCTGAGCCAAGTCACAACTTCTGTCTGCCTCAGTTTCCTCAGTTTTAAAATGGGGATACAGTACCTCCCTTTCTTAGGGTTGCTGTGATGTTCAAATAATCATTGCAGGGCTCTTTGTAAAAACTTAAGGTGCTATATAAATTCTAGCTGCTATTATTACAAGGCAGAAATAACTGGTGATTTAGGGATTCACCCACTGGCCTTGCCCTAACCCCCACACTCCTATATACCTTCAGAAACAGCCATAACACAGTTTTAGTTGCTAGAAGAGGCTTTACTGTTGCACCAGGTCCTAGAATTATTAGTTGAGAAGAGCCAACTGAGAGACACTGAATTTTTTTAAGAAATATTTCAGGTCAGTGAATGAGGCTTTATTTCTAATGACACTCAAAAACATGGATGGTGTCCAACCCTGGTAATAAAGCTCTAATATGCCTTCCAATACCCTCCAGTACACTCTAATACAGTGACAGTGCTGTCCATTTCAAGTCTTAATGATGAGAATTAGGGATGGCAGGCTTAATGCTTTTATAAATGAGTGAGCCTCAGTTCATACTGATATTACTTTAGTTACAAGGTTATCAGAGGCCTCCCCGGAATAGAGTGCTGTGCCTGGAGTCAGAAAGAGACAAGTTCAAATTCCACCTTAGATATTTACTAGTTGTATGATCCTAGGTAAGTCATTTGATCTCTTTCTTCCTCAGTTTCCTCAACTTTCTCTCTCCCCCCAGGATTGTTGCGAGGATCAATTTTTGAGATTTGTGAAGCACTTAGTACTGTGCCTGGAACAGGCATTTAATTTGTTTGCTGTTTTTTTTTTTTTTTGCAAGAGAAACAAATGAAAGAGTAATCTGGAGTAATTTTCTATACAATCTACACTGATCACGGGGAATCCACTAATAATTAGCAGTCAAGGACACACAAGGTAATATTTAGGACATTTCAGATACTTAAGATAGCATAGTAAGCGCAACCCCTCCCCCCAAGAGGAGACTGAAGCCAACAGTTGAGTCACCAAGTAAAGGGCTTGGCAGCACTTGTCCTCAACCCCTATTTATTGATAGGACCAATTAAATTTTATTTAGGTGCTGAATAAACAATTTTCTGAGAATCAAGAACTAATGATACCTAGGTCTCCCAACATAATCATGGGGCTTGAAAATGGGCATTTGTGTTTCTGTATTATACATATAGTTGCAAGGGTTTTTTCCCCTATTTTCATTTTCAATGAGAAGATGGGAGGAGGGAATAGAAAAGAGAGGGACACTAAGAATAAGGTTGCCTTCCCCCACTTCTGTACCACCCTCTGAAAAAAAAAAAGGGGGGGGCATGGATAAAAAAATTAATTGCATTGAAATATTTTTAAAATTCACAAATAGCAGCCTCAGACACTAGCTGTGCAATCCTGGGTGAGGGACTTAATCCTAATTGCCTCCCCCAACAAAAAAAATTTCATAAACAGGATGTCTTTTGAAAGTTACATATAATGGTTTATTATATACTTAGAAAGTAAAGCAAGCTATGCCTAGAAGATTAGTTTGCTTTTTGTTCTATTCTTATATAGAATTGCTCCTTTTATTTCATGGTAAAGTTCCAAATTTAAACAAAAATTTCAACAGTGGTACTCCAATCTTCCTAGTCTGAAAGCTAGCTATGTTAACATGTGTCCTACAAACCAAGAATTCTCTTCAATTACGATGGAAATATATATATTTCTACATAGCAAGGCAAGTGATCCATTTGGTTCAACTCACAACTATGAGTATTCAAGAAATTCCATCATTAACAGTAAATTTAAGTCCAGCACTCAAATACCCTACAAAAGTAGTACTGAGTTTGTGGGGAGCTCAGAAATTGAGGGTTTCCATTACAGCCATAGAGGTGCCTACACTCCATGATAAGGCCTCAAACTTTTAAATCTAGTGAGTGAGATGAGTGAAAGTATTCTCATAAAATGAAGGAGACAGTCATCAAACTTGGGCTAGGTCCTAGACCTCCCCAAAACATAAATTTTGTTTCCTTGTAAAAAATTTCCCTGAAATCAGGTGGTATGCCCCTTCTCCCCCCCTCCCTGTTTCCTGTAAGGGGCTTTTATGACAGCCCCCTTATGCTAAATATGGATAATTATAGCTATAAGGCTTTATATTGGGTAAAGAGGGACTTTCCAGGTTCTTGTATAGACTGTGAGGCCATATAATCCTACCAATGGATTGATGGTCAAGCTGTAGGGGAGAGTAGTGGGAGGAGGATTTAAAGGTTTTGGGGGTATTTCCTAGAATTGTTTGTGTAAGGGTATAGAAACGCTTGCTTGACTCTTGCTGGGTACCTCCCTATACCAGGCTTGTCTGGAATAGGTGATGCCCAGCTCTTGAGAGATTTGTCTTTAGAATAAAGAGCTTCTGTTTCTACTTGGAGAAACCTCTGCGTTTTACTTGGGTAAGGGTCTGTGGGATCTTTATCCCACACACTAGTAATATGCTTTGAGAATATTAAGCAATAAAAGGAATTTAAACTCCAGTCTATGCACTAAGTTCTACTAGTCAAACTTTGGTGTCCAGGATGGTATCCTGTAAGTCCTCAGAAAGGAGGCAAATATGAGAAATGATTCATTTGGATCCCTCCTAATCATTACCCCTTATGGAATCACATCGAATTAATACTGATTGGAATGGAGTATTAGCAATACTAGGTGGAACAGTGACTAGAGCACTGGCCCAGGAGTCAGGAGGACCTGAGTTCAAATCCAAATTCAGACACTTAACACAAAAAAGCTAGCCATGTGACCTTGGGGCAAGTCACTTAACCCCAATTGCCCTCAAAAAAGCAAAATAAAAAATAAAAATAAAATAAATAAATAAAAATAAGCCCTTGTCCTTCTCCAAGCTGCTAGTTGCTTTTGGTGTCAATAAAGCCCTCTTGATTAGAAGCATATCTGCCTCTTAAATGCTTTCTGGATGACACAAGTGAACCTCATCATTCTCTTCATTCTAGTGCCAAAAACCAGAGCCCATCTGAGGGCCGGTTCTTTTCCTAGTCAACAGGTAGATATCTCTCTCCCATGGCCCCAATTAAGTCCTGAACTCTCCAAATTTGACAAGGCAGTGAACTACAAATTCAACATACTAGAAGATCCAGTCATGTACAGGACTAAATTCAAATCTCTACCCACTAACCCTTAAACCTCTTGTCCCTCCTATTCCCAAGCTTTCTCCTAGTTTGTACCCCCCCTTCCCCTTACACCTTAAAGGGGACTTTCCAAGTCTCTTGGTTTCCCTTATACCACCTCCCGATCACTAAGTCCCTCAAATACCAGACATGGGACTCCCTTTTTAGCACTCCCAGCTCCAATTCCCCCTCAGTCTGTTTTGATGCTCCCTGTAAGAAAAGTTCCTGATCCTGGAGGGTAGGGGACCCAAGTTCATGTTCCTTTTTCAAAGTCTGACCTTGCCCATTTTAAAGATGTATTCAAGTTACCTCAACTTTCACTCCTCAATATACCATTAAGGAATAACAACAATAGCAGACTAATGGATTTGAACTCTCCCCTTCTAGTTGGTATAAGTCACTCTCCAGTCAATTAGTAACCCCAAGATCCAGAATGTGGAAACTCGTTTTAGGACTCCACCAGGCTACACATGTAGAAAATTATGTGCTTTACAATCTGGTGAAATCCTTTTTTACTAAGCTTAAAATGCTTTTAGAAACAATTAGGTAAGGCTTGCTCTCTATGAGCCCACGTCAAACCTGAAGGAACAGTAAGACGGGCCCCATCTCTCCTTACCCCTGTCCAAAATTGAGGGACCTTCCCAGGCGAGGTTTAGCAACTAGATTTTACACATATACCACCCTGTAGAGGCTTTAAGCTTCTCTTAGTACTAACAGACATCTTTTCAAATTGGGCAGAAACCTTCCCTTGCTGCATGGCAAAAGCCATGGAAGTAACTAAGATACTTTTGAATGAGATCATCCCCAGATGATTCTTACAAATCTTACAAAAAAATGCCCTTGATTCTTACAAAGTGATAGTTGACCAGCATTCACTCAGGGGGTTGCCAAGGCATTAGACATAACCTACCATCTTCATTCTGACTGACACCCTCAGTCCTTAGTTAAGTTTGAAAGAATGAACCATACTCTATAAAAAACACCTTGACTAAACTGACCTTAGAAGTCCAGCAGGACTGAGTGTCAATAGAACCTGGCTCTTCTCCTACAACAGGGGAGTCTGAGCAGAACTGTGAACCGACTGAGAACAAAGGACCCCATAATCTGCTGATGATTGAGGGAAGCTTTTTGGCTGTTTTTTCATTCTACCTTCTATTCCTTAGCTTTTAATTCTGCTCATAGAGACATTATAGTCTTCCTTTTCCTATCACTGATTCCCACCCTGTGATTAGAGCAGGCCTGCTTCCCTCCAGACTACCTCTCTCATCCAGCATGAACAGATGACCACTTAGTGGAGATGACATTTGCCTTGCCTACCTTAGGGTTCAAAATCAAGTTCTGTCAACAATGAGATTCTGTATTTTACCATACCTGTTTTGCATGTTTGGGTATCAAACCCAATACAATGAAGGCTCTGGGGAAAGGGGGCATCTCAGCTCATGAGGAAGATCTGAGGTCCACTTCATTAGAGAGGACCATGGATGCTTTAATAAAATATTAGTGGCATGGACCTCCTCTACCTCAGGGACTTTTCTTTTAAGACCGGACAGCTTTGGACCCCACACTAAGAAGGCATTAGCCTTTGTGCTTTTGTATGGATGTGGTTGGGTAGCACAGTTTTGCCCACAAATACACTCCTTTTCTTTAGTTGTGCACCCTCAAACATCACTTGATGCTCAACTTCTGGAAAAGTCTACTCTGCTTGGAACACATTTGGGATCCAGAAAATCAGTGCAGTGAGATGGTACTCACTGAAGACTATGTGGAGGCCACCATGATTTCCCACCAGGCGGCCCTCCTGTGAACTTTGCCAGATGCCCAGAAAACTCTTCATCCTCGAAGATGACTTCAGTTCTGGAATTCACAACTCAAAAGCATCCTTTGTCCATGATCCCCGCCCCCCACTGGAGGAAGGAGGGGAGGTTCCCTCCAAGCATAATCACCTAAGGGCATAAAAGGTTTTCTCCACCACCACCATATGAAGTCAAGACCCCTCTAAACTAATGGTTTTGATTAGGCTGACTTCTGCCCAGCAACAACAAGCGTCTTGCCTAAATCTAAATCTGTTCAGTAACAGGGGGCTCTACCTCTTAACAAGACACACTTGTTTGCCCTTTTCTGCCTCCCCTTCCCTGTGCTTAAAAGTACCCAACACGTCTACTTCCTTTTCCCTGTGGTTAACTGCCTACACAGGAGCATACTCCACTCCTAGCTGAGTGCCCAAGATTTGTGTATAAAAGCAAGTCCCTGTCCTTCTCAAATCTGCTGGTGCTCCTAAGGACTAGCCCTGCTGCTTTTCCATCAATAAGAAGCCTTTGGAGGCAAGCAGCGCACAGAGGCAGGCCCGGAAGAGGCCTGATCAACTTGGGGGGCAAGTCATCCCACCAACCACAAGGGCCACTACCAGGCCTATCACCAAAGGACTGGGACTGGAAAAAGCAAGGGAAAAAACCAAATGCAGGGGCCCCTGTCCAGGACAGCAAATACTCCTGGGACAACCACTCCATAGGCCTGAAATTTTTTTTAAAAGCCCCTATCAGGAAGTCCAAAGACCAGGATGGCAGAGTGACCCCTGCCTGCTCCAACCCCCCCCCCGAAAATATAGTTAACTATTGCCCCAGGGCAAAACCCTCAACAGTAAAGGCTTGGGAATCCTAGAGGAAGGGCATGGCTAGGGCCCTGCCTCAAAATGGGTAGAAAGCAGACTACAAAGGAACCAAACTCAGAAGGAGACAATGTGGACTCCACACCCACAGCTGAAACATCAACAGGGAACGGGTCCCAAGCACAGAAAGCTCTCATAGATGAGCTCAAAAGGAATTTTGAAAACCAAATGAGAGAGATAGAAGACAAAATGAATAATTCTTTCAAAACCAAAACACACCACACACACACACACACACACACCCTGTTATTTAATAAGAGCAAACTATTTGTAGACAAGTATAGGGTATGAGTATAAGTTACACAAAATGACAACCAAAAAAAAACCTTATTAAGGGCTACAAAGGGACTGCAATGGAAGAAGAGGAATGAAGTGGAAAAGGGTAAATTATGCCACACAAAGAGGCATAAAAACAATATAGCAGAGGGAAAGAAGGGAGAGAGATGAGGATTATATGAGCTTTTCCCTCATTGGTTCTGGTGCGAGGGAATAACACAACCAGTTAAGGATAGGACTCTATGGAGAAGAGACACAAAACCTATCATAATAGAGGGAAAGAGGGGAGGGAGAGGAGCTTCGCATGAGATTTGTTCCTGTCATCCTTGGTGCGAAGAAGAAATAATATAATTCATTAAGTATAAAAATATCCTACAGGCAGTAGGAGGTGTAATGAGCATTAACAGGGGAGGGAATAGGATGGAGGGAAAGAAACAGATAACAATCATAACTATAAATGTGAATGGAATGAACTCTCCCATAAAACGGAGGCAGATAGCAGAATGGATTAGAAATCATAATCCTACAATATGCTGTTTACAAGAAACACATCTGAAACAGAGCGATACACACAGGGTAAAGGTAAAAGGCTGGAGTAAAATATATCATGCCTCAGCTAAAGTAAAAAAAAAAAGCAGGGGTAGCAATCCTTATCTCAGATAAAGTAAAAGCAAAAACTTATCTAATTAAAAGAGATAAGGAAGGAAACTATATCCTGCTAAAAGGAACCATAACGAATGAAGCAATGTCATTACTTAACATATATGCACCATGTGGTATAGCATCCACATTCCTAGGGGAAAAGGTAAAGGAATTAGAGGAAGAAATAGATAGCTGATTGGGGAGGGGGAGGGGTTTATGGGCGGTGCCATGGTTGCTTTGAATGAATATGTATAAGCTTGATGGGGTGATCACCATATAAGGCCATGGGGTGATCGCCATATAAGGCTATAAATGTAAGACTGCGATGTGATTGGCTCGGACTCGCTATATATTTTCTCGTGTGAGAGGGCTCTCTCTCTCTCTCCGCCATGTAACTGCTGAAGAATAAACCACCCCGCTTCACTCCTCCGCCTTCTGTCTGGTGTTTTTCCCCGTGAGGGGCCGGTGACGACCGAAGACCCGGGATGGGTAAGTAAGAGGGCCGTAGGGCTAGTCGTCTAGATCTGTTGTAAGGGCAAACGCCCGCAACAGATAGCAAAACTATACTAGTGGGAGACCTTAATCTCTTCCTCTCTGAACCCGATAAATCCAACCTCAAAATATACAAGAAAGAAGTTAAGGAGATGAACAGAATTTTAGAGAGGATAGGTATGATAGATGTCTGGAGAAAACTGAATGGGGATAAAAAGGAATTTACTTTCTTCTCAGTGGTTGATGGCACATACTCAAAAACTGACCATGTTCTAGGGCATAAAAACCTCACAATTTTGTGCAGTAAGGCAGAAATATTAAATGCATCCTTCTCAGATAATGATGAAATAAAAATTATATGCAATAAAGGGCCATGGAAAGACAGACTAAAAACTAATTGGAAATTAAACAATTTAATCTTAAGAATGAGTGGGTCAAACAAGAAATTATAGAAACAAATCAGTAATTTCATTCAAGAGAATGATAATGAGACAACATACCAAAATTTGTGGGATGCATTAAAGGCATTTCTTAGGGGAAGTTTTATATCCCTGAGGGCACACATGATTAAGTGAGATAAAAGGGAGGTCAACGAATTGGGCATACAATTTAAAAATCTAGAAAAAGAACAAATTCAAAATCCCCAATTAAATACTAAATTAGAAAGATTGAAAACCAAAGAAGAGATTAATAAAATTGAAATTAAGAAAACTATTGAATTTAAGAGCTGGTTTTATGAAAAAAAAACAATAAAATTGATAGACCTTTAGTCAATATCATTAAAAAAAAAGAAAAAAACAAATTATGAGTATCAAAAATGAAAAGGGTAAATCTACCTCCAATGAAGAGGAAATCAAAACAATAATTGGGAATTATTTTTTTTCCAATTGTATGCACATAAATTTGACAATCTTAGGGAAATGGATGAATATTTACATAAATCCAAGTTGCCCAGATTAACTGAAGAGGAAGTAAATTACTTAAATAACCCCATCTCAGAAAAAAGAAATTGAACAAGCCATCAGTCACCTCCCTAGGAAAAAATCTCCAGGGCCAGATGGATTTACTAGTGAATTCTAGCAAACATTTAAAGAACAATTGATTCCAATACTCTACAAACTATTTGGGAAAATTAGTGAAGGAGTCCTACCAAATTCTTTTTATGACACAATATGGTACTGATACCTAAATCAGGAAGAGATAAGACAGAGAAAGAAAGTCATAGACCAATCTCCCTCATGAATATAGATGCAAAAATTTGAAATAAAATATTAGCAAAAAGACTACAGCAACTTATCTCAAGAATAATATACTTTGATCAGGTAGTATTTGTTCCAGGAATGTAAGGATGGTTTAATATTAGGAAAACCGTCATTATAATTGATCATATCAACAATAATACTAGCAGAAACCACATGATCTCAATAGATGCAAGAGAAGGCTTCTGACAAAATATAACATCCATTCCTATTAAAAACACTAGAAAGTATAGGAATAAATGGATCCTTCCTTAAAATAATAGGTAGCATCTATCTAAAACCATCAGCAAATATTATATGTAATGGGGATAAGCTAGAAGCATTTCCCATAAGATCAGGGCTGAAATAAGGGTGTCCCCTATTACCCCTTTTATTCAATCTCATACTAGAAATGTAACAGTAGCAATTAGAGAAGAAAAAGAAATCAAATTAGGCAAAAAAGAGACCAAGCTATCACTCTTTGCAGATGATATGCTTAGAGAATCCTAGAGAATCAAGTAAAAAACTAATTGAGACAATAAATACATTTGGCAAAGTTGCAGGATATAAAATAAACCCACATAAATCCTTGGCATTCCTATATGTTTCCAAGGAAATTCAACAGCAAGAGAGAGAAAGAGAAATCCCATTTAAAGTTACTGTAGACATTATGAAATATTTGGGAATCTACCTGCCAAAACAAACCCAGGACCTATATGACCACAACTACAAAACATTTTCCACACAAATAAAGTCAGATCTAACTAATTGGAAAAATATCAATTGCTCATGGCTGGGTCGAGCTAATATAATAAAAATGACAATTTTACCTAAATTAAATTATATATTTAGTGCCATACCAATTAATTTACCAAAAAACTACTTTATAGAGCTAGAAAAAATAGTAACAAAATTCATTTGGAAGAATAAACGGTCCAGAATATCAAGGGAATTAATGAAAAGAAATGCTAGGGAAGGTGGACTAGCTATACCAGGTTTCAATCTGTATTATAAAGCAGCAGTCATCAAAACTACTTGGTACTGGCTATAGAGGAATAGAGGAGTGGATCAATGGAATAGATTAGGCACACGAAATTCAGAAGTCAATGACTATAGTAATCTATTGTTTGATAAACCCCAAGACCCCAGTTTTGGGGATAAAAACTCACTATTTGACAAAAAACTGCTGGGAAAACTGGAATATAGTATGGCAGAAACTGGGCATAGACTATTTATCTAACACCATATACCAAAATCAAGTCTAAATGGGTGCGTAATCTAGGTATAAAGGTTGATACTGTTAGCAGTCTTGGAAAACAAGGAATAGAGTTTCTGTCAGATTTGTGGAGAGAAAAAGAATTTATGACCAAACAAGAATTAGAGAACATTATAAAATGCAAGGTGGATAATTTTGATTACATTAAATTGAAAAGCTTCTGTACAAAGCCAATGTAACCAAGATTAAGAGGGAGGTGGGAAATTGAGAAAGAATTTTTACAACCTATATCTCTGATAAAGGACTCATTTCTAAAATATACAGAGAACTGAATCAAGTCTATAAGAATAAAAGTCATTCCCCAATTGATAAATGGTCAAAGGACATAAACAGGCAGTTTTCAGAGAAAGAAATTAAAGACATCTATAAGCACATGAAGAAATGCTCTAGATCACTACTGATTACAGAAATGCAAATCAAAGCAACTCTGAGGTACCATATCTCACAAGTCAGATTGACTAAGATGACAAAACAGGAAAATGACAAATGCTGGAGAGGATGTTCCAAAAAATTGGAACATTAATGCATTGCTGGTGGAATTATGAACTGATCCAACCTTTCTTGAGAACAATCTGGAATTATGCCCAAAAGACTATAAATACTTTCATACCCTTTGACCCAAGCAATACCACTCCTAGGGTTATATCCCAAAGAGATCATAGAAGTGGGAGGAAGACCCATATGTACAAAAATATTTATAGCATCTCTTTGCATTGGAAATTAAGGGGGTGCTCTTCAATTGGGGAATGGCTGAACAAGATGTGGGATATGCATGTAATGAAATAATATTGTGCTATAAGAAATGAGGAGCAGATGGTCTTCATATTTACCTGGGGAGGCTTATACGAACTGATGCTGAGTGAGAAGAGTAGAACCAGGAAAAATTTGTACACAATTACAGACACAATGTATGTGTGATGCCCAACTTTGATATGATATAAGTCAATCCCAAAATATTCATGATGGAGAGAAATGTGTACATCCAGAGAAAGAACTAGAAAGAACTGAGTTTATATCCACATTGAAGCAAACTACCTGATGTTTTTCCTTTTCTTGTTTGGTTCTATGTCCTCTTTACCATTTTTCATTCCATCTGATACAATCTGTCTTTATAACCTGACTAACGTATAATGTGAAAGTATTTACAGATCCTATACTTGACTATATGCCACCAAAGGGGGGAGTGGAGGGAGGGGGACAAAATGTGAAACTCAAGGAAGTGTGTAATTGAATCTTGTAAACTAAAAGTAAACAAATTAAAAAAAAAAGGATCTGGGTAGCTCTTCCCTCCATCATCTAGCTGACTATGGGCAACTCAATCTAAATTGTTTTTCCTTAAGCAAACACAAGTCCAACCCATCTTTGCCCTCTACTCACAAAACTGCAATGGTTCCCTATCACCTCTACAGACTAAATATAAGATTCTCTGTTCGGCATTCCACACCTTTCATAACTTGGGCCCCTCCTACCTTTCCAGTCTTCTCATGCCTTACTCCCTGACTTATCCTCCTCCATTCAGTAACACTGGCTTTGCTATTCCATGAACAATGCACTCCATCTCTCAGTTCTGGGAATTTTCTCTGGCTGTCCCCCCTGCCTGGAAAGTTCTTCCTCTTCACTTCTACCTACAGACTTCCATGGCTTCCTTCAAGTCCCAACTAAAATCTCATCTTCAGCACGAACCATTTCCAACCACTCAATTCTAGTGGTGCTTTTCCTCTCTTAGGCATGCCCTGTCCTATATATCCCATACATAGCTTATTTGTACATAGTTGTTGGCTTGTTGTTTCCTTCACTGCTCTGTGAGGGCAGGGACTGTCTTTTACCTTTTTGGTATCTGCAGTGTTAGCACAATGCCTGGCACATAGTAAGAGCTTAGTAAATGTTTATGACTGATGATAGAGGAATTTCAACTTCAGTCCAAAATGGGCTAAGTTCTACTAGCAAAACGTTGGTGTCCAGCATGGCACCAACTAAGTCCTCATAAAGGAGGCACAAATTTGAGAAATAATTCATTTGGATCCCTACTCCATTCTAACGAGTATTAATCCATTCAATGTGACTCCATAAGGGGTAATGATTATTAGCAATTATTAGTGATATACTCACCTAGTAATATGCATTTAGTTACCCATCTAACAGTACAAAAATAAACATATACTAATATTTTATATAAAGCATATAAAGGATAACTAGACAAGATATTTCCTTCCTAAAGGCCTTTACAGTGGGCCTTAAGCATATGAAAAAATGCTCTAAATCACTATTGATTAGAGAAATGCAAATCAAAACAACTCTGAGGTACCACATATCATAAGTCAGACTGGCTAAGATGAAAAAACAGGAAAATGACAAATGCTAGAGAGGTTGTGGGCAAATTGAACACTAATGCTTTGCTGGTGGAATTGTGAACTGTTCCAACCATTCTGGAGAGCAATCTGGAATTATGCCCAAAGGGCTATAAATAATTTTGTACCCTTTGACCGAGGTTGTATCCCAAAGAGATCATAGAAGTGGGAGGAAAAACCATATGTACAAAAATATTTATAGCAGCTCTTTTTGTGGTGGCAAAGAATTGGAAATTAAGGGGGTGCCCCTCAATTGGGGAATGTCTGAACAAGATGTGGTATATGCATGTAATGAAATACTATTGTGCTATAAGAAATGAGGAGCAGACGGTCTTCAAATTTACCTGGAGAGGCTTATATGAACTGATGCTGAGTGAGAAGAGTAGAGCCAGGAGAAATTTGTACACAATTGCAGACACAACGTATGTGTGACGACCAACTTTGATAGACTGGACTCTTCTCAGCAATTTATGGTTATAAGTCAACCCCAAAAGTCACATGATGGAGAGAGATGTCTATATCCAGAGAAAGAACTGTGTTTGAATCCAGATCGAAGCAAACTACCTGCTCTTTTTCTTGTTTGGTTTTGCTTCCTCTTTCCCATTGTTTATCCCATTTGATACAATCTGTCTCTATAAAACTGACTAATGTCTAATGTGAAAGTATTTGCAGATACTATACTTGATTGTATGCCGCCATGGGGGGAAGATGGGGAGGGAGAGAATTTGAAACTCAAGATATTGTGGAAATGAATCTTGTAAACTAAGAGTAAACAAATTAATAAAGACCAAAAAATGTTTAAAAAGTAGGCCTCAAATTTTAGTCTTACGTTCATCACTTGTTTACCAATCATGAAGTTCATTTGCATAACCACAAGAATGCTGACAAATTATCTCCATCCTGTTTTGCTCCAATTCCGTGTCCAAGCCAAGCATTGGTGGTGTGACAAAGGCCCCCAATTTGTTTCTGTACCTTCAGACCACCCCCTCTTGTCCAACATGAACAGATAACCATTTTATGGCCAATTAATCACTGGAGATGACCCTGACTATCTTATGACCACCCATGCTGATGCATCATTTCTGGCCATCCTGGAGGGTCAAAATCAAGGTCTGTCAACAATGAAATTATGTATTTTACCACACCTCTTTTGCATGTTTGGGTATCAAACTCTATACAATGAAGGCTCTGGGGAAAGGGGGCATCTCAGCTCATGAGGAAGACCTGAGGTCCACTTCATTAGAGAGGACCATGTATGCTTTAATAAAGTGTTATTGGCATAGACCTCTACCTCAGGGGTTTTTCCACAATTGCTGACTGGACAGCTTTGGACCACACTAAGCAGGCATTAGCCTTTGTGCTTTTGTATGGATGTGGTTGGGCAGCACAGCTTTATCCACACACAACCATTCTCTACTTGTACACCCTCAAATACCACTTGATACTCAACTTCCAGAAAAGTCCACTCTGCTTAGAAGAAAGTCATTTGGGACCCAGAAAATCAGTGCCGTGAGATGGTACTCACTGAACACTATGTGGAGGTGACCATCATTTCCCAACAGGCGCCTCTCCTCTGGACTTTCTCAGATGCCCAGAAACCTCTTCATCCTAGAAGAGGACTTCAGTTCTGGAATTCACAACTCAAAAGCATCCTTTGTCCATGATTCCCTCTCCCCCATTGGGGGAAGAAGGTCCCTCAAAGCATGGGCCTTCCTGGTCACCTAAGGGCATAAAAGGTCCCCCACCATCACCATGTGGAAGCCAGGGCCCCTCTAACCTAATGGTTTTGATGAGGCCGACTTCTGCCCAGCAACAACGAGAGCCTTGCCTAAATCTAAATCTGTTCAGTAACAAGGGGCTCCTACCTCTTGTGTGGGACAGTGAGAATTCTTACTCAAAAGAAATAATGGAGTCTCAGTCCTAGCAGTAAAAAGGAAAAGTATTTTACTCTCAAGAAAGGGACTCTCCACCTGTCCAAGAGAGCAATCTTGGAGAAGTGCACAGGCAGTTTTAACAAAGCAGAATTTATAGGCCCTAACTGCAACCCACCCCACCCCCAACTTCCCCACCCCTCAAGCCCATTGGCCGGGCATGTTGAAGGTACAATGTATTCTTGGAAACTCTAACTTTTCCACAACAACAAAGAAATAAAGATGTAGGGGACTTGGGGCTCCCTGATGTTTACAAAACATTCTGTGGCTCAAAAGAACCACATATACAGCTTGAACTGGTTTGAACGGGACATGCTGAGGGGGCCAGGAATGGTTTGTAACAATCACAGGTTATGTAAGCATGCAAACAGCTAAGCTATTCCCTGTGGTGGGGGGGCTTCCAGTTAGTCCCACTCCTCTTAAGACATACCTGCTTCTTTTCGGCCTCACCATAGCATCCTGTTGACCTGAAGCACTTCAATATGGGGACAAAGTTGGGAGTTCAGGAGGGCCGGAAATGTCCAGAGAAGCTAAGTCCCACCATATAATTTTTGCATATGCTTGCTATAATAGGGCAAAGTAATCCTTTTCTTTGAACAGTTGCTCAGTGACTTGAGTGCTGTATTTTGTTTGCATATGGAATCTGAATTAATAGGGTGCTGGTATCACACTGAGTGAGAGAAACATTCAGGCCCATCTAAATCTAAGGTATCCTCTAAAATTCTTCTTCCTCACTTAAACTAGCTGATGGTGTTGCATCCCTTTATGCCAAGGTGTCCCTCCCTCCCCCACACACACCAAATAGAGACAAGGTTACTCTACTATAGGCAATTTTGGTGGACAGAACACTAAAGGAGAAGGCATCAAAAAGTCTTGGGAATTAGTACCTGTATAAGCATTTACAGCAACCAACTTTCATGATGGTGATTACAAATAGGAACAAAAGGAAAACCCATGGAATTGCCCCACTGTCTGTTTCTGTGATCTCTGTAGAAAATCAGGACTTTCCCCTCAGAACTGTAAAAAAAAAAAATGCTCCAAGAATGGGCCCCTAGGCCAGTCCCCTGGTTTGCCAGAAGCCTTGCCTAGGGACCATGGCAGCTGCCACAGAAAGTACTTTCCCAGAAAGGCTGTAGGTTCTTCCAATCAAAATAGCAGCAGGACTTCAGAAGAGCCTAGTAGTACCATTTGCATCCAGTATGACCTGTCCATGTTAAATAACCCTGCAGAGTTTATAGTTTCATTAAGCTACTTAAGCCCCTCCACCACCACAGTAACCCAGCGATCCAGGGAGCCCTTCTCTCTTTCCCATGTTGTTTTGAAGAGATACTCTTCTCTTTACCTTATCCCCCCAATGTACCTTTTTTTAAAGCCCTCCTTTCTATGCTTCAAATTGATATCGAATCTTAACTTATTTTGGTCATTTGCATTTACATACAATATTATGTGATTTTCTTTGGCTGTGCTTGAGCAATACAGGTTCACATATTCCTCTATTCCTACGAAAGGTTATGTGTTTCTGACGCTTGTCAGGGCCTCAAGCTATGAGCCCTCCAAGGACCTACTACTGACTATATCAACACTAAGGAAGTAAAAATCAATCATTTAAAGCTGTATGATCAAAGTTACTGTATGCCACTTTCTTATAGATTATAACTGTGTGAATACTAATTAGTGCTTTGTCCTAGCCCTCACAGAAACAGTCCTACACACTCAGCTATGTGGAAATAGGACTAATTGCTTCACTGGACTGTAAGCTAAGAGGACCCAGCTTCATGACGCTTTTTGAAGAATTTCTGGGAAGGAAAGCTCTAGATAGGAATATACCACTAAGACCTAGGGAAGGTAGGCATTTTCCACAAATATCTTGAGGATAATTCCTCCCTAGATTGGTGCCAGAAATGGAAGTGGTTTTCCTCATTTTGTAAGAGTCACTAAGCCAGGAAGCATAATCGGGATAATTACTGCTGCTTAGCAGGCATTCAGGGTCTGGGGAAATCCTGCTGAAAGACAGTTTACCACGAAGTTAGCTCTTCATGAGGTAACTTTCAGCAGTGGGTCAACACCTCAAATACCATGTTCATATAGAAGCCTCCAGGTTTTCCAGGTTCTGATACTTAACAACTTAAGAGATGATCTGGCTTGGAAAAACTGGGAAAAGAAATGAAAGTGATACAAGAAAATCATGAAAAATAAAAAGTCCTTGGTAAAGGAAGCACCAAAAAAATACTAAAGAAAATAACACCTTAAAAAACAGATTAGGTCAAATGATAAAAGAGGTACAAAAATTCAATGAAGAAAAGAATGCCTCAAAAGCAGAACTGGTCAAATGGAAAAAAAGATGCAAAAATTCACTGAACTCCTTAAAAAAATTGGTCAAATAGAAAAATAGGTACAAAAATTTACTAAAGATAAGAACTTCTTTAAAAATAGAATTGGTTAAATAGAGGGGAAAAAAAGATGGTACAAAAGCTTGCTAAAGAAAATAACTTGATCAAAAGTAGAATGGGGCAAGAGGAAACTAATAACTATTAGATATCAAAAGACTGAAAAAACACAGAAGAAATTGTGAACCATCTTGCTGGAAAAACAAGTGACCTGGAAAAGAGATCCAGCAAAGATACTTTGAGAATTATTGGAGTACCTGAAAGCCTAATCATATTTCAAAAAATTATCAAAGAAAACTGCCCTGATATTCTAAAACCAGAGGGTAAAATAGAAATTGAAAAAAATCTACTAATCACCTCCTGAAAGAGGTCCAAAGTAAAAATTCCCAGGAATATAGCCAAATTCCAGGGCCCCCACATCAAGAGGAAAAAAGCCAGAAAGAAACAATTCAAATATCATGAAGTTACAGTCAGAATAACTCAAGATTTAGTAGTTTCTATATTAAAGAATTAGAGGGCTTAAAAATATTATATTTTAGAGAGCAAAGAACTAGGATTACAACCAAGAATTGTCTACCCAGCAAAATTGAGTATAAAACGCATATGCAATGAAATAACAGGACTTCCAAGTGTTTCTGGTGAAAAGACCAGAGCTGAACAAAAAAAAATTGACTTTCAAATACAAGACTTAAGAATAGCATATAATGGTAAACAGGAAAAGAAGTTATAAGGGATTCAATAATGTTAAACTGTGTAGATTACTACATGGGAAAAATTATACTTGCAACTTGTAAGAACTTTCACATCATTATAGCAATTAGAAAGCGTATACATAGAAGGCACAAAAGTAAATTGAATATGATAGGATGATATAAAAGTTTTTACAGTAGAGTAGAAGATGGAGAGGAACATGTAAACCTTACTCTTTAGAACTGGCTTAAAGATGGATTAATATACACACTTAGTTGGGCATAGAAATTTATCTTACCATATAGTAAAGTAAGAGGTGAGGGAAGGGAATAAGAACAGAAGGGAGGTGCTACTAGATGGGCAGGTGGATTGGGGGAGGTAAAAGTCCTAAGGAAAACACTTTTGAGAATGCATATGGTGAAAGAAGAGAGAGAGAGGAGTAGAATAAACAGGGTGGAAATAAGATGGAGGGAAATAAATAGTAATCCTAACTAAAAAAAAAATTACACTAAGTTTCTCTGATAATCAAGACCTCATTTCTCAAATATATAGAGAACTGAGTCAAATTTATATAAATAAGAGCCATTCCTCAACTGCTAGTCAAAGGATATGAACATGCAGGTCTCAAATGAAATAATCGAAGCTATCTACAATCAAAAAATGCTCTAAATCACAACTGATTACAGAAATACGAAATTAAAACAATACCCCACACTACCAAACTGACTAATAATATTGACTAACAAAAGGAAAAAAATGTTGGAGGGGATGTGGGAAAATTGAGACACTAACGGCCCTGCTGAAGTAGTATACTGATTCAACCATTCTGTAGAGCAATTCGGAACTAGAGCAATTTGGAACTATGTCCAAAGGGCTAAGATCACACCCTTTTACCAAGCAATACCACTACTAGGTCTACATCCCCAAAAGACAGAAAAAAATAAAAGGGCTTATTACAACAATTATATCAGCAGACAGGTTATATTGCTTCTGAGTTAAAAACATTTATGAGTAAGGAGTCTAAGGCATGGGACGTGCAGGCACACATAGATGTTGCCCTGAATCATTAAGTCGCTGCCTTGAAAGAAGCAGTCTTAGCTATAGGAAAGAGCTGGCGCTTCGTGAGTTGATCGCGGAGATACCTTGTCATTACAAATATAAGCCCTGGCTCTGTGTCACACCTTTACCTGTTAACGGTACACGCACATTCCCTAGCTTGTGGGAAAAGATTGAATGACACCTCCAAGGTGCCTTTTTAGCAGATAATGTCACCTCAGAGATCGCACAATTGAGAAAGCTGATAGTTGATATTCATGCTGTGGCTGATAACTTCACAGTGCCATCAGCAACTACAGAAGGTTTTTTGTCTTGGTTACATGAAAAACGTTGTGGGCCTCTTTATATGGGGTTTTGGCTTCCGCTCTCTATCTTTGCCTAGGTGTTGTTCTCTTATGTTGTATGTGGAGGTGGATTGCTGCTCTCCTAAAGAGCAGTCTTTTGTGCATCAAAGCCAACCTCCTGCCCCTTGGCGGTCTCCCGCAAAACAAGAAAAGGGAGATGTAAGGCCGGTGAGGTCCGGAGCTAACAGGAGTGCACGTGGTCACCTGGGGAGGGCACGTGAGGGGCCAAAGGACGCCATGAGCGCTGCTGAGGATGCACCACAGGATGGGATGCTGGCGTCCCGTCACGGGGTCTCCAAAAGTGCTGAGTTGGCATCACAGGATGGTCACGTGGTGAGGTGTGGCTTGGCTCTCCTCCTCCTCTTCGGGGCGGTGCATGATTGGCTCGCTGTGGCCTGGATGAGTAAAGAGGAGGAGCGGCTAGCAAAAGGATATAAGGGACGACACGGAGGAAGTTGGTCGTTGGTGGTGGTCGGGATAGAAGATGTAACCAGTAGTCCTCAATAAAGAAAAAAGTGTACCTTCCTTGGATTCTGTGGAGTCATTCTCTAGCGATAGCTGGAGCCGGATGTCCGAAGCCTGTTGAGGTGAGTATACCTACCCACACAACGTAGCGGAATGCTACAGCTTATATGTACAATAAATATTTATAGCAGGCCTTTGAGCGTTGGCAAAGAATCAGAAATTGAGGGGTTCCAAGAACCGGGCAGCAGCAGACCATCATTGTGTGTCAAGTAAAAATGATGCTAAGATAAACTGAAACAAAATTTCTGGGCAAGATAACAATTTGTTAACAGTGGTGTATATAAGTGTTAGCAAAATGGGTTGCTCCAGCCACCTCAGCAAAGGCCAGGGACCCTGAAAACACTAGAAACCTCTTCATTGAGAGGCAGGAAAGAAGGAATTCTGATTGGTGAATGTCATCATAGTAGGCTACAACTAGGAAGGGTAATTTGACCTTCAGACACGGATGATCAGGCTTCTCTCTGGCAATTAAGGAATGAATTGCATTATGGGACCCTGCTGCCTCTAGCAATGTTGGCTAGAAAAACAAAACCATCCTAGTTTGTTGTGGTCCCCCAGTCCCCCTTGACACCAAATCACATCTAATTTTGACAAAGACACAGACAAAGAAGAGTTGTGGGGCGGCCAGGTAGCACAGCGAGTAAGAGCACCGGCTCCAGTGTCAGAACGACCTGGAGATCGAATCCCGGGCTCAGACACTTAGCACCCACCCAGAAACACCTGGCCGTGTAACCTTGAGCAAGTTACTTAACCCCAATTGCTTAGGGGCAGCCGTGTGGCTCAGTGAGTAAGAGTACCGGCTCCAGTGTTGGGACGACCTGGAGATCGAATCCCGGGCTCAGACACTCATCACCACACCCAGAAATAACTGGCAGTGTAACCTTGAGCAAGTTACTTAACCCTGATTGCTTAATAAAAAAAAAGAGTTGTCCCCATTGTATTTGGGTAGCTCAAGCTAATTCTATTTATTTGTAAATAGAGGCAAGGTCCCACTTAAACTAGGGTAGCTATAGTGTACTCCCATTCAGCTATGACTTGAGTTCAGAGTGGGAGACTGTCCTGTAAGCTAGATTTTTTTTTTTTTAAGCAATCGGAGTTAAGTAACTTGCTCAAGGTTACATGGCCAGTTATTTCTGGGTGTGGTGGTGAGTATCTGAGTCCAGATTTGATCCCCAGGTCATCCCGACACTGGAGACAGTGCTCTTACCCACTGAGCCACCCGGCCGCCCCTGTAAGCTAGATTTGTAAGAAATGGGGTTTGACAAAATGGGGAATAGAATGAGTTAGAGTAATAATGGTTATTAGATAATACAGCATAACATTTACTTTGCTCAGTGCTACTCCTTGGGATTCAGTGAGGTTTAACTCAGCCTTACATCAGGGACAATGGCATCAGAAGGACACAGGACCCCCACACTACTTTACACACAGAATCTGAAACCAATGGGAAACCATAAAGCGGGGTTTCAGAACTTGTTGGAGACCAGGCCATTTAAGGAACTGATGGCTAAAATCCTTCAGGGTCAGACATCGTTAACAGAACAACTTGGGGTGGAGGCAAGACAGCTTACTACATTGCCTACTCTTCACCCCTTCTTGAATGTGCCACTAGTTTTACATTCAACAACACGTTCTTTCTCACTCTGGGTAATAGTAATGGTAATTTGAAGTTCTTCCCTGCCCCTTAATAGGTCAAATGTAATCACATGGAGCCAGAAATGAGTCACAGCAGTTAAACTAAGGGAGAGAAAGGACACAGGCAAGTAGACAGCTAGGATTTTGAATGTGTGAGGACCTGAGCAGGGGAAAAGCTAATGTACAGCTCTTTGTTGCTACAATGGATTCAGTTTCCTGGTGTTGGACTTGGCTTTCTGGTATCTGAATAAATGTTTTGCTTCTGTCTTCTGTAGGGTGTCTGTTATATTTTGATTCAGAACTACACCAACATATTCATACGTGCTATCAGTGCTGTAAATAATGCCTTGGCAATACACCGTTGCCCCTTACCCTTGGGCTACTACAGGTATCTTTGGCTCTGGCTGCATTTAACATCTAGAAATCAGAGGCAGGAAGTAGGGAACACTCAAGAGATTCTTTCTTTATAACCCAGTTTGTCAGGAAGATAAGGGAAGCAGATTTCAGAATGGATATGCTGAGGTTTAGGGATGCTGGGACCCTGAAATTCAAGGGCAAGAGATGCAGGTCCTGCCTTGAATAAATTCAACTCAAGCCTTCTTTCAGCCAGAGACAAGGTTTATTACAACACTGGTTGGGTGGGCAAGATTCTTAAGGAATCTGAGCAATTTAATGGGGAACGAGATAGACCTTACATACAGAAAAACTGTGGAAAGGATCTAGGAATATTTTGGTATGATTGGGAGGTAATGAAGAAGGACCCTGAAGGGCTCAATGCCCCCAGGCTAACACCAGGGACCTGGGCTACATGGAAGGGGTTTTAGATGGAATCTAGCAGTGGTGGTCTAGGGTGAGACCAGGTGCAGACAATAAGTGCCACAATGAAAGGATTAACTGGGAAGGGCTGGGTGCCCCAGACAAACCCTAGGGATATGGGCCACATGGGAAAGTCCCAGGGGCTTCTCTTTTTTGGGGTCCATGGTCTTTTCCTTTTAGGGGTTCAGATCTCATCCCCATCTGATTAGACCAAGTTATCTTTAACATATGGGCAATTTTGAAATTACTGTCCAAATACTACCCTAAGAGGTAGGCAGGCAAAGGCTTAGGATAATTCAGGGCAAAAGGATTTTGGGAAATGTCCAGTTCTACTGGGTGTTTAGTTGCAAAAGAAATAACAGCTTATTCCACCATTGTGCATTCCTCCAACCTGTAATGACATGGGGTCAGACTAATCAGAACTTGTTTTTATGATGATCATGTGTTAGGGCCACGAGTATTAGAGACACTGCGGCAGTCACAAGATGTCAGAGGGAGTGCACGTGACCTCTGAGGGGCAGGGGCTTGGAGATATGGAGGCAGACTCTGCTGGGCCGTAAAGACTGACATGGCATTGAGCGCAAGGTCGTGGGGGCCAACTCTGCTGGGTTGGGAAAGGCCGACGTGGCAGTGAGCATGCCCCATAAACACAGACTCCTTTTAACACATACTCCTTTGCTCTGCACTCGGGAGAATGCATGATTGGCTCCCACATGACAGGTGACAAGGGGGCGGCCAGAGGGGGTGCACGTGGCTTTCTGAGGGACGTTGTTGGGACAGCTTTGCCTGGGGGTTAACCAACCAGGGATAAGGGAGTTTGGGGCGCAGTGACTCAAGAGTGACACTCTGCGTGGCAGTGCGTAGAAGACTTCTGGGAAGGACGTTGCTCCTTGGTCTCTTACAATGTATTCGGGAAAGAACATGATTGGCCCCACAAGGTGTGCCCCCGAAAGGCTTATAAATTGGGGAGATAGAGGAAGTGAGTTAGTTCCTACTTAGTTCCAGTTCCGCCTGGAAGTGAGTTAGTTCCTGTGCTTTCTTGTGGTGCTATTAAGATGTAATGGAATAAACAGCTTCGCATCATACTTTCCGTGTCCTGGGTGTTCTGTGGGGGTAAGTTCTTCTTGGAGACAAGAAGCCAGAGACGTCCGAAGACCTTGTATAAGGTAAGATAAGGCTGGAGTTGGGACCGGGACCCCAACAATCATGTCCTGACATCCAGGCTCTCCCAGTTGCCTGGAATTCCTTATTCTGGTGTTCAATTATAATCATAGTAGTGACTCTCACACATTGAACATATTCTTATGAAAGAAAAAGTTAAAAGAAGTTACATAGCTGTGCATAATACAGAAGAACTGTACTATGTTTTATTTATGTCAAGTACTTTCATTATGGTTGGTGCATTTCTGGATCAGTGTCAATTTTCTGTAACCATTGATTTTAGAGAAGGTAGCCTGGGAAATCTGGTATAAATAGCATCAGTATGCTTAACGACCCTGTATGGGGAAAGTAAAAATTTCACAGGTAACATCTCAGAAATCTGAATAGAATTGTAATAAGGTACCAAAGACTTAAGACTCAGCAGATTAAGACCCTTGCCCTACTCCCCTGGGTCATGAGTTGAAAGTTTTGCTGAGCTTAGGAAGGGAAAGTACATGTTCTTTAAACTCGGCTATAGACTTAGTTTCTCCTTGACCTGTACAAATATAAATTTAGAAAGATTGCCAAAAGACCTACAGACTGGTCATCATGTTCCAAAATTCCCATGACTCCTAAGATATTTTCTACCTTCCTGTTGCCAGTAGGAGGATCACCATGACCCAAAGCCCCCAACATCCCCTTTATTCATGAGATATTGTCTGCTTTCACCTCTACATTGACAAACTTGATATTCTTCATCTGCTTTCCTATCTAATTTTGACTACATCAAGACAGTTGACATTTATCTGTTATTGTACTGATGACAAATTTTGTTTTTTTCTGTCCGCAAGACATGTACCTTACCTTCTGCTTTTTTATACTACTGACATTCCACCTGCAGCGCCAGCAGATTTTTGTGGTTAAAATTGTTCGACTCAGTCCCCAATTGATGGAAACAGGACAGGAAGGTGGGGGAGGGGGAATGGCCTGGGGTGTGGAGCTGGGGGAAACTGGGGTATATAAACCAGCTTTTTGCCTTCTGTATTTCGACCTCTCCTACCGGACTGCTTCTGGTTGTGATGACATCCCCTTCTCGAGAGATTGTATAATAAATCTTTCCTGTCTTTACTTAAGAAGTCTCTGCTTATTTCACTGGGCAAAAGGGCATTTTGTCCCACACAATCCTGAGCATAACCTTCTCGAACTCTCCCATGTGGTTCACTTATTAGTCTTCCATGCATTTTTATTCTTCTTACTCTGATGCCTAACACTGATGGTTTGCTATGTAAAAAATAATAATGATAATAAACGGAAATATAAAAGAAAAATCCACTGGGAAATGACAACCCAAAGCTAAAACATTGAGTTAAAGAGTAAGAGTTGAAAGGTCGTTACCTGCAACTTACAAATTTCTTCATTCCTTGTAATTTACAAATGTCTTAAGTCTGATGAGATGATAGTGAAGAAATCTAAAAGTCATCCACAGTTGAGCAATGGAGCCAATAATTGAAGTCAGATGGGAGAAGAAAAAAATCCAAGACATCACTAGAGCCATCTTTGGAGATCTAGGCTTTTATTTTCCATCTCCTAGATGGGGATGTCTGGAATCTTGAATTAAAATGTAATTGTTAAATATTAGAAAAGGTTTCTAAAGTACTTATTGGGCATCAAACCCTTTATTTGGAAGGGTTATGGTACCAAGGTGCCTTGCAGGGTTGTCTCCAAAGAATTCAGACCAAGAACTGTAGAGATAACTTGAATGGTTTCTTAAGCCAGCTCTAAACTAACACACTAGCCTGAGAAAGTGTGAAGTGTAAACATGGTCCAGGCATGATTGTCAAGCAATCCATTTATTGATACCATGAGCAAGGTTTTTATAGAGAAATTAAACAAAGGTAACTATAGGTCAATTGGTTCTTAATACCCTTTGTTCAGTAAAATAACGATGTCAACTACTAGGCCTTGGAGATAACCAGGTCCCATTTATAGTATCTAAAAATGTATAAAAGGCAGTGAACATCTTCTGTCAATAATCCCAGAACAGGATACATCCCTGGATCACAGGACATAAAAAAGGTTCTGTTATCAGCCACTTCTCAAGGGCAAAAACCAAGACCAGTTCCTTTGCACTGGCCATTGTGAAAACCCAGAGCAAACCCAACTAGGACCAGCCTGATTCCCGGATCAGATGTTTGGTTCCCTTCAAAGAACATCTCCAACCCAAGCAAAGGAATTTTTATTGAGGGTTATGTCCTCGGAGGGCTAGGCTCCTTGGAGAAACCAGTATCTAACAAAGCAAGACAGATTTTTTTTTAAATTAATTTGTTTACTTTTAGTTTACAAGATTCAGTTCCACAATCCCTTGAGTTTCAAATTCTCCTTCTCCCTCCCTGACCCCCCATGGTGGCATGCAATCAAATATAGGATCTGCAAGTATCTTCACATTAAACATCAGGTTGTAAAGAAGGATTATAAGCGATGGAATGAACAAAGGGAAATAGGAAACAAAGCAAGAAAAGAGCAGGTAGTTTGCTTTAATCTGTATTCAAACTCTGTAGTTCTATCTCTGGATGTGTACATCTCTTTCCATCATCAGTCTTTTAGAGCCGTCTTACAACCTTGCATTGCTGAGAGGAGCCCAGTCTATCAAAGCTGGTCATCATACATACATTGTGTCTGTAATTGTGTACAAATTTCTCCTGGTTCAGCTCCTCTCACTCAGCATCAGTTTATAGAAGTCTCTCCAGGTTATTATGAAGTCTGTCTGCTCCTCATTTTTTATAGCACAATAGTATTCCATTACATTCATATGCCACAACTTGTTTATCCATTGCCCAATTGATAAAAACAGGGATTTCTATGGAGCAAAAGATGCAATTACATAACAGAATATATGACTTCGCATTATAGCATATATGAGTATTAAAATAGAGAAGGGATTTGCTAAAATGAGGAGTCTTAAGCTTGGTGGAACTGCACATGTGGTTACTCAGAACGCTTACAGAAACACCCACTGGGGGGTTGCACTCCACTGTCCCCTCTCAGGGGACATCGGAATTCTAGCATATCACTCGGATGTCCCCTCTCAGGGGTCATTGCAGTTTATTAGTGATTACAGGGAATTGAGTTATTTCAACACGACTTTGAGACATGCATGTTTCCCTGAAGTTTTATCTTGAAATGGCACAAGAAATTAAATCAAAATACCACAAAATTACTAAGATATATACAAGAAATGTCAGCGGGTTTTGTGTCGGACAAGAACATGAGATGCGTGCTCACGACGGTCCGAGCACTTCGCCACGCCACTTGAAAACAGCGATAAGGGGAGTTTGTAGAAGAAAGGTCGGTTTTCGAACATAGCGCGCACTGTATAGTGAGATATATAATTACAAATAAACAAGTCTACATCTGGAGGAAAAGATTTTCAAAGATGAGCTCATTTTGGTTTGAAGCTTCGAGCAGTGAACATAGATCTAACGAGTGAGAAAATCGGAAAAGTGATTCTTTTCTTAGTGAATAAATTATTTGGTGAAAGCTATTTTGATAAATATCATCTTGTCAGTTAGTAATAACAATTAGAAATTTTCAACCCATGCATTTATTCATATTTTTTTATTAGAACAATGGCAAAGTGTCCAACCACGAATGAGTCTCATGACACAAGTAGTAGTGAAGATGGGCTCCAGATAGACCTCTATACAGATACGTTAGAAAGACTAACTGTAGAACAAAACGACAGCAGTGATAGTGATATCGTTCAACCTAGAAGGTGACGAATTGTTCTCATAGATAGCGAAAGCGATAATAGTAGTACGGAAGAAAACACACGGCAACATGACAACGTATCAGAAGAGTGGGAAGATGTTACCGAATCGGACGTTCCTCCAGCCATGATAAATTTTGATTTACATGAAGAAATAGCCGGACCACAAGTCCCGAGTAACATAAAAGAGCCCATAAACTATTTCACATTATATTTTACTGAAGAATTAGTAGAGAGCATAATAAAAGAGACAAACAATTATGCCAAAGGAGAAATTGGAAAGAAACAGCTTTCCCAAAAGTCAACTTGGCACAAGTGGTATAGCATTTATTGCCGTCATCCTGAATATGGGATTGATTCAACTTCCCAACATGTAAGAATACTGGTCTACTGCTGCCAATAGTAGAATCCCTTTTTTTTTTTCGGAAACATTTACCAGGTCCAGATTTATGCAGATATTTTGGATGTTACATTTGAACAAACCCACGCAAGGAAATGCAACGATAAGAACTCGCATTCAGAAAGTTAGCAACTATTTAGAATATATAGATAGCAAATTTAGACGGTATTTCATACCATATAAAGCAGTCGCTGTAGATGAATCTGTTGTAAAGTTCAAAGGCAGAATAGCATTTATTACGTATAATCCCAACAAGCCAACAAAGTGGGGTATACGCATATATGCACTGGCGGACTCAAGAACAGGATACTTATTTACAATACTTCCATACTATGGCAGCATAACAGACAATATATCCCGGCCGGATCTTCCAGTAAGTACCAGGATTCCACTACATTTATTCAAGAAATTATTAGAGGGGCGGCCAGGTGGCTCAGCGAGTAAGAGCACCGGCTCCAGTGTTGGGACGACCTGGAGATCGAATCACGGGCTCAGACACTCAGCACCACACCCAGAAATAACTGGCCGTGTAACCTTGAGCAAGTTACTTAACCCCGATTTCTTAAAATTTAAAAAAAAAAAAAGATAACAATTGGGCCTAAAACCAGTAACTGGTGAATTAAAAAAAATTAAAAAGAAATTATCTATCAACTCCTTTCCACCCAGAAACACCTGGCCGTGTAACCTTGAGCAAGTTACTTAACCCCAATTGCTTAGGGGCGGCCAGGTGGCTCAGCGAGTAAGAGTACCGACTCCAGTGTTGGGACACCTGGAGATCGAATCCCGGGCTCAGACACTCAACACCACACCCAGAAATAACTGGCCGTGTAACCTTGAGCAAGTTACTTAACCCTGATTGCTTTAAAAAAAAAATTATTAGAAAGAGTTCCTGATGCAAAAGGATACCACATGTTCACCGACAGGTACTATACCAGCATCCTTTTAGCGGAAGAACTGCTAAAGATGAATTGTCATCTTACTGGCACTATAAAGATAAATCGAAAAGGCGTACCGACACAAATAAAAAAAAAACAAAATTTTCAACCAATAAAACAGTTGCATACAGAAAGAATAATACTATGCTTCTTGTGTGGAAAGATAAAAGAATTATTACCATGCTCACCAATTATTATAACACAAACCTACAATCTACCCAGAGAACATTACACGGTGGACATATCGTAACAGTCAGTTAGCCTGAAATGGTGTTAGAATATACGGCAAATATGGGTGGTGTGGATCATGCAGATCAATACACTTCGATGTATTGTTTCCTCCGTAAATCGCTCAAATGGTGGAGGAAGTTATTTTTTGGGGGGTTGGAAATGTGTGTGATAAACTCATACATAATGAGGTATCGCATCGAAAAACAAGTAATGAAACGCCAATAACACACCACAAGTTTGTAAAGACACTCGTTGACCAATTAAAGGGCAATTTTCGTGTATCGAGAACGTGTCCATCCACATCTTCTGCGGACAATAGATTAAACAATAAGCTACATATTCCCGATGTGGGACAAAGAAAACGGGACTGCATTGTGTGTTCTAACAGGAAAACACCTGGTGGCAGGCATCAAACCACTTATTACTGTCAAACATGCATTAATCAGCCTGCAATGCATATTGGGGAGTGTTTCAAAACTTATCATACTGTACAAAATTATAAACAATAAAATATTGGTTTTTTTGCAAATATACATTCCTCGATGTCACCCAATTCATATAAGTCCAATATCATTATAATACGTTACTTGGTTCCAAAATTATACTAAATAATACGAGGGTCTGTAAATGCACGTTTACGCCACAAAGTAGCGTCAAGTAGCTGGTAGCCAATGTCCAGAATGGTTCGGAGTGCAAAGGGTTAATTTATATTATAATAAGCCTCTCTATGCCATAAGTTCAACTAAAGGACAGTCTTTGTTATTACTATGAGGCAGGTGCCTACTTAGGAAAAGCCCCTTCTGTGATTTAATGGTCAAGCATTCTGCTTGGCATACTGTTGGTGCTGCTTTGTGATGGGGGGCAGTGGCTACAATTCCATCAGAAAGCACTGTGGTAAGAAAAGGGGAGTGAAGGCTTCATTTCTCCCCAGGCTATGACATCATTTGAGTCTCGTGAGATACCCCTTTACAAGTAAAGGCTTGATGAGTCAAATGTCCTGGGTGCACCCATCAGTGACAGATGCCATGGGACCTCATCCTACTCTGGCTAGCTAACATTGATTATCCTAAAGTATGACCATTTGGGAAGTTGTCATCTTCCATTTCTACAATACTTATCCTGTAAGGGATGTTACCAAAGTCCAAGATTCCCCAGAGAACTTGGCTAAGCTACTTCAAGAACCAGTTATTACCCCTTTAGTGAGGAGCTGTAACGTTGAAGTAGAAGTAGCTAAGAACTAAGCAAAAATGTCAGACAAGACTCTGCCTGTATTGATCAACGTCCAATTGATGAGGGTTGGCTATTAGGTTCGGCAGGGACTCTGATCTTATCTTAAGACCAGAATCTTCGATTCAGTCTGGAAAGAATTCAGCTCAGGCTTACTTGGAGTCAGAGTTAAAAAAGTTTATTACATGCTTTACAGCGGGGCAAGGATCCTGAGGGGACCTGCAAGCTTAAGGAAGCCACAGGCATAGTTTTTTAAAGAGTTAAGGCTATTCATTAGATGTCAATTAGGCTGACCAGGCAAGAAGAGGGTGGGATTAGGGAGGAGTTAAGGTGGGGCTAAGGTAGAGCCGGTGTTTAAAGGGGCATACAAGCTTTATGGAACTTAGAAGGCATAGTACCCATAATTGACTGGGGAAAAGCCCATGGGGGACCGCCCCCCCCCCCATACCTTGGGCTTTAAACATCACCAAGTCAGCTAATGGTCAAGGGCTGATGGAGAAGTGCCCAGTCTGCCACCTATTAGTGTCATACTTGACAGGATTAATGTCTGGGAACCAAGGTTAGGGAAAGATAATTGCTTAAGGAGTTAACCTAGAAAGGGGGTGTTGAAGGATTCATGGGGGCAACAAAGCACTATACAAAGGGGAGAGAATAGTTGCCCTAAGCTGGAATGTTTATAGATACTTTTGTTAAGGATTGATAGGTATAGCTTGTTAGTGTTTCAAGGCTGAGATAAACAATTCATGAGTTGTTTCTGGGCAGAGTTAATGCTTTGAAGCTAGGCAAAGTGCAGGTAGCGGGAAGGAACAGAGTTAATGTTGTGTGACTGGGGTGGAGTCGTGTGATTTTACAGACTGGTTTTACAAATTGCTGTTACAGATATAGATCCCAAGCACCCCATCATTCCCCCCTTAAACAGATGACACTCAAATTCATTTGGGGGCACAGAACGATGGTCTCAGCTTCCCGAACTGCTTCCCACTGGGGAGGGGCGTAGAGCTGTCCCTTCCTCTCGGGGTATAATCATTCGAGGGGTGGGATCAGTGGCCAAAGTCCGGAATTTGGCTGATGCCAGATCCAAGGGGTGATGGGTAGAGACTTCAGGCAATGGTTGGTACTCAGCCTGTGCAATCATCTGTAAATGGAATGCACTGAGCCTAGAAGAGACAAACTTAGCAAGGAGGTTAAGCAGACAAGGACCAAAAAAAAGTATAAGGACTATGATTAGGAGTGGTACCAGAAAAGGGGCCACTATGGGGAGAAGCCAGGACCACCACGAAGAGGAGGAGGAGCCTGGCACAGCGAGGGTTTTCAAGGATCTCCTGCATCCAGTTGGCTTTTTTCCAGTATAGTTTTGGTGCGAAGTTCTACCTGTTGAGAGTTATTGATATACATACAGCAAGAGGTGTTGGCTAGGGTGCAGACACCCCCACTAGAGGCCAGCAGATAATCTAAGGCTATGCGATTGTCCAGGACCACATTGGCCAGAGAGTCCAGAGACTGCTGGATTTCCCGAAGGCCATATGCAGTCTCAGTCGCCAAATGGTGCAAGGCCACTGTCAGGTTAGAGAGAATTCGTTCATGTTGTAAGTGTCCATACCAAGGCATGAGATATTCTGATCCTTTTTGAAAATACCAAAGAACATTGTCCCAAAACCCACATTTAACTCATTTTAAAGGGGAAGTATTGGGCTTAGTGATGTTATAGACAGTCAGAGAGGGTGCGAGAAATCCCAGGGAGCACATCCCATAGTTCTTGTAAGGGGTCAGACACCTGGTAGCCAAGACAGCAGACCTAGGGTCCTGCCAAGTGGTCGAATTTTGCTTTACCTCGTCCCCAGAATTCTCACCCTCTGACTCTCCCATCCCACAAAGAATATCCTAATATTAGCATCGGTCTAGGAGACCAAAGAGCAGGTGGATCTGGTAAACGCAGGTGCTGCTGGGAAATGGAGTCTGAGAATGCAGCCAACAGCGTAGAGTTAAGAGACCAATGAGCCGGTTGATCCGGTGGATATGGGGGAAGGATATCCTATAGAAGTCTGCTAGCTTCCTGGTATGGGGAAGCCCCCGATATCGAGGCTGCTGCTGGGGGTCCAGAAAGAAAGGGATCATCCAGGAGGTCGGGTGAATTTTGCAGGGGTTAACTTAACTAGAAGAACTCTACACTGTTTCCTTAATTCAGTGTTCTGAGAGAGACATAAAAACCTGGACATAGGGAAATTCCGTGAACTTCCCTTATTGGTGGCAGAGCAGATCCAGCTGCAGTATGGTGTTAAAATTTAAAGTTCCACCAACAGGCCACTTTTCCTGATCCCCCAAAGTGGATTGGGGCCAAGCAGTGTTAAAGAATATGAGACGTTTTTTCTTGAGGTCTTGAAGACCGAGTTTGTTCCAATTGCTCAAAAGACATCCTAGGGGTTGTAATGGGAATGTAAATTTAAAGATTTCCCTGCCCCTAGACTAAAGTGCACCTGGAGCCTGGGGTGGGAGGCTTGTTTTTCAGTAGATACTTATTGAATGGCCAGTGAGTCATTAAGGTTGTTACATTCTCTGAGCCAGGAGAAGGCTACATAAGCCCTGATGTGTAGCTTTGTTTTGGGGCTCACTTTGAGAAGTGTTCTGTGATTTGATCTGGGTTCTGGGAAGCCTTTGTTGAGAGCCCCGCCTCGGCTTTGAAAAACCCAGATGTTGATTGGGTATGGATGTAATGGGTTGGACAGTTTGAAATCTGTCTACTTGATCTGTTTCTGTCTGTATATTCTGAAGTTCAGGGTGCTGACCTCTTTCCCCTGAACTAGGTAAATGATACATGTTTGACTGATTAAAGTAAGCTTGTTAACCCATTTTGAGTTGCTTTCCTTTAACAAAGTAGATCTAAGAACCTGTGTTGGCAGCGACCCTGAGGACACTTGGGGTGCTTGCTGCTACAAGGGTGAGTCTCAGGAGGGGAGACTGACCCATCCTTTCCCCTGCCCCCGAACCAAAGAGTCACTGCAGCCTGCTTTACCTTGGCGTCCTGAGACAAAGCCTTACCTAAAAAAATATATGTGTATATATATTTTTTGACTCATAGATACTTGTCCCTAGGCAGGGCATCCCCTGTCCATGTGGGATGGGTCCCAGGTCTATTTAAAAATAGACAGGTTTCCGGTCTGCCCAGAAAGGAACTGTCCAATCAAGCCTTCCTAGGTGCTTGAATGGAGAACCCTACATACAGTATAAGAGGGAGGAGGTAAAGGAGCTTACCAGAACTCCAAGAAAGCTTAAGACCACAGACACTCCCCTAGCTGGTTCGCCAAAATGATGAGGGTTGGCTATTAGGTTCGGCAGGGACTCTGATCTTATCTTAAGACCAGAACTTTCGATTCAGTCTGGAAAGAATTCAGCTCAGGCTTACTTGGAGTCAGAGCTGAAATAGTTTATTATATGCTTTACAGCGGGGCAAGGATCCTGAGGGGACCTGCAAGCTTAAGGAAGCCACAGGCATAGTTTTTAAAGAGTTAAGGCTATTCATTAGATGTCAATTAGGCTGACCAGGCAAGAAGAGGGTGAGATTAGGGAGGAGTTAAGGTGCTGCTAAGGTGGAGCGGTGTTTAAAGGGGCAAGCTTTATGTAACTTCGAAGGCATAGTACCCATAATTCACTGGGAAAAAGCCCAGGGGGTGGGGGGGTGCACTATCTAGAGATGTGGTTTTAGGCTTGAAACGTCACTAAGTCAGCTAGAGGTCTAGGGCTGATGGAGAAGTGAAGTGCCCAGTCTGCCACCTATTGGTGTCATGCTTGACAGGATTGATGTCTGGGAACCAAGGTTAGGGAAAGATAATGGCTTAAGGAGTAAACCTAGAAAGGGGGTACTGAAGGATTCATGGGGGCAAAGAGGCACTATACAAAGGGAAGATAATAGTCGCCTAAGCTGGAATGTTTATAGATACTTTTGTGAAGGATCGATAGGTATAGCTTGTTAGAGTTTCAAGGCTGAGAAACAATTCATGAGTTGTTTCTGGGCAGAGTTAATGCTTTGAAGCTAGGCAGAGTTTGGGAAGGGGGACTGGGGCAAGGTAGTGTGATTTTACAGACTAGTTTTACAAATTGCTGTTACAGATATAGATCCCAAGCACCCCATCACTATGACATTTGTTCTTAAGACAATCAGGGGCCTTGAAGAAGAAAAAGTACTGAGCTTCCCTGACCACTCTTATTGTTCATGCCACAGGAATTTTGATTATAGATAATTTATATTCTTATTCTCACCTCTTAAAGTTTTGGAGCCACATTTGTAACAGAAAACAAGCCAGAGGGCTTGTCTCCCTGCCTCTCCTGGTGAAGTATTAATATGGTATAAAGATCTTCCCTATACACATCTACAGGCCTATATGACTACATATGTTCCATTTTCCCCATGGAACAGGGGCCGCATTGTCAGGTCTAAAGGTAAGAGCAAATATGGCTGATTCCTCTTCCTTGAAGTGTTGGCCACCATTCTAGGAACATATGGAGTCAATTCTGTGTCTGTGTTAGAACGCAGGTATTTTGTCTTATCACGGATGCCTTACTCTTTTGAACTCTGACCCAGTTCACTGCTTAACAAACACATCTGAGCCACATAGGCTTTTGTACCTTCTGGTTCTGAGTCTCAGTTTAAACTGTATATATTCCACGAAATTGACATTTTACTTGAGGCTCACTCATGCCTGAGACCTTTTTGATTTCCTAGATGGGACTCAGACTCCCCCAAATGATCTGTGAGCAGGAATTTCAGGCTAGGGTAAAATCCCTGTTGAGCATGATTCTATTCTACCCCATCCCTGTACCCCGAATCAGATCCCCATTCTTCCCAGTCCCCTGCCTCCACCAGTATTCCATTCTCCCCCATCCCCTACCCCCGCTGTTATTCCCCCATTCTCCCCCACACCCTGCCCCTTGCCCCCCTCCCACCAGATCTTTCCCATTTTTCCCCCTGCTCTTCATCCATTCTAGGTTCCCTGCCCCTCAGCCTAGCCTAAACTTTACACTCTGGAAATTCAAATATATACTATCAAATCACTGATTGTAGTCTCGGCTTACGCAACTTATTGGCCTCGTGGCATCACTTTAAAAACTGGCACATTGTCTGTGGCAACCCACTGTCTGATCTGGGCACGTGACCTGGGCAGTCCCTCGGACTCTTAAGAGGGTTGTGATGCTTTCTGGCTCTGAACCTATTAGTTGAAAACTATATACACTGGGAGGTTCACATTTTACTTTTGGGGCTTGCTCATGAGAAGAACCCTTTGATTCCCTAGTTGGGACTCGAGTAGTTGTTAGTTAAGAGCCCCCAACTACTACTCAGATATAGGTGATTCTCCCAGTCCAGTGGTGTATGTAGGTGATTATATTACTTCATTCATACTGTTGGAGCCCTGTCTGTTGGATTCTTTCTTGGATACTCTTTTTTTTTTTAAGCAATTGGGGTTAAGTAACTTGCTCAAGGTTACACGGCCAGTTATTTTGTGTGGGTGCCAAGTATCTGAGGCTGGAACTGATCCCAGGTCGATGCGGGCCAGCACTCTTACTCACTGCGCCACCTGGCCGCCCTGTACTCACTTCTTTCTACTTATCTGTAATTAAATTAAGATTGTTGGCCCCTTTAAAGTCGTCTTTCCTTTACAAAATCAGATCAAAGTTTTGAGTGGCCCAATGAAATCCAGGCCCTCTTATGTCACCAAACTCAGGCCTTTTTTGGATCAGACTTGCCAAAAAAAAAAAAAAAAAAAAGAAGCAACCTTGCTTGGTAAAGAAAATATCCCTCTTAAGCTTTGTACCATCCTAAATCCTGCTACATTATTCGCTGATCTGCCAGTCTCTGGGGAGACACATCACAACTGTGACTTAATACTGACCTGACTGAAAGATCCCATAATGACCTTTCAGATCCCCTTTGCAAATCCTGAGTGTGTTTTGTATATTGATGAACTCTTTCATAAGAGATGGTGCTCACTATACCGGTGTGCCTTTAATTTAGCTTTACTTGGTTCAGGGAGAGGCTTTGGCTATGATTAATCAATTTTATTGTGCTGGAAGCATCCATTCAGGGGAGATTGTAACAATAGTAAAATCACTAAAAAATCCAACAGAACCACAACTGCCCATTATAGGCAGCAAACAATCTGTTAGCCACCCTTGGTAAAGAAACTCTTACTGCTTTGTCCCAGATGCTGTTAAAACCTACTCTGAACCTCACATCGGGTTTATGTTGGTGCTCACTACTGATAATGACTATGTTAAAAATATCATGGAACTAGCTTGTATATAAGTAACCTATGGAAGATATGTCTCCAATTGATCAAAGGAGGGAGCTGAAAATTGAGAGAACCAAATGAAATCTATTCTATACCTGATTTCATGTTTTATCACCACCAACATTTTGTGTAACTACCCAAGTCACCATCTCATTGTCTCCAAGTTTGGAAGTTCAGCTTTAATAACTGCTGTTCTATTCTTGTGTCAAAGAAATCTGTTATCCTTAAAGGATGCAGGTAGACACCAAGAATTCTTGTCTGCTATCTCTGTACCAATTGCTGTCCTTCCAGGAAGTCTAGTTTTGTTATCCATGTATCACTAAGCAACCTTGCTGGGTGGACACAACCAATCAACAAGATAGGAGTGGGGGGTTGCTAGCTCCACAGACTTAATTTCCAGTCAGTCATATTGTCCCCCACATCTAGGCTTCTGACTTTATAAGCAATCATATTTCCTCCTTTATGGTGCTGCCTTCTGTCTGTTTTTTTTAATGCTGTTCCTTTTTTTTGTCCATGAAAAATGACCCATCAATCCTTCTTGAGGGGTCTTTTGGCATACTGAGAAGCTAAAGACCCTTTTTGTTGGTTAACTGCTAGCCTTACCAATCAATTGAACACACTTGGAACTTTGTTGCCTCATTTTCCCTTAATTCCAATCACAATAATATTATTTAGATCAAGATAAGGCTAAGAGGCTCTGATATGTGGCTAATTATGTGGTCACTAGTGCTCTTCCCCTGTATTTATGCACTCCCTCTGAAACAATTTCTTGGGATTTGCTGTTTGAAAAGATGATTAAAGACCACTGGGAGAAACAAGCCATCAAAGTTCAAAAAAGCTGGTATTTTCCACTATTCTTTTGGGAAATTAGATCCACCTATTGCATAAAGTTTCCTGTTTTCCTTGTTCAAACAAGAAGTACAACATAGTAGGCATGTATTTTGATTTGACATCTGTGGACATATTGTCTTAGACTTTTCTGCTGCCCAAATGTCTTCTGCCCAAGAGCTCAAAAGCAATTTGGTCACTGACCCACTATCAGGCTCAAAGAGAGAATGTTTTGAACTTTTAAAATATACATTTTCCCTCTGTAAAGAGGGCTCAATCAAGTGATCTTGGATTCTTTTGGGACCAACCTTGTATTATATGCTGACTATACTATCAGTATAGTGAGTTGGTATTACTGTCCAAAAGAAAGCATGGAAGAGGTGTTAGTTTGCCTACCAAACTGAAGGTCTACAGAGTTACTCTGCTGACTTCACTGTTGTATCCCTGTGAAACCTGGACAGTCTACCAACACCATGCCAGAAAACTGAACCATTTCCACTTGATTGTCTTAGGAAGAGTCTGAAGATCACTTGGCAAGATAAGGAACCAGACATTGTTTTAACTGTCAACCTTTTCAAAGTTTGGTTGAAGTTGACAAACAAATAGTAATATACAGTTATTTCATTTTATTCCCTTAAAACTAGAGAACTTGGGGGCGGCTAGGTGGCACAGTGAATAGAGCACTGGCCCTCCAGCCTCAGACAACACAAAAACTAGCCGTGTGACCTTGGGCAAGTTACATAACCCCAACTGCCCTCCAAAAAAAAAAAATCCTAGAGAACTTGTACAAGGAGGTCTGCCTGCTGAACAAAAGACTGAGAAAGCTTAAATAACTTTTAGGATAATCCCAATTCAGGGTAACTGTATGACACAAATTTATGATCTCTATATGTTACTATCCATATTGTAAGAAAGGAAGTTTCTTGGTGGAACAGGGTCCATTTGCAAATTTGTGGTCTCAGGATGTCTGTTTTCCTCCCATATGGAGTATACCCCAAGGTAAGGGGAATGTCACCTCCAGCCTTATCTGATCTCTGAAGCTGCTGACACAGGGAAAGGCCTTTTTAAAGCAAGGCAAAGTCGTCTGTTTAATTCAGACTGGCCAAAAACATGATATTTAACGATCACTACATATCAGCAACCCCCAATGGGTGTGACAGGATTCTGCAAGTGACTTTTGGAAAAAGAGCTCATGATGAATTGGGGGAGGGGGTGGAGAGCTGGCCCACTCAGCCATGCCTGAACCCTTTAAGCAAAAACTAAACCTGCTCAGGAATAAAGTTAAAGAAATCAAGTGGAAGCTAGGAGGCTCTCAACCTGGGATACAACACCATTCCAGCTCATAACCCTACATTTGGAAAACTCAGTTTCATAGGATGGCCCTACACTTGGTTTAGTAAAACAGTATGGTTAAGATTGAGATTTCTGGTGCCGAGAATTTTGAAGACCTGAGATTAAAACAAAGGATAAGTTTAAGAGGACTAAAACAGAAATAAGTGAGATAGAAGCACAACCATGTTGTCTATCTTGACAAGTACAGCCAATGAGATATAAAAACAGTGAACTCGAATGAAGATCTTAACCCACCCCACTCCTGGAAGCACTCTTTGGAAGAATTAGCCTAATAAGAATCACTTGCAACATCAACTGCCTACCTGCCATAGTCAGGTATCTGTTACTTATGCTCAGTGACCTGCCCTTAGAGAGGAGACAGAACTTCAGGAATGCTTCTGTAATGAACATTTGGAACATGCTAGACCACCTAAGACATCCCATGTGGAAGATGCTTAAGAGACCACAGGACTACAGCATGCACAAATACTTTGTACTGGTATTTTGTACTCATATGTAGTTTCAAGAAGCTTTTCCATTGGCTGAAGTTAGCATCTTTAAAGGACCAGGAATTCCACTGCACTTGCCTCCAACGGTAAAGGAGGCTCCTTTGTCCTCACCATGAGGTAAAGGAGAGGACCTCCTTTCTTCCTGAGGTCATGTGGCTCAGAGAAGTGGGAATGGGTCTTTAGACTTTTCATACATTCTGTTTTACTTATACAGAGTGGAGACTCCCATCTGGTCAGGCAAATCAACACCAACCCCCTGGTGCAGCATAAGCCCAGTATTCCAGCACCATTAGAAGCTGGCACTGTTGGCTTTAGATTTGACCTTAGTAAGACCAATTCCAAGAAGGAACTGAAGAAATCTATAGCTTTATTATTCCTCCTCACTCTTCTCCATGCTCCCCCTCCCCCATTGAAGTGTTGTAGGGAAAATGCTTGGTATATATTTGAAGTAAGTACCCCTTTGTAAAGGGCAATCAAATGTGAAATTAAACTGAACTGGGGTGCTGGTAACTAAGCCCCTAAGAATGGGAGAGGAAAAAAACAGAAAGGTGGCCCCACCGACCCCTTCAGGGTATTGGGATAAACAAATCTGGCGCAGGAACCAGACAATCACCTTCTCTAGATCTCTCTATACCTTAGACCACAACCTGATGGCCTTAAGAGAAAAGGTGGTGTTCAGCACTGCTGGAGCTCTAAAGGAAAATCACTTCTCAGAGATGTGTGTAGACTATCTGGGGAAGGTGGTTATTTGAGAATGGGATTTTGATTTATGGTCCACTGATGAAAAGACATAAGGCTTCTGGTCAGAGTATACTGAACCACGATTGATTAAAAGAAGTTTGTGTTGTCTTACAAATTTAATATGAAAGGCTTTAGACTCACAGGGTTGCATGGAAGACTGCCCACATTTACCAGGCAGGCTTAAGCAACATGAACACGCTCAAGTAACAAGCAATCTGAATGGGAAATCTTAATGTAATGAGGCCATTTTGAACTCATAGATATGAGAGTTGCTTGGGTGGGATAAGCAAGATAGAGTTACAAGCCAATTAATCCCTAAACCCTCAAAAGAAAAGAACTACCTTTCTCATATATAGGTATATGACATGACAGGTATAAGGTAAGAGCTTCATGAATGAAAAAAAATTATATACCAGGCATAAGGTAACCGCACCAATTCCACAAGACAGCTTACTCATTAGTGTTGTCTTACCCATCCTGGACTGGTAGTGGAGGGGCTTATAAAGCTCCATGAAATCATAAGTTATGCTGTATAAGTTTATTAAAAATAAAACCAAGTCATATTGAAGACGTCTGACAAGAGGTGATCCACTGGAGAAGTATATTTGTCAAGAAAATCCCATGGACACTATTAGAATGCCAAAAGAGATGACACTAGAAGATAAGCCCCTTCCCCTCAGCCTGGAAGGGGTCCAGCGCATTACTGGGGAAGAACTGAGGACAACTACAGAGAGCTCCAAAAAGAGTGAAGCGGATGTGCCAAAACCAAAGGGACACTCAGGAAAGTTCAGTGCTGTAAAGATCAATGTTACATAGGAAACTGGAATGTAAGATCTGTCAACCAAGGTAGGTTAGATGTGGTCCAATAAATAGAAGACAGAAAGATTAAACAACAGCTTGGACGTCAGTGGACTTTGGATAGGAATGACTGAATTCAATTCAGGTGATCTTTACATCTACTTCTGTGGACAAGAATCCTTTAGAAGAAATGGAGTAGTTCTCAGCTAACAAAAGGAGAAAAGAAGCACTAGGGTACAATTTCAAAAGTATTAGCATCCTATTTGTTCAAATCCAAGGCAAACCATTCAACATCACAGTAATACAAGTTTATTCCAACCACTGATGCCAAAGTAGATCAACTCTATGAAGACCTACAACACCTTCTAGAAATATTAAAAATGATGCCATATTCATCATAGGGAACTGGAATGCTAAAGTAGGCAAACAAAAGATAACTGGAATAATAACAAGCAAATTTGTCTTTGGAGTGCAAAACGAAGCAAGGAAGAGAATGGTAAGAGTTTTGTCAAGATAACTCATTGGTCAAGAGTAAATTCTTTTTTTCAAAAATCCAAAAGGTAAGTCACACATGGACATCACCAGATGATCAACACCATAATCAGACATATATTTTGCAGCCAAAGGTGGAGCTCTAAGTCAGTTTAAAAAATGCCTGAAGTTAACTGTGACACAGATCATGAGCTTCTTACTGCAAAATTTATACTTAAATTGAAAAAGTGGGGCGGAGCCAAGATGGCGGAGTAGAAGCAAGACCTTCCCGTGGCTCCGGCTTCCACCCTCCCCAATCCATGTAAAAAGGGGACTCTAAACAAACTTTGGAGCTGCAGAACCCACATAATGACACAGAGAAGCTAACCTCCCGCTGAGGACAGCCCGGCAGGAATCGGCCAGCGCAGCACTCTGGGAGCCGAGCCCAGCACCACGCCGAGGCTTTAGCCCCAGGGCGGGCCTGACCAGCCGCCTGCCAGAGGGACTCCAGATCAGCAGCATATGTGGCCGTTTCCAGATTTATCAATACATAGATGCGAAGGACAAGGTGAGAGGCCAGTGCAGTCTGGACTTTGGGACCAGTAAGTGGGAGTGCGAGGCTTTTACCCCCCAGGGCGAGAAACCACTGAGACGCCAGCACAGCCTGCCAGCGCCACATGGCAGCTTCAGCTCCTGGCCTGCAGAGTGTAGGGGGACCAAACACCAGTCTGAGGGGTCATCGCTCTTGCTTTAACCTGCTTGGATCTGGATTGCAGTCTAGGGTGGAGGTCCTGGGGTGTGTGTCCAGCTTGCCAGACCGTGTGGAGACCTCAGAGAGGGCACCCATCTAATACCTCCGGCAGCTGAGAAAACCCCAGCGTTTGGGACGAAAACTCCCCTGTCTGGTGGCAGAGTCCTACTGTGGCAAAAAGCCCAAAAGTCAAATCATTGAGTGGCAAAATGAGCAGGCAGAGGAAACAAAGCAGACAGAAGATTCCAACATTACACTCCTATTTGGGGGATAAGAAGGAGCAAGGCATGGAACAGGAGGAAAACTGTGAAGTCAGTACTCCTGCACCAAAAGCTTCAAAGGAAAATACAAGCTGATTGCAGGCCATAGAGGACCTTAAGAAGCAGATAAGAGAAGTGGAGGAAAAATTGGGAAGAGAAATGAGAACAATGCAAGAAAATTATGAAATGAGAGTCAACAGCCTGACTGAAGAAAATAATACCTTAAAAAACAGACTGACTCAAATGGCAAAGGAGGCTCAAAAAGGCAATGAGAAGAAGAATGCCTTAAAAAGTCGAATTTGCCAGATGGAAAAAGAATCTCAAAAGCTCACTGAGGAGAATGGAAGCCAATGGACTTTATGAGAAACCAAGATGCTGTCAAACAGATCCAAACAAATGAAAGAATAGAAGGCAATGTGAAATATCTCATGGGAAAAACCACTGACCTGGAAAATAGATCCAGGAGAGATAATTTAAAAATTATTGGACTACCTGAAAGCCATGACCAAAGTAAGAACCTAGAAAGCATTCTCCAGGAAGTTCTCAAAGAAAACTGCTCTGATGTTTTAGAACAAGAGGGCAAAATAGAGCTTGAAAGAATCCACCGATCACCTCCTGACAAAGATCCCAAAAAGAAAACTCCTAGGAATATTATAGCCAGGTTCCAGAATTCCCAGATTAAGGAGAGAATATTACAAGCAGCCAGGAAGAAACAATTTGAATATTGTGGAAACACAATCAGGATAACCCAGGATCTGGCAGCTTCTACACTGAGGGATAGAAGGGCCTGGAATGTGATATTCCGGAGGGCACAGGAGCTGGGATTAAAATTAACATAGGCAGGTGTTATCATTTTTATTAGGTTACCAGGGCCCAGCCATGAGCACTGAATATTCCTCCAGCTAGTTAAGTTGTTCTTTATTTCTTTAAGGAGCATTTTGTAACCGAATCTATATAAGCATTTTGTATCCCTAAATATCATGCATTTTGTATTTATATTAGAATGGCATTTTCCTATTACAAAAAAAAAAAAAAGATAAAGACTTAAAAAAACAACTTTCTTGCTGGTAAAGAGGGAAGAGAAAAATAAATAAGTTTAAGGTAATTTTTTCAAAAAATGGTGGAGGGATAACAAATTTTTAAGAAGAAAAAACCCTACAATACAAAAAAAGTAGAAGAGTATTCTGAACCACTAAGAATTTAAGGTTGTAGTATCATAAGATGTTGGAAGCTGAGCGACTCAGCCCTTCCCATTAAATAAGGCACTGGCCCAGTAGACAGTCAAGCTCTACAAATCCATATCATAGCAAAGTAATAGACATCCAGCAAAAAAAGTCAAATCCTGTGATACAAATCTAGACAGCTATATCAGAACATCAAGTAGCAAAGACTGACCTGGAAAACAGAACATGGATCTGTGGTCAAGATCAAGCTATTTTTTTTTTTTTTTGCCTTTTGGAGGGCAATTGGGGTTAAGTAACTTGCCCAAGGTTACACAGCTAGTGTGTGTGTGTGTGTGTGTGTGTGTGTGTGTGTTAAGTGTCTTGAGGCCACAACCAAACTCAGGTCCTCCTGACTCTGGGGTAGGCACTTTACTCACTGTGCCACCTAGCCGCCCCTAACCAAGCTATTTTTAATGGTGGTGTCATATATAAGTGAAAAAGAGGACAGATAGCACCATTTGTAACTACACTACCGTCCAGGCCAGAGCACAGCACAATTTTTTAGGTAGTCCCCAGTACGTTCATCCTTCCAGCTAATTTTCTGTGGATATTAGATTCCCATTGCTTTGTTTAAAGAAACAAAAAATTCCTCCACTCCCTCCTACGAACACCCCATTAATCCTTTGCCAGACCCAGTAAAATCTAGCTCACATGCCTAACAATGTAGAATCTCAGAAACCTATACAATCCCAACAAATCATTTCTGCCTATAACCTCCCCAAAAACACTTGAACAGAATTATGCCCAAGTTGACTCAAAGGCCAGATGTGGCCCTTCACCTGTCACATGCCCTTGGTAAAGTTTTGAGAATAGCCAAAGCCATCCTATGGAAAAAGCAAGGTTTCCACTGGTACTTCCCGCCCCCAGTATGAGGGCTGGGTGAAGCTCACTACCATAAACTGAATGAAAAGCTGAAGGAGTTTGTTGCTGCATCAGCTTCAATTGCTTCCAGCTCAGATGTGACTGAGGTTTCCAAATTAGGCTGAGAAAAGGTACCTTTTAGACATAAAACATGGAACCCAGCATGAGCAAACCAAAATTACCAATGCAGTGACTGAGTAGATGTTACTGAGACCAGTTTGGTGGTAGTTGTTTGGAGTGTTTTTGCTTTTTAAGGTTTAGGTTTAAATTTAATAAGAAAACCCCAATAAATGAAGGAAATATGGAGGGTTAGCATGCAGTTACCTACAGCCACCAGAGGGCACCAGAGCCACACAAATACTAAAAATTTAGGTCTTCCACACATGGGGTCACTTCCCAGAACTAGGTGGCCCCATTTCTTCCTAGATTTGTTGCCCCTTCTTTCAAATCCCTTAATGTTCTCAGTAGTTGCCCATAGTGAGGAGCACCTGTGTAAACAGCAGCTTTCCTGAGCTATTCTATTCATTGCCATGGAGTGTCCAAGCCCATTGATGCAACTGCCATCATGTTAGAAAAGTCATCTTTTCCCCTTTCATTTGTTCTCTTCCATCCATTTTCATTCTAAAATTTCCTCCTGATTGCCTTAGATTGCCTTACATGTCTCTCTGGGATGTTCAATTTAATTTCATTATCCACCTGCTTATGTTTTGAGGTGCTATCGTTTATCTTCCACCATCTTTTAAAAAACAAAACATATACAGGATAATTTTTTTTAACTTAAAGCATTTTATTTTCCCCAATTACATGTAAAAACGTTTATTTTTTTGAGTTTCAAATTATGTCCCTCCTGTACCCTCCCAGAGATAAAAAAAATCTGATGTTATACCTATGCAATCATGTACAACATGTCCAGTTTAGTCATTTTGTTCCACCATCTTTCTGTGAAAGATTATACAATCAAGTTAATATTCTAACCCCTTTGCTGCTACCTTCCCTTCTTGGCAAGCCAATAAAATGATCCAATTATTACTTTTAGGCAAGACACAAGACAGAGATACTTGCCCAAGGTGCTCACCACTGTTCTGGAGTCTATCCAGAACAAAACAGTACAAACTCAGAGAGTCCCTAGATATGGTGATTTGAGAAGTTGTAGCTTATGACTTTAGCCTCAACATATTGCAGAACTTCCTGAATGAGATCTGTAGCCCCTTGAGTATCTGGTCTAGGCTTTCACAAAAGGGGACATTTTTGGAAATACTTATTGTCCAGATGATACAGAGGGAAAACCTATAATGCTCACACCTAAGCACGTATCACTTGTACAGGCAGGAGCAGGGAAGGCTTTATCACCTTCAGTTTTTAATATCCATTTGTAATTAGTGGGATGAATCGTGAATCATGGGACATATGGTAAAAGGCACAGAGAAAGTATCAAAGGGAAACAAACTATGAGGAACCAGGGCAAAGCATGCCATATGAGGCAAGTCAGGGATAACCAGGGGACATCCAATGTGCTCTACTACTATCTGGAATATCTTAAGAAAACTAAGGATGACTCCGAGTGAATTTATATGAGGACAAGGAATGCACAATACAGGCTTTATTCTATATCACAGGAAGGATTATCTACAGCAATGAGATATCAGGTTGATTTAAAAAATAAAAAGACATTGCTTATTTTGCACATACTGGCTTCTAGATAGGAATTTAAAGAGAAAGTCAAGATGAAAAAAAGAAACAAGCCAGTATTTTCAAGGGATCCCAACAATAGTCAGTCCCATAGAAGTGGCACCCAATTCTGCACACTAAAGCTCAGTGAGAATAAGTTCACTGTTAAGGTCAAATAGTTTAAGATCAGATAGACCAGGAAGGCAAGTTTCTCCATTACCAATCTCCCTTCTTTGTTTTGTGTTTTTGTTTTGTTTTGTTTTTTGCTTTTTTGGAAGGGGGAAGGCAGGGCAATTGGGGTTAAATGACTTGCCCAAGATCACACAGCTAGTAAATGTTAAGCCTCTGAAGTTGGATTTTGAATTCAGGTCCTCCTGACTCCAGGGCCACTGCTCTATTCACTGTGCCACCCAGAGATGCAAAGAAGGAAAGCTTCAGTGTGGTCCTTCAGATATGTCTTCTGGGAGCAAGCTCTGGTTTTGAAAAGCTTCAGATTTGAGTCTTAGTATCCCACAGACACATAGGATTAGGCCACAGTTTGAAATCCCCTAGTGTCTCAAATTGAGAAGCAGCACAGTACTGTAGAAAAGAGCAAGGGATTTGATGAAATGTTCAACTAGAAGTCCTCTAAGGTCCCTTTCCAATTCCATCTCTAATACTATGAAATAACAGGACTCCTCCTACTGACAGGTGAACACTCACAGCAATGGTATAAACTTGGCAAGGACAATTTGCTTATCAGAAACCAAGACACCTATGGTCTCTCTGCTGCTTCTCCTAGTCTTCTCTGGTGAATCTACCTCAGGGAAAGGATCATTGTGGGCCCACATTAATGAGGTTGATCTACCAGAGTCCATCACCTTAACTCTCAGGCACCAAAGTATTAGCAGAAAAACAGGTGAAAGACCTTGGGGGGGAGGGGGTTAAGGAAGAACAGAGTCTGGAAGCAGGTCCAGATGATTTTCACTTCATCTCTTCATCTAAGCAGCTCAAACCATGTCAAGTGAGGACTTAAGGCATGAGGTTCAAGAAGGTAATAAAACATGGAGGAAACCCAACTGCCTGAGCTTGGCTACAAATACTGTTTTTGCTAGGCTAATTTTTTTTCCACCCCAATTATCACTTGACTGCTTCCTTTATTACAGAAGGAAAAAAGAAACCTCCTAAGATGCCCAGTAATCCTCTAGTAGAGGGCACTAAATGGTAGATAAAAGAACATGTCACTGTGCTTGAAAGTGACAAAAAGAAAGGTAGGATGAGAAGGGGTCCTCTAAAGAGGGCAGCACCCCGTTTCACAACGGAAAAGCAAGAGCCAATTCCATGCCTGGGGCAATTTATCCTTTTGAGAAAGGTTCAATTTATCTGCATCCCCAGAACTTGTGGTAGGTGTCACTGTCCTAAAATGGGTTTTAATGGGTATGATGGCATTTTTTCCAGTTGTATCATGGCCAACCCCCTAACACATCTGGGCTTATCACCAATATGCACAAGATTAGTTGCTAGCAATGCCTACTTTTAAAAAGGTCATAGAAATACTTCTACCCAGAATGAAGGGAGGGAAGAGAATAACTTTAAATTAAACGCCTTCTATATACCAGGCACTGTTTAAATGTTTCTATGAAAATCTTTTGATGCTCATAACCACCTGATCCCCATTTTACAGTTAAGGAAACTGAGGCAGACCTAGGTTAAGTGACTTCCCCTGGGTCATATAGCAAGCAAATGGAAGTTAGGCCTTCAGGTTTTGACACAGCACTAAACTTGTGTATTGTGGCAACAATAAGGGGTAAGTTTCACATTCTCTATTCAAGTGTTTAATTAGTCGAATCCTTTCCATTTGAGCAATCAGCTGTGCTGCTCACCCAATCCTTTCCATAAAGGCTAGGAGTTGACAAAGTATGTTTTCTTTCAAATTCACTGCCCTAAACATGTGAAAGTGCTATTTTTAAAATTAATTTTAGTTTTCAACATTCACTTTCCGTAAGTTTTACATTTTCTCCCCCCTCCCTCCCCTCCTTGAAAGTGTTACTTTTAAATCCTTAAAACTTAGATTTCACCATTTTGCTATTTCAACTATGGTTATTAGCTTATTCGAATTTTCTGGTTTTTTTTTTTTGAGGGGAGAAGGCAGGGCAATTGGGGTTAAGTGATTTGCCTAAGGTCACACAGCTAGTTTTTGCTGGGGGGGGGGGGAGGTAAGCATCTGAGGCCAGATTTCAACTCAGGTCCTCCTGACTCCAGGGCTGGTGCTCTATTCACTTTGACACCTAGCCTCCCCTCTGGTTTCTTTTAAGAGCCTATCAACATTCAAGTTCTTATTGAGATCAAAGTGCACAGCCTTATGAAGAAAAAAGGTTTCCCCTTAATGCCACATGTTGGACCTTTAAGAAGCTATTTGCTCTCATTAAGCTGAGATAACTTCCAAGACATTCAAATCTGAGTCACAACAAATGATTACTTTTTAGTTAATCCCCTAGAGTTAGTATTTCGGGTGTTGACCATTTACAACATTTACAACAGGTAAGAAATTCAACTGCTAGGCCAGGCTAAGCAGACCAAAGGCCTTTGGCAGTTGGTAGAATTAGATCAGCCTCCAAGGTCAGGGAAGAAAAAGGTGAAGAGGAAGAATATTCCAGCAAAGTGGGGACAGCCTATGCAACAACACCTGTATTGGAAGATAGACCGTAGTCTTTAAGGAGGAGAAGGCCTTTTTAATTAGTTTCTTAGAGTTGCTGGATGGGAATAAGGTGTAAACGTTTCACAAAAGAAAAGGGTCTAGTTGTAAAGGGCTTTAAATGCTCAACAGCACTCTGTATTTGCTCCTGGAAGAAATGAAGAACCACTGCACCTCAATCCCTAGGGATATTTGAGATTTGTCTAGGGAAAATACAGAGATAAGCACTAATATTTCTTCAGTTAAAGTCTCCTCAGTAGAACAAGACAGCTAGATATTTCAGACTAAACAGCATTCATTCTATCACACTGCCTGATATCGATTAGCAGGGTCATCATGGCTTTTGGTGAAAGATAATCTTGGTTCTTTTATTCTTAATGATTTCTTTACAATAGAAAAAAAAAAGGGGGGGGGAAGCTCTCTTGTACATATTTGGCAAAATGACTGATTAGACTTGGGGTCTTAAATTTTCATTATTTTTCCTTTTTTCCCCAAAATTAATACTCAATTAGCTACTGCCTCAGTACGACCAAGACATGGAATACAAAAATAGGGATCATAGAGAACTATAAAGTATCTCTTCACAAGTAAACATTAGCACTGATGTCTCAATTGTGCCCTTTATTGTCACTGGCAAACAGGCTTTTTCATAGTTTTTTGGACTCAGGCCACCTTTACACTGAGGACTCCAAAGAGTCTTTGCTTGTGTGTTTTATCTATTAGCAATTATTATATTAGAAAACACAAATTTAAAATAAACAGTAATTTGCTTTAAAAAATAACAAACTCATTGCATGTTTTTAAAGTCTTTTTACACAAAATAACTTTTATAAAACAAAAAGATTTAGTGAGAAGAGTGGAATTGTTTCACATATTTTTTGTAAATCTCTAATGCCTGGCTTAATAGAGGACAGCTGGATTCTATCTTCTTTCGCAATCTGTTACAATCTGTTGTTTTGGTAGCATATGAAATATACTTCCAAAGTATACTTTGGAGCATATGAAAAAAATATGGCCTCACATAGCAGCTATGGAGTTGGAAAGAGGAGTATTTTAAAAGGCAAGTAACATCTTAGTAACGTGAAAAGTTTCGGCTTTGCAGATTTCACTAAAGCGTCCCTAGGAACCCCAAGGGAGAGTTAATACTGTATATCTATTTTGATTCGTCATGGTTTTTTTTTTTTAATCTTCTCAAGAGTCTTGTTTTGAGTTTGCTTTTCATAATAAAACAGGGTTGGACCTCAGCCTGGCCAGTTTAGTACCCATTATGTAACATATACTTTTCCTCTTTCCATTCCTAAGCTGAGAAACCTGAATGGAGTCCAGTTATTTGTTCCAAGTCCTACAAATGAGTGGGTAAGGGGTTTACAGTCATATGCTGAGCAGGAAAGGAAACATTAATGCACATTATCCCTATGTGCCAAGGCACTGTGTGCTTTACAAAAATTCTCATTCCACCCTCAGAAGGACCTTAGGAGGATACTATTATGCCCGTTTTACAACTGAGGAAACAGGCAGACAGAGGTTAAGTGGCTTGCCCAAGGTAATATACTTGTTATTTGAACTCATTTGTTCCTTTTGCTGTCCAAGCTATATACGTTGCAACATCTTTGATCTAGGTGAAGCCCTGGAGTCAAGGTGTTTGGGTTTTTTTGTTTGTTTTTTGCTTTTTGGAGGGCAACGGGGTGTTAAGTAACTTGCCCAAGGTTACAGGGGGCTATATTTTGTGTGGGTGTTAAGTATCTGAAGCCGGAATCAAACTCCGGTCCTCCGGATTCCAGGGCGATGCTTTACTCACTGCGCCACCCCTCGTTTTTTTTTTTTAGTCAGTGGTAGATTCAAAGACATAACTATCCCAGCATTTACCAGTGGATGCCTTCTCTTTAGCCATATGTATATTAAATTTGTAAGCAAAAAAATCTGTTTCTGAATCACAGCTTTGCCACTTTCAGCGTATACTTTCATCAAGCTTTTTCACCTGACTACTCGCTGGCAAGGGATATCACCTGTGACATTTACCTCTAACATATTTCAGGGTCTAAGCCTTATCCCTTAAGGATGTCTCTCTCCTATATAAGGGTATTTTCTCCTGATATGCCCCCCTCCCCCAAGATACTTTCCTTTTACTCACTAAAAGAAAACGTGCCTTCTAACCTACTTAACTCAGGTAAACCTTAATCTTTTTCTCTCCGCAAAAAGGCTTTGGGCAGTTTAGTGAAACCTACAGAAGTCCCCCTTCTCAAAAAATTCTGAATTTCTGTTTGAGGTCAGTGACGACCAAAATAACTTTTTTTGCCCATTGAAGTTCAGGGTCAACACAAAACTTATCCACAAACCCCAGATTAGGAACCCTCGATTTAAATGGGTAAGTAGGAGTAAAACAAACAAAACAGCTACATCAAATTGTACTGTTTTCCTCTTGGCCTATTGTTTCGACAAATCCTACAAGTTTTGTTGAAGGGCCGCCCGGCAGGGCAGCAGGGTAGACTTGCTAGCCTTTATCTAAAGAGTGGCTTACTTAGATTTTTGGGGAAATCCCCCCCCTTCCTGAAATAAGCCCTCCCTATGCCGTACTAAAATGAAACAGGAAAAGAGCCTCTCACTGGACACAGCCTGGAAAGGGCTTGCAGGCTGCCCTCCCCTCACGAACCCAACCATCTTTCTCTCCCTACCAAAGGGGGCGGGAGAGTCGGAAAAAAGAAAAGATTAAGAAAACCCGTGGGTTCTTCATACTCCTACCATCCTTTAAATAAGGGGGAGGGGGGGGCCTCAGTGAGCTCCCCCCCATAAGCTACAGCCTCGCCCAGCTCTTCCATGCCTTCCTGAAACAAACTCTCCCCCACTTCCAAAAAGGAAAGGAAAGAAACAGCCAGAGAAAAGAGCAAGTAAGAATATGCGCCTTTCACAACACAGCGACCCCCTGAAGAACGGGGGGCGCCCACCTGGGAACCCCCGCACCGGCCACAGCCCAGAAACGGCCGGGGAGTTTCCTTCCTAAACTCTGCTGCTAAGCAACCGCAGCACTTCCCCGGGCCGGGCCGCCCAGCGACCCGCACTTGGGCCGTTGGGCTTATTTCTCCGGCCCCTAAAAACGCCTGCCTAAGAATTTCAGCAGAAAGAGAAAAAAAGGAAAGGAAAGATTAGAAAAAGGAAACCAGCAGCAGCCGTTCTTTCCCGCGGCCTCCCCGCCCTCCCCGCGTGCTCCACACAGCCACGCTTCAGCCGTTCTCCGGGGAACGTTCTGAGCCCACCTCCTCCCCTCGCCTTTTTCACCGCTCAGCGGGAGGCGGGCGGCGTCGCGTCACTTCCAGGGGGAAGGGATGAAAGGGGGAGGGGCCGCGAGGGGGAAGGGCCCCAGGTCCGCGCAGGCTCGAAGCTGTGCAGTTGACTATATATGGTCAAAGCTCGGCGAGGGCTGCTCGCTGGGCTCTCGCTTCCGGGTTGTAGAAGGCTTGGGCGCCGCCTGCCCCTGCTGGAGCTGCGAGACCGGTACCGAGGTGGCCTCGGAGCGGGAGCATCAGCGGCGTCTGCAAGAGCGGCGGTGGGGTCCTCTCGTGCACTGGGCGCCTTGCAGTTTGGGGTGGGCAGGGCACTCTGCTTGGGCGGCGGGACCCGGTGGCCGCGGTAACAAGTGGGCGAAGATGCCTTACGAGATCAGTAAGTATTTGCAGCCGCTCCTTGGGCGCTAAGAGCTTCTCCCCCCAACCGAGATCCCCTCCTCCCAAGCCCCGGGGTTCTTGAGCCTTCTCTGAAATGCCAGCTCGGCTGCCCGATCTTGCCTTCCCCGACGGGGGGGAGGGGAGTAAGACTTAGAGGGGTGGGGTGGGGAGGAGGGGGCGCAGTGCCCGGGTACTGCCCCGGGATTGGGGGTGGGGTGGTTTGAATGGGAAGGCTCTCTAGCTTACAATGCGGAAACGCATCCCCACCTTTCCCCGTAGCCTGTTCTTTTCTCCACTTATCCTCATGCAGAAGTCTCATGGGACCACCAGGTGTACTGGGGGAGCATATTTCTCTCCCTTTCTCTTAAGAAAAAACTTCTTCCCTTGGAAGTGTACCCCTAAAGGAGAAATCACGTGAGGTCTCTCACTCCTATGCCCTTCCTCAAAATGGATGGGCAGCCCTTCCCCTCTTGCTTCCGGAGTTATTGGGAGCCTGGCATGTTAATAGCTCGCTGCAACAGGTGCTAAGGGGATGGAGTCTGGTGTCAGATGTGGCTCATCCTCTAGCCTATAACCCCCTGCCCACCCCCCTGCATCCCCCCACCCCCTGCGCACAGCCCCAAGCTAGGCTAGGCGGATATCAATACAGCCTTTGCATGTGTGCGTTTCTATCTCTCTGCAGAGAAAGTGTTTGCCAGCCTGCCACAGGTTGAAAGAGGGGTTTCCAAAATCATTGGAGGAGACCCAAAAGGCAACAATTTTCTCTACACCAACGGAAAATGCGTCATCATAAGGAATATCGATGTAAAGTATCCCTCCTTTCCACCTTGCTCATGATTTCCCCTTTCCTTTAGGCTGAGTTAATCATCCACCTTCCCCGCCCAGACTCCTGCAGTGGTGATGTGGAGTAGTGAGGGAGAGGAAAGGTGAGGCAGGTTGCCACACCCCTCTCTCTGCTCCCTCTCTCCCAGGTTGGCCTAAACCAGATCTTAACATTGACAGTGATTTCAGAGATTATTTTGCCCAGCTTGTAGGTTATCACAGCTGGGAAAACTGAGGAGCAGAGAGGTTACATTAGGCCAGTTTGTAACAATTAGATCCTGGTTCTCCTGGCTGACTCACTCCATGATTCCAGTGCACCATATTCCTCATTGGGTGTGTTTGTAGACTTTTGGTGTTTTCTTCCCTTTTAAAAGAATCTTTATTTTCCCTGACCCTTGAAAATGAGCTGGAGGAGGAAATGAAGTGTTCCCTTTTGCCTGCCCTTAGCCTTTATGAGTCACAGCACAGAAACACTAATGAATTTATTTCAAGTAATTCCTCACTGCAGGAATCCTGTATCCAGGATGTAAAGCAGTTAGTTACCGGGCCAACTAATTGGAAAGGCTTCTCAAATTATTGTTATTAATCTGTAATTATTCAAATAACGGAGATTATTTCTTTTCTGGCTTTCTCCAAAACTGCATTTTAAAATGTTTCCCACTCCTTTAATATGTTTTCCTTTCAGTTGAACTGGCTGTCAGGCCTCAACAGATAAAACTGTCTACATGAATTATTTCTGACTTAGCCGTCAGTGAGATGTTTCCTGCTCTGCCTCTAGGAGTGAAATAGTATGAAGCTAATGCTATTTAGTAACAGGAGTATGAGAATAGTATTAATAACTGATATTGTCACGATTTATTTGCTGGTTTTGAAATTTACAAAGGCCTTTTTCCTAGCAGTCCTCTCAAGTTAGTGAGACGGATTTTATTAAAGAAGAAATGAGACTCTTCCCCATACAATTCCATTTCTTTTTTCTCAAACCACTAGTTTCTGTATCCCTAGCACTTGGCACAATGCTGGGCACGTAAGAGGTACTGGAGTGCTTAATTGATCAGATTGTGCCATATCCTAAATAATGAGCACAAGCAAATCATAACCTCTTAGCCTCTTCTTACCAGGTCAGCCACCCTTTTTGTGGGCATATGAGAGCTCAAATGAGATACTGGATATGATAGTGCTTTGTAAAGGTGAAGTGTGAACCACTGATGACTGATAATTCAATAAGCATGTATTGAGCATTCTGCTAATTAAATCCGCATAAACCAGTTAAGTTAATAATCAGTTAAATTAACATAAGCATGAACCCAGCTGGTGGGAATCATACTTCTGCTGTGAGACCCCCCCCCCTGCTAAATTCAGAAAGGCTCATCCCTAGGTGAGTCACAGATGGTGAGGGTTTTTTTTTTTCTTTTGGCCACAGCAACTCTTTGAGACCATGTACCAAGTCATAGTCCTTGCAGAGATGCATTGATCTGGGGAGTACCCTCATAGACAGAGCTAAGGATTCTTGCAGGAAGATTATTACCACCTAGTTCACAGGACTGAAAGCGCCTTGGTATCTGTTACCTCATTTGATCATCACAGCAAAGTGTGATACCTTCTCAGAGTGTCTAGAGAGCTGAGAAAAGTATCCCTCCTACTAGCACCCATTTTTTTTTGTTTAAAATATTTTGGATGGAAATTATTTGCTGACTCCTTGAACAGAAGACTGTTTAAACAGAAGAACTGAATATACAGCCTTTGCTTGGTTACTCAGGCTCTAAATTATAAACACCAGTTGGTGAGAATACCAATATGATGGTACTCTCAGCTAATGGAAAGAAAAGTAAATTTGGAATCTTCAAGTTGTGCTACTTCATAAGCCTTGCGACTTTGGGCAAATCACTTGTCCTTGTGGTCTCCTTTCTTTCTAAAAAGGAGGTGGACTAGCCTTATATTGAGGACAAGGGATAATCAGTGGACATCCCTTGTGTTCCATTGGTATTTGCACTTGGTGAATTGTAAAGCCTGGTGTTAATTGATTGGATTTATGGAGGAGTTGGGACTTCCTTTGAATCCTGGAGAGATCTCCTTTAGGTACATGAGTAGATAAATAACTGATACTTAATACCTTAAGATTTTTTGAAGATTTGAGATACATTATTCTCTTTGATGCTCATAAGTCATCTAAGGTTGATGCTGTTTGGGATGGCCAGGTAGCACAGTGAGTAAGAGCACCGGCTCCAGAGTGGGGATGACCTGGGATTGAATCCATGCTCAGACACTTACAACCACACCCAAATATAACTGGCTGTGTAACCTTGAGAAAGTTATTTAACCCCAATTGCTTTAAAAAAAAAAAAAGTTGATGCTGTTTGAGGAATGGCAAAGTCTTCCAGCCCAAGATGAAGTCAAAGTGCTCCTTCCTGAAGTTTTTTTTGAGCCCCTCCCTCCCAAACTATATTCTGTATGATTGTTTTTTTTTTTAACTTTGCTTCTTTTTTTTGGAGGGCAATTGGCGTTATGTGACTTTTGTGTTAAGTGTCTGAGATCACATTTGAACTCAGGTCCTCCTGACTCCAGGACTGGTGCTCTATTCACTGAGCCACCTAGCTGCCCCGAAGTATGGTTTTTTTTTTTTAATGTGTACTTGTTCCTCCATTAGAATGTAAGCTCCTTGAGGATAGGGATTGTTTCTTTCTATTTTAATTCTTGCTAGCATTATCTTGAGCGCCTGGCAGATAGTAGGATATTTAATAAATGCTTGTTTTTGCTTAGAATCGTCAAGAACCTTATTCTTCTTGGGCCTTCCTGACTATGAACTTTGCTGTTATGTCTTAAGTCAGTGTTCGCTGTACAAGGATTATTTCCCTCTAACCCCCACCACCAGGCAAAAGTCACAAATAAAGATATCTGAAAATGTTCATGAGCTAGGAATTCTCAGGGCATATTCAGGGGATCAGGAGTAAATAGGTGTGGCTAAAACTAAGACCAAATTGGCTCTACCTGTTCTTCAAATGAGACTCCATCCCTCTTCAGTCTTCTTGTCTCCCTACCTGGGGTCTCTGCCTTCCCTCAGGATTCAGCTCTCTACTGTAGGAGGCCTCCCAAGTTACCTTGTTTATGATACACACACCTGTGTGAAGGTCTTGGCTTATAGAGGAGTGGGAACTTGGGTTGGAGCCAGGTGATTGGGGTCCTTGAATGCCCTGCTGAAGAGGTTGATCTAGTGGGGTTGATAGAAAGGGGAAGCAATTTGTAGTAGTAGAAAGAGCATTGAGGTCCTAGTCAGAAGGTTAGGAATCTGCTCATAACCGTGTTAGTCATTTTAGCTCTGTCCAAGCTTCAGTGCCCTTTCCTAAAATGTAGACTTTGGACTAGATGAGCTAAAAGTCCCTTCCAGTTGTAACATCCTATGAAAGCTCTTATCAGTGGAGTCTTGTTTTTTAATAGCAGAATAGAATTAAGAACCTATAAATGACAGTTACTCCTTCCATGTTGAGACTTTCCTAACCATTGTGATTTCACTATCACAGGTCGGCATAAGAAATTAAATGGGAATTTAGGGGGAGTTTTGCAGAAGCTGCAGCTGACATAAGTTTAGAAACTCTGAAATGCAGAAAATATATATGGTATAATATCAACTTTTTAATTTTTTGTATCATTAATTCAGATGACTTTTCTGGAATGAAGGGAGGACCAAGAAATTTTGCATAGATTTTCCATATCACAGGGTCGAGCTCTTCACCCCTAATCCCCACGGTGTGGAAGGATAACAGTACAGCTTGTCCAGCCATCTGTGGGGAAAGGTATATCCAAAGCCCAGGTTAATCCTGCTTGCTGAATTGTATCTTAAATGATCTACCCAAGTCCCTGTTCACTAGGTGAATCAAAACAGTATGTTAAGAACCTGACATTGCCAGCCAGCAACACGCCCCTGCAGTGGAAAGTCTTAACCTAGAGCTAAAAATGTGAGGTTGATGCCACACTGGCAGTTTTTGAATTTACACAGTACTCTTTGTTGGAGCTCGAGGCACTTCCCACGATTTTCACTGCCTTCTCAAAGCTATGACAGGAAAATAGTGCTTACTTTGTAAGAGATGGGAAAACCAGATAGATTAGAGCTTCAGAACTCTAGGCCTCCAGAATGGACGGGGCCCAGGGGGATGCTTGTGGACAGGACGAAGAGCTGGATTATGGGTAGGAGCGTCTTGTCATAGAATGAGCACGACCTTGGGCTTATTGGTATTGGCTTGTTACTGACAAGCCCCAAGATTCTGAGGCCATTTAGATCTCATCTTCCGTCTCAGTTCCTTTGGCTGTATAATGGGACTGATGGTTGAAGTACCAACCACAGAGGTTTGTTCTGAGGATCAGTAATGTAAGAAATGCTTTCTTGTCAATAAAACCATCAGACAAATTACCCGAGGGCAAGACTAAATGCTGGGGCCACAAAGCCTTCATAGAGCTCCTTAAGGTTTACAGAACATTTAAAATAACTCGTTGTGTCCTCATGACAACTCTGGGAGGTATGTACTGTTGTCATCACTCTTGGTTTACAAATGACAAACCAAAGCCAACAGATCTGGTGAACTTTTCCTGGGTCAAACAGTTAGTGTCTGAGGCTGAATTTGAACTAGGGTTTCTGACTTTTGGTCTAGGCTTTTTCCACTGTGTCATCTGGTGCCTGCAAATAAGGGCAAAAGATAGCCCCTGCCCCTCAGGGAGCTCACAGTCTGGGAGAGACAATACACACGATTACTAGGTGCTAACAAGATGTTGTTTTCAGTCCACGTCTGACTCTGACTCTTTTGGGGTTTTCTTGGCAAAGATCCTGGAGCGGTTTTCCATTTCCTTTTCCAGCTCATCTTACAGATGAGGAAACTGAGGCAAATAGGGTTAAGTGACAACTAAGTGACCCAGGGTCACACAGGTAGTGTGTCTGAGGCCAGATTTGAACTCATGGAGATGAGTCTTCTGATTCCAAGCCCAGTGCTCTGTGCACTGTGCCTCCTAGTTGCCAGTACTCACAAGATTATAAATGGGAAATAATCTGAGGGCACTGCCCTTAGGAGGAATCTGGAAAGGCTTCTCAGTAGAAGGTGAGATTTCAGCTGGAACATGAAGGAAGCCAGGAGGCAGAGATCAGGAGGGAGAGAGTTCTAGAAATAGGGGACAACCTGTGAAAATGCCCAGCATCAGGAGATGGCATGTCTTGTACCAGGAACATGGAGGAAGTTAATGTCACTGACGTTGTGCAGACCTTTTTAATTTAACAAGCACTTTTGATGTGTGTGATCTCTGATCAATGAAGTAACCTTATGAGGTAGGGAGTTCAGGAATTGTGCCATTTTACAGATGAGGACGCTGAGGTGCCATGACCCAGCTGAGGTCGCATAGCCAATCATTGTGAGCTAGAATATCCAGGTTTTCTTGCTTGAAATTTAGTTTCTCTCCAAACGTTCCATGCAAATGTCATGTTACCGGCACATTGAAATGTTGATTGTTAGTACAGTAAAAGCCCCCTGGCTCCCAGCATTTTGTTAGTGTGTAGACATATTGGCCTTCCTGAGCTCAGAAAGACTTTTTGTCCAAAAGTCTTGTCTAAGAAAGTGAGCCCGCCTTAATCTAAGGTAATATTGGCTCCCTTTTAGCCCAGGGTTTTAACTCTGGTTGGAATGTGAGCTGATAGCAGAGATAACAGGTGGCTGCCATTTTATCTGCCAGGCTCTTGTCCTCCCCAGAGGAACCATGGGAAGGAGAGCTGGCACCAAGGAAGGGTTCCTGTCTAAGGCCAGACTACAGTGGCCTTGAATCCCAAGGGCAGCGTTTCCAGGATCCTAGAGCTGGATACTGTGCTATATAGGGGAAGCAGCCATTTGGGGAGCGAACCATAGAGAAGAGATGGCTTCTACAGCCTTGCTCCCAAGTTCATAGCTTTTTAGAGCTAGACTTTACTGCAATCCATCTACTTCAGGGATTTTTATCCTGGGGTCTGTGGATAGATTTCAGGGGGTCTGCAAAAAAGCTAACCCCTGCTCTAATTGGGATTTAACATTTCCCTTAATTATGAATATAGGTAACAAACCTTAGTCTGAGAAGCTGTCCCTGGCCTCTGTCAGGCTGTCAAAGGGGTTCCCTATCTGGCCCAGTCCCATTTTACTGAAAACCAGAGAGGCTGAACTACCCAAGTTCATAAATGATGAACTGATGAGCACTAAAGTTCTCCCCTCCCCCCCCCCCCCCCCCTCAAATCTCAGGCTAGTGCCAGGGAGAAGTCCCATGGTCCCATGTGGGAAAGGTTCTGGGTTCAAATTCCAGCTCTTTTTTTTTTTTTTACTACCCATATAACCATGTGCAGGTTGCTGAAATACTGTGCTCGAATTTTCGCATTTGTAAAATGAGTCAGCCAGACTAGATGCCTGATCTCTCTGGTCTGAGATCTCACTATTATGCCAAATAACCATCTGAAGTTAGAATTCTGAGTGGGAATTTTGGGGGTTAGTCAAGTTCACCTTATTCACAATCTCTCTGGTCTTTGCTACCAGAGCATTTAAGTAACATCACAGTATAGGGAATGAACACAAAGGAGTCATAGAAATAGTGGAATTTTTAGAATTGGAAACCTCTGCTCATCCAGTTGAACTCCAGATGATAAAAGGGGGGAGGGGGCAGACAGACGGACGAAATCCTACATTTGGAGTCAAATCATCTTCCACCCTGAGCCTCAAGCTTCCTTACACATAAAATGGGAGCCCTAATATTTCTGTCTATCTCATGGGATTGTTAGGATCACATGAGCTACTTGCATCAGCATTGTACAGTAGTCAGCTGTGGTTTTGCAGGTGACAAATTAGAGCCTAGGGAGATGATTTTGCCCAAGGCAATATGGCTAATTAATGGGAGATCGACACTCCCAGTCAAATTTAAAGGTTCCTAGAGAATAAGGCAGAGGAATGCATCTTGAAATGTTCATCTGGGCCTAGTTGGACCCTATTTCCCCAGTAAAATCATGACTGCCATGGGGAGTAATATCCCCTTAGCCTTTAATTGTCAGGTTGGAACAGGATCTGAAACTAGGCCTTAAAGGCAAGGTTGTGCTCCTCAGGACATATCTGGCAAACTAAATATGTTGAATAAAAGATTAAAGATTTAATCTGTTGAGATGTGGGAGGGGCTTCAGGCGTCAGAGGGCTTGGGTTCCAATCATCTACTCTTCCTTGCATTCTACTTTCCTTATCTGGGAAATAAAGAGCTGGTCTAGATGGTTTGGAAGACCCCTTCCCACCCTAATTCTTTGGATTTTTATCTCTTACTTTTTCATCAGATCCAATAGTAGAATCCAGTAGAATAAAAGCTAATTTGTTTGGTTTGTTTGGAATTTGTTTCCACAGGGCTTTGCATATAGTGGGCATTTAATGAATACTTGTTGGATCATAGTTCCCTGCTTTGCCATGTGGCCTGATCTGAAAGGAAAGGCCCTGGGTTCACATCAAAACTTTGTTGCTGTTACAGTTGATGTGACCTTAACTAAGTCTACATCTTCACTAATGCTTCACTTTATCCCAGGTCACTTGGTAGTGTCAGAGGCTAGTAATCCCATCCAAATTCCTGCCCATTCAGAGAACCTTCATACAGCAGTCTCTTCTCAATCTGCCTTTGAAACCTGAACTTGGGTTCCTTATTCAGGGTGTCTGGTTTTCATTATCCAAGGCAGAAGATATAAGTGTTGGAGTAGGCAGAGTGTGTCATGGCCCTCTGTTCCCAAAGTGGTTGCAGTCTTGTGAACTGAGGATTGAATGTATTATTACAGTTTGACAGTTAAGGAAATCGAGGTATAAAGATTTCGTGGATAGTAAGTGTCATGTCTGGGATTCTAACCCAGCTGTCTCCTAACTCCCACGTTGAGTGCTCTTTCCTCAACACCATACTCACCAATTAAGATTTGTCCTCCCTGAATAGTTACCTGGTGTTTTTTAAAGCTTGTATCTGTTGGGGAGGAATGCCTTCAGGACAGGGGCATGGAGGATGAAGGCTTTGGGGATTTGAGTTTGAAAATTCATTAAGAAGCAGCCAGGGTGTGAGTTGAAGAGGAAAGCTAATGGTCTTCAGTTGGAGCAAGAGAGACTGCTCAGGGATTGAGGGCCTGCCTTAGAGCCTGGGGATCTGGGTTCAGGCGTTCCTCCTCATACACTAGCTGAGTGAGTCTGTATAACCTCTTAAAGCCCTCAGGCTACACTCTTCAGTTGTGGTCAGGTAGCCAACTGCATGAGTGGAAGGAGTGAGGGGCATGTATCAGTGAAATCCCAGAGCTGGCCTTCCCTCTTTCCCCTTCACCATGTCCCACATGGAAGGTGGGAGTTCCGCCATATTGCCTGGGACAGACCCTTATCTGCTCAGGGTGGGACTATGGAACCCATAACCTGACTGCCTCTCACCTTAAATGCTGGCTTTCGTTGGTCATCGGCCATTTGTGCCCTGCTGGGACCCTCCTTCCCTCTGCCAGCTCTATCTGGGGCTTTTGGTTCTTGGGTGGTTTCGTTAACTTCACAGTTCCTTGAGCTCTTTCATCTTGAATATTTTCTACTAAGTGCTCTGACCTATTTCACAAGCGAAGAGCCCAGCATGAAAAAGAGTATTATTAGATTCTTTTTGCTGAGAACAGGCTGTTATCCACAATGTACTCTAATTGTCATGTGCCTCCTCGGTGACAAACCTGACATGCTGTGACACATTGGAGACAGGAAATAGTCTCATTTGTAGGGACTTACATTGGCATAATAAGCTTGGCATTAGGGAGCTAGCCAAAAAGTGGCAGCTTGTGTTCCTCTGGGGCATTTATGACTACGAAGTACTTTATCAGGATCAGTTTGAACCTCCCAACAACCCTGTCAGGGAGGCACTCATGACAAACGTGTCTTCCCTTTGTTACTTTTGAGGAAACTGAGGGCTGGAGTGTCTTAAGAGATTTGCTTGGGGTCATGGAGTTTCATTTCATAATTTTAAACTATGGTCCCAACAGTGTGCTAAGCATTGAGGGTATGGTGAAAAAGGAGCCAGTTTCTGCCCTCCAGTGACTTACATTTGGTGGGGATTACTGATAAATACAGAGTAATTTCATTAAGAAAGGGCAGTTAGAGGGGAGGGGAGGGATAATTGGTAGCAAGGGCTGTTGTAAGTGGTAATGCTTGAAATCAAGTCAGGAAGCATTTATTAAGGGTTTACTAGGTGCCAGGCACTTTGCTAATTGGTGGGGATAACAAAGCCCGAAAAAACACTCTTTACCCTAAAGGGTCTCATGTTTTAATGGAGGAGGTAATGTACAGCTGAACAAGGCTCTAAAAGAAGCTAGAGGTTCATGGAAGCAGAGGCGAGAAGGGATTTGGGATGGGTAGGAAACTGGGCATCGTGGTGGAGGAAGGGCCAGCAGGCACAGGCCAGTTGGAGTATGGCGTAGAGTCTGTAGAAGGTTTGGCATCCAACTCTGCCACTCTCCATTTACCCTGCTCTGCTACGGCGGGGTCCCACTGACTCAGCTGTAAGTCATTAGGTTTAATTGGGAGTGTCTGAGCATATGCTATCTGACCCAGTTTTGTGTTGAGAAGAAAAAAGCACGAGGAGCTGCATATCTATTGTATGCTGATGCCAAACTCTTATTAGGGATGACCCGTGCTGCTTCCCATAGCCCTCTTGGGTATAGACGAGCAGCCAGTGGTGTTGTTCATTCAGTGAGGAGCAGTTTTTAGACACTGATTTTCCAGTTCCCGAAACCTGGAATGCCCTTTCCCCTCTTCTCAAACCCTATTCCTTTTAGTGAGCCAAAGCTCCAAGGGCTGAAGTCTTACCTCATCATTGTGAAGCCTTTCAGGATCACTCTAGCCATTCTAGCCATTGTGACAAGGGTCTTAACATAAATAATAGCCCTTTACCACCTGGCCCCTTTTACCTTTCCAGTCTACATTATTCCCCATCCACACACCTCACCACCCTGTTCCTCACACATGATATTCCCATTTCCATCCCCATACAGCCTTTGGATCTCATCTGCCTGGAGTCTCTGGTGTCCTTCAAAATTCAGCTCCTACTGTCGGAGGTCTTTCTTGGTGGGCCTCCCTTCTCTGGTTGCCCTTTGTATGTCTCTGGTGTATGCTTGTCCTCTCCTCCTTTAAAATCCATTGGAATGTTGTTCAGCAAGTATTTAATGTGCTGGGGGGTGGAAAGTTTTTTAAAATGCAATCTCCGTGAGGGCAGGGACTGTTTTTTCTTTTCCTTCAGGTTCCCAGCATTTAGCAGTCTGGGGTACATAGTAGCAGCTTAATATAGCTTAAATAATTTCATTTGACCTTCATCAACTCCACTGAGGTAGGGAATGCAAATCCCTCCCTCCTACCACTCCCTACAAATTTTGCCTTGATTCAACTTGATTGACCTGTTCAGTTGTCTTTGTCCTGTCACTAAGGAGAAAATGTCATGGGGGTAATGCAAGAAGATGAAGCTGTTGTTAGGATATGGTGTGGGTAGACAGTCACTGTGATAATTCCTTTTCCATTTCATTGAGGAAACCTTGAAGTATTTATAGAGTGTGCAGGGTGCTATACTAGGTTCTGGGTAAGATTCAAACTGCACACACAGCTCTTTCTACCTATTAAGTATTATATATTTATATGTATTGATTTATGTTCATGCTCAACAAATCTATAATATGGTTTGTATATCATATTTATGTTTGTATAACTATTGTATTTATATATTAGTACTATGTTTATACATACACATACATTATACATATATACACTGTGTTTAGCCCACTGTTGAGTAAAGAGTTCCTGAAGGGGAATGAAATACTGTGTCACTGAATTATTATGGGTTTTTTTCCACTTATTTTTTATTTTTAAAAAAAGGTACATTCAAGGAATAATCAGTTTTACAGTGGGAAGAATAGATACATTTAAAAGCAGAAATACTAAGGGACCTTAGCTAATCTAGTCTAACCCTCTTAGTTTTTTAAATGAAATCCCGGTGTAGAGAACTGAGCTGATTTGTCACTATTATTGAGCTAATTCATGATGGCTGAGACTGGAAGCCAGGTTTCTTGTCTCCTGATGGAGCACTCTTTCTTTTATATGGAGAGCTGTTGCTTGATATCCATTCCTTTTGTTTGCATTTAAAAGCCTTATTCTGAGGAGTCCATACATTTCGCTGGACTGCCAAAAGGGGTACAGGACCCACAAAAAGGCAACAGCTCTTACATTGGGGGGAGCGAGAGGTGTTAGAAATCACCATGAATGTATACTGACTCCACCCCTCTTGGGTTCCTCATTCCACAGAATCCCGCAATTGCAGACATTTATACAGAACACGCTCATCAAGTCGTGGTGGCCAAGTATTCGCCTAGCGGTTTCTACGTTGCATCTGGAGGTAGAGTATCCCACTTGTGCCTATATTCATTGCCTCTGGGGATTAAATGGAGATTCTAGGAGCAGTCCAGGAAAATTAGAGGGGTGGGAGAACCAATCTAATTAGCTTTGGTTTGGGTAAAATTGGCAGGTTGAGAAAAGCTGAAAAGACACCAGAATTAAAGCTCATTCAGTGGGTGCCCAGCCATCTGGTTGCCACCTTTCAGCTGGTTTCCAATCGCAGGCACCCACTAGAATGCGTTCCATAGATGAAAGCCAGCTTTTTCTATAGAGCCGGCTATCCTTTGTGGGTGTGTCTCTTGTGAAATAGTTGAACTAGTTTCCTGACCCATAAGGCTTGGCTTTTATTTTTAGTAACTCTGAGTTTTGTGTCACAGTGCCTTTTTCACCCCCTTTTTAGACTGTTGTTGCCTCCCAGGCAAAGATGTGGAGAAAGAGGCCTTTGGCAACAGGCTAACGCTGTTTGTGTAGTCCAGCCCTTGCTATGAATTTGGATTGGTTCCTGTGACTTCTCCCAAGTGCTTGTCATTTTCAGATTTTTTTTCCCCAAACCCTTGTCCCCTTGTAGTCAGTGAATGGTATTTAAGCTTAGCTGTATGTCCTGAAGCAGTAACACCTCATAAAAAGTGTCATTTATATAATGTGTAGCCCCTCTCCTAGCTCTTCAGCATCCACAGCAGTAAATCTAATTACTGGGATCCCTGCTGGTAGTGGTAAACCAATAAGGGATTAAATGGGACCATCCCCCAAAGATCTGTTACAGTAGGGATTCTTATCCTGGGGTCCCAGAACTTCTTTTTTTTTTTAGTTTTAGATTTCAATATCTGAAAAATAATTTTTAACACAATTAGTTTCCTTTATAATACTGTGTGTTTTGTTTGCATTTAAAAATCTTATTCTGAGGAGTCCTTATGTTTTGCTGGACTGCCAAAAGGGATCCAGGATCCACAAAAGGGCAACAATTCTTGAATTGGGCATTGGGGGAGGGGATGGGAGGTGTTAGAAATTCAGGCTGGAAGTCTATGACCTTCAAAGAAGACAACATAATCAGAAAAGCAGTTTCAAGAGATACTGCAATGGAGAGTAAATTTCAATTGTAGCTACCTTCTCTCCTGATTGGGTAGAGGGAGGAGGGAAAGATATATGTGCTTTCCAGTACACAGAGTACACTGATATTTCCATATGGCAGTTCCTTAGTGTGAAATGAGTAGATCTTAAAAAGTAATAATTAAACGTTGCTGTGGAGATTAGTACAGCTCCAAAAGGGCCAGTAGTCTATAAATAGTGTCTCATTCAGATCTCAGAGTCTTTGGGAGGTTGCCTTTGGACCTGGTCTTCCAAGCTGACTCAGTGTTGAATAGAAAAGACCATTTGGACTCCAGACTTTTTTTTTCTGGCCCCTTCTGATTGTGTTTCTTGTATGTACTCTGTATTCTATAAAGCTTCATTATTCACCACCTCCCTGGGGGTCAAAACAGGCACAGGGAACTTGACTAAGCTTTGGCATGATGTGTGTTTGGAGGCAACAAAAAAAAAATCTTGATTTGTAACACGTGGGCAGTGGATGAGCAAGATGCCAAATCTTACCAAGGTGAGCAGACGATGAATCCTCATCTTTGAGTTCTGCCCCATAGGAAGACAATGAGCTTTCCTGCCCTCAGCCTGGTACTAAATCCAGGTTTTTGATTCTACTTTTTTTTTTTTTCCAATGATACCTCCAAGGATGCTTTTTCGAAGCCTAGTAAGGGTAAATCATGGCTGCCTTTGGCACTTACCTTCTGCCAACTCAGCTCCCCAGGAATCATACCTCCCCGTCCTGTGTAGTCAGATGCCAACATGTGAAACAACTTTGTGGGTGCTGATGATCCATAAGTCTTCTGAGGATCTGTATCTGTTCCCTACTCAGTCTCTAATTTGGGCTTCTTGGCATTTTATGTGATGCTGAATTAATTTCTCCTCACCCATCAAAATGCAAAGGAGACCAAAGTAACTTACAGATCTAGATAACTGGATATGACCAAAGATGCTGTGTGGCCCAACATTTTTAATTTTACAGATAGAGAAACTGAGGCCCAGGGAGGTTAGGGGGCTTGCCCAAGGTCACACAGCTAACAAATATCAAGTGGAACTTGAATACATGCCTTTTGTTTCTAAAGCCAGTGCTTTTCACTTTATGACTCACTGAGTTCTTGAAATGTGTAAAATTTTTAGAAAACGTATACTACATATATAGCCTGGACTGGCATGATCTTTACAGAGCCTCTTAATTTTTCTAAGATATATAGGGCAGGGTGAGATGCCCTATCCTCCAGGCAAACCAGTTCTTTACACATGTATTTCACCTAATTGTGTACATATTTTTCCTGGGGGACAAGGAATATCTTCTAAAGGGTGATTTGTCTTTAATAAAAGTAATGATAGCTCAGTTATGTAGCACTTTAAAATTTGCAAAACAGTTTACAGATATCTCATTTGATGCTCAAAACAACCCTGGAATGTATGTGCTACTATAATCCCTGATTCACAGCTGAGGAAACTGAGACAAACAGTTAAATCCTGAACTATATAAGGCTTGGTTTTTATATGTAGTAACTCTCTTCTAGGGTCACATTGTAAGTATCGAAGATTGGCTGTAGAGTTGGGTCTTTCAACGCTAGGCCAAGTTCTCTATTCAGTGTGTCATCTAGCAACCTTTGTCGTTCTATCAGATACAGAAAAGCTTTCTGAAATTTCAGGGTAGAGTGGAACGGAACGTTTACAAAAGGAAGTGTTCATAGGATTCTTTTTGTTGTTTTTTATTCTTTTTGGAGGGGGGGAAGGTAGACAGTTAGGGTTAAGTGACTTGCCCAAGGTCACATGGCTAGTTTTTGTGTTAAGTGTCTGAGGCCAGTTTGAACTCAGGTCTTCCTGACTACAGAGTGGGTGCTCTATTCACTGGCATGTGTGTATGTGTATACACACACACATATGTAATCAGATCTTAAGTTCCTTTCCCTTAGCAGATCTAAATCTCTGAACCTTATTATTGGAGGAGAGGTCACTATTGGTGAGAGATTGACCATTGCCCTGCAAGTGTGGTGGCCAGGCCTGACCTGGCTTCTTAGAAACTCAGACTAAGGAAGTTGGGATTTCTCATCTTTTCCCCCATAGTCAAACTTCCAAGCCACCCACCCCCAGCAGTGCAGGTTAAATGACTTGCCTATGGTCATGTAGCTAGTAAGTGTCTGAGGTCAGAGTTGAACTCAGGCCATCCTGACACCAGAGTCAGTACTCTGTACTCTATCTGCCCCCATTTTTTTCTCTTAACCCAAAGCTTAAAGCTGCTTGGCCTGAGTTCAGGTGAACACAAGGCATTTGGATATGCGTTAGAGAGATCACTCTTCCAAGCTCCCATCACCCCAACTCCAGTGCCTTTTCCTCACATGCTATCCTTGGGAGATCCTCTTCCAGGAATGCTCCTCCGACAGTGAAGTCAGGCCCACAGAGTCCTAGGTGTTGTCATCACACGTCTTGACTTGAATTAATTGAAGAAACAAAAGATGTTTTTTTCAGAGCCTGGTGCAGACCTAAGGCGTACATTGGGGGAAGCTTGAATTCCCACTGAGAAAAGGACTGTCTTAGGCGCTTTCCATGCAACCTACAATGTAGCTTTCCTTAATGGCGTGAAAAAAATGGGAGTCTCCAATCCACATGCTCCCTCCTCTGCTGCCAATCACTATGCTAATTTGTGAAGATGGAACTATTGGTAGTCAATACTTGTTGACAGGATTCTGGCAGGGAGGGAGGAGAGAAGAAGCCTTCGGGTCTCACTTCTCTTAGTCTGCAATCTGTTAGGTTGAAAATGCAGCCCTTCCTTAGAGAGGGGACCAGTGTAAAACGCTGGCTATGGTATGTATGCCTTTCCAATTTTTCTTTCTCACAAAAGAACCTACTTGGAATCTAAATTTGAATTGTTGATTTTGTCCTTGGTTTAATGGTCTTTTGGAAGAGAGCAGGATTTAAGTACTTTAAGGGAAGAACCTTAGAATGAAGGATGTTAGAGTTGGGAGGAACCTCAGACACCATCTTAGGATCTACTAATTCCCCTATTCCCTAAATTCCAGTGATTTCCATTGCCTCCAATATCAAATCCATTAAAAGCCTGTTGAAGCCCTTCATAACCTGAATCCTTCCCACCTTTCCAGTCTTTCACACCTTACTCCCTCCTCTGCACATTCTGTGAGCCAGGACAGCTGGTTGTCTCCTTGCTAACTCACATGTGACTCTAATCTCTCAGCTGGGCATTTTCAGTAGCTGTCCCTCTGCCTGGAATTCTCTCCCTCCTTCAAATCCCAGCTAAATTCTCACCTACTAGAAGGCTTTTCCTTATCCTGCTTAACTGCTGCTTGCTGCCTCCCCTCCGAAAGGCTCTCCAGTTAACTTGGTGTAGATCTTTTTTTGTTTGTTAGTACAAAGTTGTTTGTGTGTTGTCTCTCCTGTTTGTGAACTTCTCAAGGTCGGGGATTATCTTTTGCCTTTCTTTATATGTCTGCTGGGGGCCATCTCCAGGTCTGATCTTTCTGACCTCTGGAGGAGAAAGGTGAGGCTGGTGACTTGGCATAGCCCTCCCTCACTTAAATCCAATTCACTTGCAAGTCCCGAGGCATCCCCTCCCTGATGTCAGGGTCCTCCTTGAGAATGAAGGACAAACAATGTCCAGTGCCATCCACAAGTGCTTACTTAATAAATGCTCCTTGAAAGAAACTCATGCCATTTTTTTTTTTTTATGGGAGAAGGCAAGGTCTTTTATATGGGTAGTTTTGAGATTCAAGCCCGGATCCTGACTTCAAATACAGTGCTGTTGTCTATATACCAGGACAAGAGCTTCTTACACTTAAGTTGAGAGTAGATAAGAATTTTTTGCAAGCTTTTGAACTAGCACTGTTTCCTGAAGTTAGGCAGATAATCGATATTAAACCTAATAATTTTATTGCCGCTTGTTCCTTCTGCACAGGCTGTATTACATAGCCCCTTTCACATATTTTAACCTTTTTCACGTGTTTTTTTTTTAGTCAGTCTGTAGGAATGGCAACTCGGAGGGAAATCTGGTTATTCCCAGCTTACGAATCATTTTCTTCATCCCTTTAAATAAAAATTGTTCAGTGAGCGAGGGGCTTGGAGTCAGGGATTTTGTGTCCAAACTGAGCCTCAGGTGATAGAATGCCCATGGATGATGGACACATTATTTCCTTGTTGGTAAAAGGTGATAATGATTGTACTGCTTACCTTTCATGATTGCTGTGAGGACGACACTTTTATATATAGATAGATTTATCTATCTATGTATATGACATAATAAGAGTTTTAGTACCCTCCACCCAAGCTTCTCTAATTTGAAGAAGTTGTGTATGAAGAGATAGGTCCAGGGGCGGCTAGGTGGAGCAGTGAATAGAGCACTGGCCCTGGAGTCAGGAAGACCTGAGTTCAAATTCACCCTCAGGCACTTAACAATTACTAGCCATGTGACCTTGGGCAAGTCACTTAACCCCAATTGGCCTGCCTTCCCCCTCCAAAAAGCACAAAAAAAAAACAAAACCCTTTTCAGGTGAAGAGTACCTGGTATATTTGTTTTGTGCAAAGATTGATCTCAGCAGACCATCTTTGGTTTCCAGGGTGCCTCCAAGTGATTGAGGCAGATTGTAGAGTTGATCCTTGCTCAAATAATGATTATTCTTTGTATCCTACCCTGCAGTTTACACTTTTCTTCTCATGGCAGATGTCTCTGGGAAGCTTAGAATCTGGGATACCACACAGAAGGAACATCTCCTCAAATATGAGTATCAGCCTTTTGCCGGCAAGATTAAGGATGTTGCCTGGACTGAAGATAGCAAAAGAATTGCGGTTGTTGGAGAAGGAAGAGAGAAGTGAGTGGCTGGTTATGTACACCCTTCTTGCCTTGTTCTCTCAAGTGTGTAGGTCTTATTCTTAAGACTTATTAAATATTAAACACAAGATGCTTAAGTGTCGATACTTAGAGGGCAGGGACCATGTCCTAGCCTTCTTTGGTGTCCCTTACAGGATCTTACCTCAGTACTTGCATAGAGAATTGGAGGGTTTTCACCTTCAGTGCCAGAAGGGTGTACTTAGAGATTTAACCAGAGAAATTTAATCCCTTTTTTGATTTTTTGTTTTGCTAAAAAAAATAAAAATAAACTTGCTATTTAGAGGTGAAAATGACTTGCCCACCACTTTGCAGGTTTGACTCATACCTTTTTTCACACCTCGTTGCTTAATTTAAATTTAATTAACTTAGCAATACATGAGTATGTTTCCCCTTTTTGTCTTCTAAAAGCATGAAGATTTATGTCACCATAAAAAAGGTGAATTATTTTATTCGGTATGTTTTCACTTTCTATATGGATCGAAGTTGTTTCTGTAGGATATTACCAGCGGGTAGTTATTATAAAATACAAACTACTGAGTCACTGAATGTCAGAGATGGAAGAGGCCCTTAGCAATTATTGAGTTCAGCTGAGGCCTGGGAAGAGGTGGCAGAACTGGAACCTTTGTTCTGCAGTCCCACTTTTGTACCTTGACACTCCCCAACTGACAGTAGCTTACTTATACCAAATTCAAGTAGAAATCGGTTGCTGCAGCCCCATTCTGATTGACTTTATTTTTTAACTTTATTAACTTTATCTCTGTTGTATTATCTTTTTATTTGTTTTATTCAGCATTTTCCAGTTAACACTTTAATCTGGTTGAAGCTACATGCCAGCTTGACCTTTGTTTCACATTATGTTTTCTTCTTTTAAAGCACTTTGTGGACATAGTCCAAGTAGTATTTTAAGTGATTGTAATGCTTAGGTCTTCACCTCTCTAAGTTCATAATCGTGCTTCTGACTCTTACTAGCTGTGTGACCAAAGGCAAGTCACTTAAACTGGCTGGCTCAGTTTCCTCATCTGTAAAACAAGGATGATGATAGCACCTACCTCCTAAAATTGTCATGAGGATCAAATGAGAGAGTGTATGTGTATATTGCATTTGCAAACCTTGAAATGCTGTACAAATGTTAGCATTATTATTATCCTCCATTTTTCAGATGATAAAACTGAATCTTAGAGAAATTACTTCCAGTGTGGCTAGTGGATAACAGAACCATGATTCATCCCCAGATATATCCTGATTCTTTACCATTATAACACACTGACTCTGAGAGTGTTTTGTCTTCCTAGTCAAAGAAGACCTTTTTTTCTATGTCCTTTGTATAGTATGGATTTGAACAAACAATAGTTCCATTTTTCTGTATTTATTTCTTATTTTCACCTCATTCCCTGTCCTGGTAATCAAGACATTTCTGGTTCAAGTCTGATTTATGCTCCCAGCTAGTTGTAACCTTGGGGATGTCATTTCTTTGGTCTAGGTTTCCTAGTTTTTAAAATTAGGGAATTGGCTTAAATGTTATCTAAAGCCTCTAGCTTTACCTATAGTATTCTTTATGTTTTGTGACAAGTTGGAGTTCTACAGAACTCTAGTTTGGTCTGATTTTTGTTTTTAATACCTGGGCTTTTTAAAAGCTTAAAACCTTTCTGTCCTGAGATAAATGTTCGTTCATGTTGAACTGAAATGACTGAGTGTTATTTTAAGGATTGATTTCTGACCTCAGCAAAGACAGCAGAGGAAAGCAGAAAGAAGAAGTCAGCAAGTTTTTCTCTATTAAATGGACAGGTTAAAACTTTGTGTGACATGGGCTTAACGGCTTTCTCCTGGGTCTGGTTCTCCTGGCTTTGACTCTGTATTTTTATCATTTAAGGTTTGGATCAGTCTTCCTTTGGGATACTGGCTCTTCTGTTGGGGAGATAACTGGACATAACAAAGTGATCAATAGCGTTGACATTAAACTGACCAGGCCTTACCGTCTCGCAACAGCCAGCGATGACAACTGTGCAGCTTTCTTTGAGGGACCACCATTCAAATTCAAATTCACAATTGGCGTAAGTCAGCTTTTTCCTTTCTGGCTAGTTGTGCTGAACTTTGGGTGTCATCCTAACACTTTTGGGGGGTCGTTACCAGGATGGAAAAAAGTCGGGGAAATCATTTGATGAAAAGAACTTTTTTGTTTTGGTGTTGGGGGGCAGTTTGGAGGCACTTGGGGTTAAGTGACTTGCCCAGGGTCACACAGCTAGTAAGTGTCTGAGGCCAGATTTGAAATTGAGTCTTCCTGATTAGACTGGTGCTTTATCTACTGCCCTCCAAGAGGCATGTTTGAAAAAGCAGTGAGGTGTGGTATAGTACTGACTGAGCAAGACCCAGGTTCAAATCCCAACCCTGCTACTTACCACCTATGTGACTTTGAGCAAGTCCCTTCACCTACCCTGGCTTCTGTTTCCTTCTGTATAAAAATGAAGGGTTGGATTATATCAGGGTTGGGGAATCTGTGGCCCCCTCTAGGTCCTCAAATATGGCCCTTTGGCTGAACCAAACTTCACAGAACAAATCCTTTTATTAAGAACATTTGTTCTGTGAAGTTTGTGTTCAGTCAAAGGCTGCACTTGAGAATCTAGGGGGCCACATGTATCCTCAAGGCTGCAGGTTCCCTATCCCTGGGTTAGATGATTATTAAGACCATAGAGTGGGATTTGAAAGCTCATTTGACCAGCTTCTCATTTTACAGAGAAGGAAACTGAGGCCCACAGCTGTTAATTGAATTTTTAGAAACACACAGGCTAGTAAGTAGCAAAACCGGGATTCTCCTTGGGTCTCCCCTGGAGTGCTGATTCATTTTTCTTCAAAATATATAGCCTGATACCTGGAGGGGAAATGCAGCGGTCTCCTTCATGTGTTTTTATAGGGTAATCCTTTGCTCAAGAGAAGAGTGGTGTAGCATAGTATGCTGGACTTAAAAAAATCTTAACTCAGCCTTCTGGCTCCATTTAAGGAAGAAGGTGCTATTCTGGCTGCCCTAAAATGGGGCGAGTTGCCTTAGAAATAGTGAGTTCCCTTTTACTCTTCTAACAGAAGAGGTGTGGCCAGTAGGGATTATCTTGAGGGAAGTCCCTCTGCCGAGTAGACTAGATGCCCTCTCATGCCTTTTGTAGCTCTGCCAGAGCATCTCCTGTGGCTATTGGCTAATTGGCATCTAGAATCCCAGTTATTTTGGGAGCACTATTGTTAAAGGTCACCCTTTTGTAATATGTGTGCAGGGATTGTAGAGCAATAGATCCTTTTTTCCTTGTTTTTGAGCACAACTGAGTATAGTAATTAAGTCCACTGATCTGAACCCACAAAGGGAAGGAAATTATAGGTTTCCAGAAGAACTCAAGCCTGTCTGCCGGTTCTTCCCTTGGCACAACAATGTAAAAAGCTCAGACTGTTTATTCTTCTGCCGGTGTTTTCCCCTTTGTGCTGTCCAAAATGGAGGATGTGCCTGGTAGAAAGAACATCTAAATGCGAAGTCATTCTCCTCCTTGGGGAGCAGCTGAGTTCCCCATCTTTGGAAGTCTTCAAATCATGGCTGGATAAGGTAGCTGGCAGAATGTTGTATCGGGGATTCCCGCCCAGGCACAGATTAGCCGAGATGTCTTCTGAGGCCCCTTCCGCCTCCCACGTGCTGTGATTTAGAGGGTATTTGTTAAACACAAAGCAGTTGTGCTAGGCGCTAGGGGAGATAGAAAAAGCAGACAGCTGGCCCTCCCTCTGAATGCTCTGCCTCATGTCCCACCTTCTCCAGGAGACCTTTCCTCGTGTCCCCCACTCAGTCCTAGTGCTTTCCATCCATTCATTGTGTCTAGATCATTCCTCCTGCGTGCTTTGTACATTGTTGGCACGCTGCCTCCCTCGTTAGGCTGAACTCAATAAAAGCAGAGACTTTCCTGTGACCTGTCTTTGCAGCCCCCACCTCACTCCCAGCTTATATGTCTGGCGTATAGTAGGTGCTTAATATTTTTCTTTTTTTGCTTTTTGGAGGGCAATTGGACTTAAGTGACTTGCCCACAGCTAGTCACACGGCTAGTGTGTTAAGTGTCTGAGATCTGAACTCAGGTCCTCCTGACGCCAGGGCCAGTGCTCTATTCACTGCGCCAGCTGGCTGCCCCAGGTACTTAATATTTGACTGACTCGAGAAACTTGCTGTCGAGTAGGGGAAATCACAAACTATTTTTCTTTTTTTTTTTCCATTTTTCAAATGCTTTATTAACTTCTGATTTACATCATTCATTTCCACCAGATTTTGAGTTACAAATTTTCTCCCTGTTTTTTCCCTACCCACTGCCCCAAAATAGCAGTCCCACAGCATATCCCCTCCTCCAATCTGCTTTCTCCCATATTTTCTCCCATACCCCTTTCAACTTTTCCAGTAGGGCATGATGTATCTCTATGCCCCAGTGCCTATATATCTTATTTCCCAATTACATGTAAAATAGTATTAATAATTTTATATATATATATGGACTTCCTGAAGGATGATTTTTAGGTTCTTGCTTTGATCATGGCTTTCAGGTAGTCCAGTTATTTCTCCTGGATCTATTTTCCAGGTCAGTGGTTTTTCCCATGAGATATTTTACATTGCCTTCTATTCTTTCATTTGTTTGGATCTGTTTAACAGCATCTTGATTTCTCATAAAGTCATTAGCTTCCATTTGCTCCAATCTAATTCTGAAGCAATGATTTTCCTCATTGAGCTTTTGAGATTCTTTTTCCATCTTGCAAATTTGGCTTTTTAAGGCATTCTTCTCCTCATTGCCTTTTTGAGCCTCTTTTGCCATTTGAGTTAGTCTATTTTTTAAGTCAGGCTGTTGACTCTCATTTCGTTCTCATTTCTCTTCCCAATTTTTCCTCCACTTCTCTTATCTGCTTCTTTAGGTCCTCTATGGCCTGTAACCAGCTTGTATTTTCATTTGAAGCTTTTGATGCAGGAGTTCTGACTTCACTGTCTTCCTCCTGTTCCATGCTTTGCTCCTTTTTGTCCCCAAAATAGGAGTCTAATGTTGGAATCTTCTGTCTGCTTTGTTTCCTCTGCCTGCTCTTTTTGCCACTCAATTACTTGACTTATGGACTTTTTGCCACAGTAGGACTCTGCCACCAGACAGGGGAGCTTTCGTCCCAAACGCTGGGGTTTTCTCAGCTGCCGGAGGTATTAGATGGGTGCCCTCTCTGAGGCCTCCACATGCTCTGGCAGGCTGGTGACACACTCCAGGACCTCCACCCTAGACTGCAATTCAGATCCAAGCAGGTTAAAGCAAGAGCGATGACCCCTCAGACTGGTGCTTGGTCCCCCTACACTCTGCAGGCCAAGAGCTGAAGCCTCCACTTGGCGAGGGCTGGCTGTGCCGGTGTCTCAGTGGCTTCTCGCCCTGGGGGTAAAAGCTGCGAGCTCCCACTTATTGGTCCCAAAGTCCAGACTGTACTGGCTTCTCACTTTGTCCTTCGCATCTATGTGTTGATAAATCTGGAAACGGCCACAGCTGCTGCTGATCTGGAGTCCCTCAGTGGTCAGTCTCTCCCTGGGGCTAAAACCTTGGAGTGGGGCTGGGCTCGGCTCCCAGAGCGCTGCTGGGTTGGATTCCTGCTGTCCTCAGAGGGAGGTTAGCTTCTCTGTGTCATTTTGTGGGTTCTTCAGCTCCAAAGTTTGTTTAGAGTCCCCTTTTTACATGGATTGGGGAAGGTGAAAGCCAGAGCCTCGGGAAGGTCGTGCTTCTACTCAGCCATCTTGTCTCTGCCCACCAAACTATTTCTTTCTTAAGTGATAGTGGTGTACCTACACCTTTCCATCTAGTGAGATTCTCGATGTGACTGTCTAAGCTCTCCATAGGTAATCTGGCTACTTCACTAGAGGCCTTCCTTCTGGCTCTTCTAATAGTGGAAGATAACATTTCATCAGCTGGACAACCAGTCACTTAGCCCTGGTTCTCACTATGCAGCTGACTGTCTTTTCTGCCAGGCCTGCATGTCCCTTCCTAGTGGCAGTGAGGTACAGTGGTAAGGGGAGGGGAACAATAGTTGCTACAGGATGGACAGGCATGGAAGTGTTGGAGGGAGCATCCATAAGATCAGGAATCCACTGGAAGATTTGCATATTTGGAGTCAAAAGACCTGAGTTTGATTCCTAGATATACCACTTGACACCTGGGTGGTGGCCATCAGTGCTGTGGGGGAAATTTCTCACCTGGAAATTTCTGATGAAATCACTGCTCTGGCTCAGTCCTTGGGGAATGGGAGACCTGTATTTTGGAAACTCCTTGAGGGTGGGGACTGTCTTCTGCCCTTTTTGTATCCCCCTCACTTAACACAGTGCCTGACCTGTAGGAAGTGCTTGATCAATATTTATTGGTTGATTGGATTGTAAGCTCCTTGAGGGCAAGGTCATTTTCTCTCTCTTCCCCTCTCCCTTCTTCTCCCTGCACCTCTCTCTCTGCTTGTCTCTGTCTCTGTCTCTCTGTTTGTCTCTGTCTCTCTGTGTGTGTCTCTCTCTCTCTCTCTCTCTCTCTCTCCCTCCCTTACCTCCCCTTCTCCATCTCTCTGATTGGATCTGGTTTTGACTGCTGGTTTTGCCATTTATTTAGCCATGTGACCTTGGGCAAGACTTGAACCACTCTAGCCAATCTTCAGTTTCCTCTTTTGTGAAAATGGTTTAAATGACTTCTAAGATCCCTTCTGACTCTTAATCTGGTCTTATGAAGAGAAAGGAGTTTGCAGTAACCAGCTGCTTAAAAAAGAGGCTTCTGGAATAACCCCATCCTCCAGCAAAGCTATTGTCAGTTCAGCAGGCATTCACTGGTTGTGCTGGAAATCACAGAAAAGGTTGTGTGGGAAGGGATGGGTGGGCTGTGTGAGCAATGTCATCACCTAGAAAATGAATGTTTGCTGACTTAGTAAAGGCTCACCTGGCCCCCCAGGCAGAAAGTGGCGTTTAAGGGGGAGACATTCAAAATATTTCTGACCTTGAGCTTTTTCTAAAGCTAAGGACTTTTCCTCTTTGCATTCCCCCCCCCCCCCAAATTCTTGGTTTCAAGTTGCATAATTGGCCCTGAATGTAGCACCTTTGGCTAGAATAGTTGCCCCTCTTCCAATGGAGTCCTGATTCACCTTGTCCGGACTGGCTCTGCCTTTTTTCTATGTCTAGGCTCCAGGCTTCCTAATGTAACTTTAGGACACGATGTCGGTAATCAGAGGAACCCAAGCCCTTAGACCCACAGATAAGAGCTGGGCACACCCCCTGTTGAATTGTGTCTGCTTAGGACAGGCTGGAGCAGATACTTTATCAAGGCTTGTTTGATTCAGATTCGAAAGAGCTTTTGAGTTTATTTTCATCATTGGCCTCTCTCCTTACCTGTCCTGTGCATCTTAAAATTTGGGGTTGATTTTTTTTAGGATACAGACAAGACTCTCTAGATCCAAGAGATAGGCAAAGCATTTATTAAACACTACATACCTGTCTTACTGTATACTTAGTACTGAAAATACAAATATAAGCAAAAAAGATCATTCCTGCCCTCGAGAAACTTCTATTCCCTTGGAAGTCATCTGGGGAATCATAGACTGAGCTGGGTTTAAAGTGAGCATAGCTGGTATTGGTCTTTCTCAAATGGAGTTTCTGGGGAGGAGGCAGAACTCTCTGTTTCTCAGAGGAGTCAGTTGGGGACAGAATGGTGGAGGTCAAGAAGTCAACTGGACAGTCACAGACTAGGCGGAGTTTGAATTGAAATCCTTTTCTGGTCATCACCTCCTTTAGGTTATCTTAAACAGCTTTCCTCCTTGTGGAAGAGTTAACATATATTAGAAAATGGACCCTGGTCTCCTAAATCCTCTGCTGACCTGGGGTACTTTAATTCTCTTTTGGGGATTTCTTCTTCATTTTTAAAATGAAGAGGACGGAGTAGGGTACTGTGGAAAGAAGGTCCTCTTGGGAATCAGAATGTCCTATGTTCAAATACAGCAATATAACCATGGGTGAATCACTTTGCATTTTCTTTCCTTGTCTCTTAGTACATGTAACATTTAAGTCACAGGATCTGAATGAGATAATGTCTATAAAGTACCATTTGGGTGTCTACAGTTACTTACAGAACCTTTCCAGCTTTGAGACTACCATCACTAATCTTAAGCTTCCCTGTTAATGGTTGATAACAGAACCTTTGGGGTTGGATTGGCTGCTGAATCTTTAATTTTAAAAAGGAGGGTAGGGTCTAGTGGAGAACTTCCTGAGGTTATGTTGATAGTAAGGGTTTCTGGCCTTAGCCCCTGGACCTCAAGTCTAGAGTGGTATTCTTTTCACTAAGCAGACCTCTTCTCTTGGACAGCTTCTTTATTTAGACTAGAAGGAAAGCAAGCTTGGTGATTTTGGGAAACAGACCTTATCCAAATCTCAGTATAAAACTGAAGCTAAACACTCATCATCACGACATTTTTAGCCTTGGAAAAGAATTGAGAAAATCTACCTTCTCTTTTTGGTAGAAATGGCAGGCCTGAGGATGTAGAATATTGCTATACTCTCCTTCGGTGGTGTGTTGGCTTTGTTTTTTATACTCTTTATTTTCTTTTATTATTTTAATTTTGTTATTACTGTTATTTTTTTCTTTCTTCCATAAAGAAAAAGCTCACTTTGTTGTGTTTTTCTTATCGAATTTTTTCCCCCAAAATATTTTTTATGACAATCACATCATAATAGAGTGGGGTGGTTAGGGGAGAGAGGAGAGATGTTTGGAAATGAAGTTGATGTAGAAACAAGGTAGCAAAAAAAAATTATTTTTGCTTGTTGAATAAATGAAATTGCATTGAGTCTGTGTGAGTTGCTGTAGGCTAAATGTCCCCTTGTATCAGCCAAGCTTTACCTCTGGAGATTAGCCCATGTAGAAATGTGAGCTTCTCCAGAACATTTCAAAGGGACCCTCACTGGATGATGGGAGCTTGTACCCAATGGGGATTTATCTGGACGTTTGTCTGCCCTTGTAAAGAATTGCTAATGGTCTCTGTTCCTAATTATTGATGTTGCCTTGGGACCATTTGTACATTCCCCTTTAGTGAGAGATGTAACAGGATTCATTTACATGCTGCTTAGTGAACGACACAAACCTCTCTCTTTTTCCCATAACTATGAAGCCTTTTTCTCCCCTAACAATGTGGTAGCTAGATGAGAATCTGGATGTCCTCTGCCAGGACCCAGGGTGGAGCAACTGATTTAAAGTGATTCGTGAGAATGCTCTGTTTGGAATCCTGCACATTGAGACTGACTCCCTTGGAACTGATGAGTAATGCCGAGAGGTGGGGGGTAGGGGGGTGTCTTAACATAGCAGATTTTCCTAAATGTGGGATCTCCACTGTTCTGCCTAGTCCTTGGAAGGCAGCGTAGTCACACTTTGTAAAAGGAGACAGAAATCTGTCTTGCGTATTATTAGAGGTGCAACCTTTCTATATAAACAACTTAAACTCAAGCTTTTCAGTAAAGCACAGAGCTGTTATTGTTTTGGGTAGTAATAGCAAGAACAACCCAATCTTAAAAAAAGATAGTTTTGTTTTCTGATTTTGTTTGGGTTTTGTCCCTAAGATTTTTTTTTCCCTAAGGCAGTCACAGGACAGCTAGGTAGCACTGTGGATAGAGCACTGGCTCTGAAGTCAGGAAGACCTGAGTTCAAATCCAGCCTCAGATACTTAATACTAGCTGTGTGACTCTGAGTAAGTCACTTAAGCCTGGCCAAAACAAACAAGGCAGTCGCATCGTCCCCTTCCCTGTAGTTTCTCAATGATAGAAAGGAATTTCTCGTTAGTCATTGCTTCTTCAGGAGCAGAATGGTGAAAGAGGAAAGGTATTACATGAGAAGACCAGGGTTGTGTGTCTTTGGGCTGGTCACTTTCCTTCTGGACCTCACTCTGCTCCTGTGACGATTGTGGTGGGGGCTGGAGGGCATGATCCCCGAGCTCCCTTCCAGGTGTGGCATTCTGTAATTTTTCTATGTACGTCACCTCTAGGAAGGATTGGGGAACCTGCGGTCAGGGTAAGGAAGCCCTTCTGTGACTGCTTATCCTTTTCTGGACCTTGTTTTCTTCTTCACCGGAACAAAATCCCCAATTCTAAGAGATCTTTCCTTAGAACATCCCAGTGATGAAGTATGGAGTATATAAAGATTTCATCTTCATTTTATATTAAAGGACTTGCCTGAAATTGCACAGACTGTAATTATCAGTGCTGGGATTTTAAAATGTTTCTTGTCTTGGGAAACCATTTTAAGATGCCTGCTATGTATAAAACACTTGTTGGGCTATAGGAAAAGTTAAAATTTAGATAAATAAAGATGATTCCTTAAGGCGCTCAATCTACTAGGCTTTTTTTTTTTAAGGCAAAAATGGCTATAATACATAAAATAACTATAATATGAAATATATAAATACAGAATCTTGCATTATTGTTAACAACTGGATGACAGCATGGTACCATGGAAAGATCCCTAGATTGGGAGCCAAGGCCCTGGCTCTACTTCTTAGGGCCAGTGTTACTGACCTTTTTAGGCAAGACCTCTCAGAGCCTCAGTTCCCTCATCTGTAAAAAGAGCAGGTTGGACCAGATGGCTTCTGACTTCCAGTTCTAAATCTGTGATCCTTTTCCTCCAATTTCCTGTTGAAGGACTCTAATCTGGGCAGCTTTGTCTATGAGGATGATAAAAATAATATTTCTGCCTTCCAAACAGTGACAGGTGGAAAAGCAATGATGTCAGAATGAGAGAATCCCTTAAAGGGAAGAAAGCGGCGTCCATCCAGCAGTGAGATTGAAGCCAGCTTAGAGGCTACACCGGCTAGTTGGAGACAGACTTCTGCCCGTCCTCAACATCCTACCCTGAGCACAAAACCCTTCCTTTCTGATGGAATAGTGCTATTTTTAGCATTTGCTTTTTTTGGTGGTTGAGACAACTAAGTATTTATTCACCTTTGCTGTAAGCTATTTGGAGGGTGCTCACATCAGCCTTGGGCTCATTTGGAATATGAGTACTGACTGTGTCCTGGGCTTATGGGAAGAGTTTCCTGGAAGGAGATTCTAGGAGGAAGGTGCTTTGAGAGCAGCCCTCCACCTCTTTAAGTGGATGTCTCAGAGCGTGTGTCATCTGAACCACTGGTGTCCATTTTCATGGCAGGAGCTTGGATTTATTTGTAAGTTTGTGTTTCAGGTTGGGGGAGTCATAGATCTCAGGCTGGAAGAGACGGTAGAAGCTATCTAGTATCCATTTCTCCTCCCTTCTTATTTTGCATAAGGAAACTGAGGCAGACAGAAGTTAAGTGAGTTGCCCAGAGTCCCTCAGCTAGTCAGTTTCTGAGGCCAGATTTGAACTTGGGTCTTCCTGATACAGCTGCCTATGATGTTCCTTTGTGTAACATTCTTCCCACTACAGCTGTGAGGCCCCATTGTTCTTGTCTTATTTCTTGGAAGTAGAGGTTTGGGTGAGAAATGAGGATAATAATTCCTTTTTTTTTCTACCACTTTTTTTCCCCTACTTCAGGAACTGAGTAAAAGTTAGTTTAAAGCTCTTTGCATTTTTTCCAAGAGATTTCAGTGATCTTTTTTTACCAAAAAGGAATTTCATTATGATTATCTTTTACACACACACACACACACACACACACACACGAAAATTTTGCTTAGCTTCCTTTTTGAAACATATCCCTCCCTTCCCTTCCTCATTCCTAATCCATTGTGTTCCCAAGTTTTCCATTCTGCCTAAAGGAAAAGTGAGGTGAATAAGCTGCTTTTTTCCCAAGTAAAGCTAGAACAAAAATAATCCAAATCCCAGGAGCCCTGTGGCTGCCAGTGTTGGCCTTGTGGGTACAAATGGGACTGGCCCCTTTACAGTCTGGATTTAATGACCAGAAATACAGAACTTATTAGGAAATTTTTAGGAATCAACAAAGACTAGCTTCTTGAGTCTTTATTTTATTTTTTATATTATAATTTGTATGTTGTATTTTATTTTTAAACTTTTCTTACTAATTTTTCTGTTATGTGCAATTTACTTTTCTGTTCTTCTGTAAAATAAGAGGGTTGGTTTCTATGATAGAAAGTAACTTCTCAAGGACATCATATATATGCTAGGCCTGGAGTCAGGAAGACCTGGGTTCATATCTGGTCTTAGACACTCACCAGCTATGTAACCCTGTGGGCAAGTCACTTAACCTTGTTTGCCTCAGTTTCCTCATCTGTAAAATGACCTGGAGAAGGAAATGGCAAGCCACTCTCATCTCTTTACCAAGAAAACCAGAGATGTGGGATCCCAGAGTCTGAAAAGACTGAACAAATAAAAACCTTCCCAAGGAATTGGAAAGGATATAGAGACTAATCTAGTCCTGGGACTTGCTAAGAACTATAACATTCTCCCAGAGGGTTTCTTTGCCCTTTAGAATACTGTAACATTAATCCTTTCTGCAGTTGGCTCTAATTTTGTGGCTATGGCCACCAGTTTCTCCATGGCTTTGATGGTTCCCACATCACATAGATTTCTTGGCCTAAGTAAGGAAGACTTCTTTTCATTTGAAGTACCACAGTAGAGTTAAAAGCAAAAAGGGAGTTGGTTAAAAAAAAAAAAAAAGGAAGATAACACGATGTTATGGTATGATGGGAGAGGAGTCATGTTATTTTTTTTTTTAATAGACTAGGTGTCCAAAAACCTGGATTCTAATCCTAGGATTTGCATGAAGTCACTCTATAACTTTGAGTAAGTCCCTTTTCCTCTGTGGGTCTTTTATCTCCCTCTTGTTTTTTAATCAGGGGATTAAATGATCTGAAAGGTTTCTTCCAGGAACTAGGCAACCTGGAGGCTGAGTCAAAGCTGGAGCCTTAAGTCCCCTGAGCCAATTAAGTCTCTGCAGCTTTCTTACTTTTTAAGGGGAAAAAGCAGCTTAGCCCATGAAGAGGAAAGCCTCAAGATATTTCTCCTCTTAGCCCTCTTTTCATACTTAAATAAATCTCCTTTCATGGCAGATTGCCTCACTTATCTTTGAGGGATAGCACATTGGCCTTCAAATAGGGTGTGAAACATGGCCCTTTCTACAGCCAAAGCATCACAAATGTCTTTTCTTTTCATGCTGCTGCCTTAATTTTGTGGCGTGCTTCAAATTTCAGAAATTCTGTTTCATTCATTCCTTGTTACCATTCTGTTAAGTAGATAAAGGACAGGCAGTGAATCATCCCCATTTTATAACCAAGGAAACAATATTCTAAAGCTAAGCAATTTCTTCCTAACCTAGCCTCCTCCTCCCTTTTCCAGTCTTGTTACACCTTACTTCATACTTGATATTCCTTGGTCCAGTGACACTTTCCTCATGGCCGTTCACCAACAACACACTCCATCTCTCCACTCCAGGCATTTCCTCTGTCTGTCCCTCCATGCCTGTGATGTTTCCCTTCCTCATCTCTACCTCTGGACTTCAAGTCCCTCCTCCTGTAGGAAGCCTTTCCCAACCCCCCCTTAACTCCAGTGCCTTCCCTTTGTTAATTATTTCCTATTTATCTTGTATATGGCTTGTTTGTACATTGTCTCCTCCATTAGACTGTAAGTTCCTTGAGAGCAGGTACTATATTTCACAATCTCCTTGTATTCCCAAAGTTCCTGCAGAGTACTTGACAACACAGTAAGTTATTTAATAAATGTTTATTCATTCTCTGACCCAAAGAATGAGATTGATCCCAGATGTCCTGCCAGTCAGTCCAGAGCAATGCAGTACAATGGAAAATACCAGGGATTTGGAGTGGAAAGAGACCCAGTTGTTCAGCAACTGCTTTTTGAGACCTGTCATTTCATCTGTCTGGATTTCAATTTTTTCCTGTGTAAAATAAGGGGTGGGTGGAGGAGATGTATGCTACTGCTCCTTCCCCACCTCTGAATCCTGTAATATATTTTTCCCAACACCAGATGTCTAGGTAACCACAGCAAGTAAAAGTTTTCCCCAATGTCAAGGGTACTTTTCAGTATCCAGTAGAGTAGACTATTAAGGGACCCTTGAGATACAGAATTGTTTTCTTTTTTACACAGTTTTATTGGTGTCTTTTGTCATTTCTTGGTGGGGGAAAAAAAAAACCCTCCTCCCTTATGTAAAGCCCACCCTTGTGACAAAGAAAAAAATTGAGAATAAACTTAATATAGCCATCTCAAATGACAATTCTTCTCTTTAGTGTTCCTTACTCCCTAGATGTGCCTGGAGAAAGGTTTTGTTTGATTTTCTTTAGAGACCTCCTTTCTTCTCCCAGTTTTTGCTTATTTTTTCTCATATATTCTATTCAGAATTTGCTTGCTGTTTATTATTTCATTTCCATTGTTGTGGTCATTATGGTTTGTTTTCAATTCTGCTTCCATTTCTCTCTCTCTCTATCGGCACATGTCAGTCTTTCCCCATTTCCCCAGATTCCTTGAATTTGTCATTTATTATGTGTTGAGAATCTATCACATTCATGTTCCACAGGGTTTTTTTTTTAGTGATTTCCCAGCAAACAGGGAGGTACGTTTAGGCACATAACAGAAGAAACAGTGCTTCTGAAGTCAGAACTTGAATTTAAATCCCACCTATGATGCCACTTGTATGACCTTGGACAAGTCACTTAATCCAAGTTCTTCACCTGTGAAGTGAGAGAACTGGCTTAAGCTCATTGAGGTCCATTCCAGCTCTAGGTTTAGATCTGGTTCTTTGGCTTCACAGAGGGCTACTGTTAATATTTGGGAATGTGATAGACCTTTGTTTCCAGCTTTGACTTTTTGGGATGTGTGCCCAATCATGGGGTCATGGAGGTAAATAGATACCCAGAATGAGTTGGTCCAATTCCTATCTTCACCAGCAGTGTATTATCAGACTTGTCTGTCTTGCTGTAGCCCTACCATCATTGAGTTTTTATACAGAATGAGATAAAACCCAAGAGTTATTAATAATCTGCATTTCTTTTAGTATTTGTGGAATGTTGAGAGTGGTGGTTTTGTATGGTTACCTGTAGTTTGCATTTCTTTTGAAAACCATTGGCATCCTTTGACAGCTTTATTATTGGAGAATGGCTCTTGGTGTTCTGTATTTGTTGATTCCCTATCAATCTTGTGTTAATTGTAAAGTTTTTTGTTTCTAGTGTAGACCTGTGATAGCATTTGTGTGAAATTCGAACACACCACACAATGACTTAGAAAACCACAAATTAACTTTTATCTGTGTTGTATTGTAATCTTATTTTGTTCAAAATTTGTTGATTATATTTTAATCTGGAGATGGCTTTAAGAGTTAGACAAGGGGGGGAAGGGGAGGGAGGAAGGGAAAATTTGAAATTCAGGGAATTGTGGATCTGAATCTTGTAAACTAAAAGTAAACAAACAAATTAATAAAGACCAAAAAATTAAAAAAAAAGTTAGACAAACATTTATCGATTTGTATGGTCTTGTATAGCCACTGTTTAATAAAGAGTCTCTCCACTCCCCCTCCCCGCCCATGGCTATATTTCTGACCTCTGCCCTTCCACTTGTCACTCTTTCATGATCTACCTACAACTTGGGGATCTAACATCATCAAAAATTCATCAGGGCCCTGCTGTGGGTGGGATTCAGCCTGTGCTCTGCATGGAGTCAACTGAAGACATGGTTCATTTCAGCAGCTACCAAAAAAAAAGTCTTTCATGAAGAAGCTGAGAGCACCAGTGAAGGGTGGCTGTTGGGAGTGGTACCCAGTCTGTGCTTTGAAGAAAGGCAAATCCAGAAAGAGGAATGGGGCATTTAATTGATTTTATAAAACTAGGAGTTTGGGTGCAAGGGGGACACAATAAAATAAAGCCATGAGCTAATGTTATGTAAAAAAGAGGAAAGCTAAAATGCCAGTGTAAAAAAAGTCGAAAAGATTTTACAATAAGTGAGTAATGAAATTATCAGAAGCAGCTTCACCTACTTAATATGCCCCAAAAAACTGACATTTGAAATGAAGCAGATGAATACTTTAAAAATGTAAAATGCCCCTAACTACTAGGACAAGAAATAGACAGTTTAAATAATTCAGCATCAGAAAAAGACATTGAACAAGTCATAAGTGAATTCCCACTTTGGAAAAGGAAGGAGAGAGAATTCATTTAGAAATGATTTCTGTCAAACATTTGAAGAAAGGTAGGGATTCTATGAGTTTTATATGCCAGATGTGTCTTGGGGGGTGGGGTGGGGAGAAAAGCCTATGGGAAAATATGGAAATAAGAGATAAAATTATATAGCTTAATAGAATTACTTGTCCAATCTGCCACTTGCCTATCTCTAAGGCCACTTTTAGATATGAGATAATTATGTGCTATTTGAGTGCCTATATCAAATCATCCTTTGCCCTGTGCCCCAGAAGCTGATGGTCTAGTAAGAGAAGAGAATGTACAGTTGATAGATACCACTTAAGCTCTTTTGGAACCTCTTAGAAGGTAAATTGAGATTACATTAGGTTGGGGACACTGAGGAAGGTAGAATGTGGCTAGGAGAGGGATTATAGGGTGAAACAACATCATGATCCAAGAATCTGGAAATGGAAAGATATGGGACACATTCAGCAAACAGCTAAGTAATCTAGTTTAGGTGGAACTTGTGGCTTGTGTAGAATGAATGGGAGTCAAACAAGAAAAGAGTCCAGGTAATAAGTAAGTATAAGGCTAAGACATGTGGACTTGGGGGAAGTGATGGGGAAACCACTGAAGAGATGAGCATGGAAATGACTTGAAAAACTGCTTGGGGAAAATCAGTTTGGAGCTGGTATATTGTTCTTGAGTGTCTGCTCAGTAAAGGGATCACTGTTTCTGTTGCAGAACTCCCCCTGCCCCATCAGTTGGGTCTAATTAATTCTACAAATTTGTGAGGAAGGTTCCTGTCAGTGAACAAGTATTTATTAAACACTTGCTACATGTGCTACCCAAATATAGTTCTGTATAGTATTTTTCTACACTCTTTTGTTTTAGGAAATGTGGCTTCTTTGAAAGGTTATCTTACACTTTGTAAATTGAAAATTATACATTGAATAATGAATTCTGTTCATATGCCTTAATTTTTAATTTTGTTGTTGGCTTTTTTCCAAATAGTTTCCCTTTTGTTCCCCTTCTTCCATCCCCCAAAAAAGCCCCAAAACCCAAATAACCTTTATCTTTATATAGCAAAGAAAAAACATCCAGGCAAAAAACACTCTACCCAAGTGATCAAGACTGATTTGGTTTTGAGCCTAGTTTGATTTATTAGTTTAATGGCATAATGTGGATACTGTTACACAATTCAAACATGATTAGGAAAAATTTCAGGCACTTTTATTTACTTGTGGGTTTACAGATTACTATGAAAATTTCCATTCAAAGTAACCAAAAATATACAAAAGAGCTGGGAGTTAAGCTACACATCATTATGCAAGATTTATATAAATAAAAATACAAAACACTCCTCCTTGAAATAAAGGGAAACTTAAGTTCATGGCTGAGATATTTCAATGTATGACAATGTTACTAAAATTAGTCTACTAATTTTGTGTTGTGCTAATCACATTACCAAGAAGGGAGATACTCCTTAGAACTACACAAGGTGGTAAAGCTCATTTGAAAAGGACCCAAGATTTAGACTTCCAGTGGCATGAGGAAAGAGTACTACTGAGTGGGGGAGGTAGGGCATAACATTTATCAGACTTCAAACTGAATTATAAAACTGTAGTCAAGTATGTTGGCTACTGGTTTGTTTTTTTTAAGTCATTGAGGATAATTAATATTTAGTAAATCTAAGAATGTGTCTTAATTCTTAAATCTAATACACTTGGAGGTTGTAGCATCACCTTCCCAATGTCATGGTCCTCTTTGAGAATGAAGGACAAAACAACAACAACTATTTTCACAAAAACTTTTGGGGAAACTGGAAAGAAATTCAACTTAATTTAGGATTAGTCAGTTTTAACTAAAATTAAACTTTTTTGCAATTAAAACTCATAAAAACATTTAGAAAAGACAAAGTACATGAAGAAAAATTGTATAAGCTGTCATGGGTAAGTCCATTAGCCAGAGTGTACAGGGACTTCATGCAATTATGCACATATGACTTCCAGTAGAGAGATATGAACAGATTGGCAAACTGTAACTGACCCACAAGAAAGTATGCTCTGAACACTGATAGTAAGAAAGACACAAATGAGAAGTGAGCTTTTGGCTCACTCCTTGCAAATTGAATGTACAAAGAGGGGGGAAGTTAGTCTTGGAGCGGGGCAGTGGGAAGATGGGGCACCCTAATTGACCACTGGTGGTGCTGGGGAGTAGACCAGCCATTCTAGATGGCATTTTGGAGTTATTCAAGAAAAACAGCTAAGCTGTTTAACCCCTTTGACAGTAAGTAGAATAGCTAAATTAATGCACTGTGCTAAGTGCTTTACAATTATTCTCATTTTTATTCTCACAACAACCTTAGGTAGGTGCTATTATCTCCATTTTACAGATGAGAAAAACTGAAGCAAACTGGTTAAGTGAATTACTTTGGGTCGCGAAGCTAGTATGTATCCGAGGCCAGATTTTAATGTGGAGCTCTGAGTAATGGAAGAACTAGAGAGGATCCTGAAGAACTAATAATAAATACATCCTCCTTCATGGCAGAGAAATAGGGGACAACTGGGAAAGAATAGTGTATGAGTTGTCAAAGTTACTGTATGTGATTTTTATATATATTTTTGTTTAGTTTTTCCTTGCCACTAGGAGGAGAGTTTATGGGGAAATGACTGTGATATTGAAACATCAGAAATCAAAAGCTTCTTTGCAAGTCATAGGATCTTCAAGATGACAGGAAACTTAGAGGTCTTCTTATCCCAGGTTTTAACATTTACTGGTGTAGTTCATTTCATTTTTGAATATCTCTAATTGTTAGTAAACTTTTGCTTATGTTAAGCCTAAATCTGCCTCTCTATAACTTCAAACTGTCACAGGTATTTGTTGAAACAAGGTGTAATCAGGGAAGCTTTGGAGACTTAAAATCAGGAAAGATCTGCCTCTAGCATTTTACTAAGTTGTAGAACCACAGGCAAATCTTTGAAACTGTTAGTGGTGATAAGTAAAACCTGTACAGCTTATCTCACAAGGTGGTTGGTGAGATATGTAAAGTTTTTTTGCAATTCTATATAAATACCTTCTTCATGTCTGGTTCTCCCAACACCTTTTTTCTTAAAAAAAAAAAAAAAGTTTGTTTGACTTCCTCAGAACACACTTTCACCATGATCATTACTAGTAATTTGGTTCCCAAGCTAGTGCACAAAAACACTTCTTTTATCATAACTATTGTTTATAGTTCCAGTACACTGATGCTGAAAAGTCCCTTTTGTGTACTAACTGCAGACTAGATAACCACTGATAAGACCGTACCTGTAGGAAAGTGGGTTCTTTGGAACATATTTAAAAGGAACTGTGGAAACGCTTTGAATAAACCTTCCTTCCTTCCTCCCCCAATTATAGTTGCATTAACCACTGGCTCTGGTGGTTAGGATGTGAGGGGGCAGATTACTGAAGTCTTGACCAAAACAATGAGCCAACCGTTCATCACAGACTCTACTCTCCTAAGTTGGGACATGGGGAGTAGCTACGAGAGGGACTTGGAAATGCTTCTGGGAAGCACTTATGGGAAGTGCTTCTTTAGATAAAAGGCTTTGAAGACTTCATTGAAAAGGAGTACATTCAGAGCCAAGAGTTGGGCCATCTCTGTTACTGATTCACCCGATGTTGAACAAGTTAACATCATCTTCAAGGGCTCGGTTTCCTCACCTGTGTAACATGAGGCTTGAATTAGATTCTCTCTGAAGCCCTTTCCAGCTCTATCCTTCTACATAGTCTGTGTGCAGAGGGCCTTCTATGATTAAATAAAGAGCTGTTTAATAGCTAGTGGTTGACCCTCATGGTAGAGACCCAGATACTTTTTTTTAAAAAACACTCTCAAACCCTTCTGATTGAAACATGATGGCTACTTAGCTTCTTTTTTAATTCCGTCTAATTTAAAACTTTTACATTTTAACTTGTTTCTAAGATGGCCAACTTTGATGTTTTTTGCAGGACCACAGCCGATTTGTCAACTGTGTCAGGTTCTCTCCAGATGGGAATAAATTTGCTACAGCAAGTGCTGATGGCCAGGTAATTTCTTTTGCTTTCTTATTTGGAGAAAATGTAACTTACTTTTTAAAAACTAGTTTCTTTCATGAAGCTGTTGTAGGGCGAGGGAAAAAATTCTGATTGTTTACCTTAATGGAAGAATTTAAAATAAACCTAATTTCTTTCCTGCTAGAAAACCTCACTGACATGGGGGTGCTCAGTGTATCAGTACAAGTGAGATATTTAAGACATAAATGTTTGCATTTTATAGATAGTGTGAAATTCAGATTCTTAAATGATGCACATATTTTAAGGAGTTCATTCTTAGAGGTTTGTATTAGGTCATCCCTAAGTGTGATGGTGAAGGAATTGAAGAATAGCCTAATTCATACTTTAGGACCCTGTTAAATGTTCTTGTGACTTATTTCTGATTTGTCTTGCAAGATTTATATCTATGATGGAAAAACTGGAGAGAAAGTCTGTGCACTAGGAGGAAGCAAGGCTCATGATGGGGGAATTTATGCTGTAAGTACCCACCTTTTTTCAGTTCTGTTTTTTGAAAGACTCTGCTTTCTGTATTCTGACAATAGAATACGACTTGGGTAAAATTACGTGTAAGCTATGGAAAGCTGAATTCCAAGCCCAGCTCTACCTATAATTTAGCTATGACCTAGCTCAACTTACCCTTCACTGGCCTAGGTCTCTATTTCTTTCTCCTTAAAATGAGTTAGACTGGAATTTACAGTAGCAGTTCTTAAAGTGGGGTCTCAGAAAAACCTTAGCTAGGTTCAGGGAGTCCATGGTTAAATCTAATTTCAAAATAATACCGTAAAGCTGTTTGGAGATCCTCACTGATTCTTAAATGTATGAAGGGACCAAAACGTTTGCAATCCACAGAACTAGGATGATTTTTTCCAAACTATGATTGCGACTTAGGTTCCTCATATCTGGAGGTCCTCATGGAGAGGCTGGATAATCATTTGTTAGAGGATACCTACATGATCAGGCATGAGTTGAACTTCAGGGGTGGGGAACCTGCAGCCGTGAGGCCACGTGTGGCTTTCTAGGTCTTTGGGTGCAGCCTTTTGACTGAGTCCAAGTTTTATAGAACAAATCCTTTTATGAAGGGGATTTGTTCTGTAAAGTTTAGATTCAGACAAAGGGCTGCACTTGAGGACCTAGAGAGCTACATGTGGCCTCAAGGCCACAGGTTTCCCACCCCTGGGCTAGATTGAGCTCCAAAATGGCTTCTAACTCGTTCTAGGCTTCAGGGATTCTGACTGTGAAAAAGATTCTGAGACCAACTTAATAAGATGTTCATTTTCGACTTTGTAGATTAGCTGGAGCCCTGACAGCAGCCATTTGCTTTCTGCTTCTGGAGACAAAACTGCAAAAATTTGGGACGTTGGTGCTAATTCTGTGGTTAATACTTTCAACATGGGCTCAAACGTGTTGGATCAGCAGCTGGGTTGCTTATGGCAGAAAGACCACCTGATAAGTGTCTCCCTCTCGGGATACATCAACTACCTGGACAAAAACAACCCTAACAAACCTCTCCGAGTTATCAAGGTAAAGCAGGTGCTTAGGGAGGGTGGCATTTGAAGCAGCCTGAAGAAGGTGAAATCCATAAATGGAGGAAGAGTCCTCTCTCCTCTCCTTCCACACCCACGAAGTTCTGTGTGGTGTCTAGGCTAAAGATGATGCAGCATGTCCACCAGCCGGGCCCTACAATTTACCTCTCTTTAATTACTAGCTGGTTTGCGCATATTTGTTTCCTTATCTCCCACATTAGTCCCTTGAGGTCAAGGAATGTCAGTGCTTTAGCCCAGTGCATGACACATAGTAGGCACTTAGTACATGTTTATTGATAGGTCCTAGGAAGTCTTAGTTCCCCTTTCTAACTAAACCTTACTGTTAATCATTCTGAACAAGCCAATCTTTCATTCAATTTCAATAAACATTAATTGTCTACTGGGATGGATGAATTAATGGAAGAAAGAATTTATTAAGTTCGTTCTGTTATGTGCCAGTCACTGGGCATGCAAAAGAAAAAAATGAGATATATCTTGCAGTTGAGGAACTCAGTCTAATTGAGGAAGATAACACATAAAAGGAATTTCAGCTGTAGGGAAAATTGGAAGTCCTCAGGTTACATCATATTGGGGGCAGGGGTGTACTTAGGTAGCAGAAGCAGATCAGGTGATGGTGCTAGCCGTCCTGGATGAGTTCTGCAGTAATTCATTCCATGCATATGAAGGACGGCTTTAGCTAAGTGCTTAGAAGAGGTAGAATGTTGCAACTGGTCATTTTAATTTGGCTAAGAAGGCACAAGAAAGGGATTCTAGGCATAGGGATTTGTTTTTAGAAATGCATGGAAGTGGGAGAGCTCAGGATTTTGTTTGCAGGTCAGAATTTAGCCAGAAGGAGTATAGAACTTGGAAGAAAACCAATATGTGACAAGGCTACAAAGGCAAGGTAAGACCAGTTTGTGGAGTACAGAAGCATTTGATCTTTAGTTGGTAGGACAGTGAGAGGGGAGCCATTGATGATTTTTAACTGGGGGAATATTTTCCTCAAAAACAGGATTAATTTATCTGGGCCCTTAATAAAATTGAAGGTCTTTAGGCCACAGATCTTCCCCTTAATTTATTGTTTAAACAATTGTTAGTGAGTGACAGATATATAGACTTGATTTTCATGGGGTTAGTATGTTTGAGCCCCATCTAGTAAGTGATTGAAGGTCAGTATATACAGTGAGAAGTCAAAATTTTTTTTTAATGTTTTTTTTGGGGAGTGGGGAGGAGGTATTCCTAGGAAAATTTAAGTCAGCTAGGATTCCCAGTCATCTTGTGCTCTCAGGATTCGTAGTACTTTTCCATGTCATTAAAATGGACATAGGTCTTCCCTTCTCCACCTCTGTTCCCTTCCCTCAAAAAAGCCATGTGATTCACAAATAAGGCTGGAACTTTTCAAGAAATCCCTATGTGCCAAATCATCAATTAAGGATTGCTGACCCTGGGTGTTGACCATTGCTCTGCTGGCAGTGTTGCCAGACTAACACAATTGATTGGCCTCATAGGAAAATTGCTGTTGTGCTGAGAACACGTAGGTCCCACAGTCAGCATGCTTCTGTTTAACTTACGATGGATGGCTCAGATGATCTGAATGCAGTTTTGCTTACAGTTTATTGAGACTAAGGCCAGAATTCTCAAGCCTCTAATGTTGTATGACTGGTATCTTTTTTTTTCTAGGTCAGAGCTTAGTAATCTCGTGGGCTCTTAAATTTCTCAAACTAGAAATTAGTGCCCCAGTTTTGTTTCAGTTTTTTTAAAACTCTTGTGCTGTTGTACATTGATTGACTCTCAGCACATGGAGTACTTCTATATACATGATTGCATTTCTCCTCCCTCCTCCAAAAATACCCAAAACAAAACAAACCCACCCATCCTTAGATTTCCATTGCCCAGCACAACCAATAGTAAATTGAATTCTAAGGCTGAGAAGGTGCAGGAATGTAAATGGGAATTAAGGGACTTCATGGTTTTGTATGAGAGCCTTTCAGTTGATAAGTAGACCTGCTAAAAATCTGATCTGGCACATCTGGTCAGTTCTCTGGCCAATAGCTCCTCAAATTTGGAGAGTGCTACAATCTAACAGTGCTTCGTTGTGGACTGCCTTCTTGGCATGCCTTTAAGCCATTGACATTAGAGGCTTTTGTGTATAAAATGCCAAGAATAGGGCAGTGGTTTTTGGAACACATTCAGGAGAAATTGCTTTTCTGGAATGTGTCCATTCTCTCCTTATCCCCCCCCCCCAAAAAAAAATGGTTTTTTAATTTAGAGAGAAAGAAGACTTAGCTGATAATGTTCACAGCTCAGCTTACTCTGGTCCTCTTTCTTCCTTTACAGGGCCACAGTAAATCAATCCAGTGTTTGACGGTTCATAAAAATGGTGGTAAATCATACATCTATTCTGGGAGCCATGATGGACACATTAATATCCTTTTGAAGATGAACTGATTCCTTGAGTTTTAATATTCCTGCTTTTTTTTTGGTCTGCATTAAAGGAATTTCATGTCCCCAGAGTGATGAGGGGACAGCAGCTTGCCAAGTTATATAGGTGGTTGTTATGTGATATGATGGGACAAGCTCTGGACCAGGAATCAGAGCTTGGTTTCAGGCTCATCTGTGAGTCACATTGAACCCCTTCCCCTCTCCTACCTCACCTCTTCAGCTATAAAGTAGGGGTGAGGGTTGGAAAGCTGAAATTACTTGCCCAAGATCACACGCCAAAGCTTCCATCTTTAGTCTGCCAGAAATTTCCCTTCTGTTCCAAGTTTTCATCTTTGTTGATACCACCACTGGGAACTGACGAATGATGGGAATGGGTTTATAGACTTTCCAGTGTTTTGCCTCTTGCAGCCCCAAAGAGCACAGGATTGGTGAGCAGCCTGTAGCAAGTTTCACATGTATCTTGGTTCTGTATGTTCCATCATTGTTGGGCCAGACCTCCGCTTGTAAGATGCAGTATACTGCTAGCCAGGCGCTGCCTAGAAAGGAGTCGGTGGAATACATTCTCTGACACTCCCTTCCCAAATGGGTGGTTTAACCTTGTTTTTTCCCTTAATCATACTTCTCACATTATTGGGATTCTGAGACTGGGGAGAACGATTCCTTTGCTGGGAAAGGACACACCAACCAGGTATCCAGGATGACCGTGGATGAAGCGGGTCAGCTGGTCAGCTGTAGCATGGATGATACAGTGCGTTACACCAATCTTCTTCAGAGGGACTACAGGTGTGTGGGGGCTCTGGCATCCATGTGTAAAGAAGCGTGCTGAGTTTTGTTGCTGCTGTTTAGTCATTTCAGTGTCTGACTCGCCATGACCCCATTGGGGATTTTCTTGGCAAAGATATTGGAGCTGTTTGCCATTTCCTTCTCCAGCTCATTTTACAGATGAGGAAACTGAGGCAGGCAAGCAGGGTTAAGTGACTTGCCCAGGGTCACACAACTAGTGTCTGAGGCTGGATTTGAACTTAGGAAAATGAGTCTTCCTGACTCCAGGCCTGACACTGTATCCACTGTGACACCTCACTACCCTGCAGGTATGTGGGTTTCTTTGGCATTTAGAACTGTATGTAAGGACCTGTCCTAAGTTTGAGGGACACTTAGAATAAGACAGAAAAGAATGGTCCCTGACCTTTTGAAGTTTATGTTCTACTCAGGAAAATGTTATACACACAATAGAACATTAAGCACCTATATATCATGTAGATGTATATATACATGCATGGACAATACATATAGTCACATATAGATTATGCATGTATACACAGATACATTTATATATGTATGTATGATGGCAAGGAAAAATTATGGGTTGGAACATTGACAAAGGATTCATATCTGTAATTTATGCAATGATTGGTTGAATGACCAGAAACAATATAATCACAGGTGAGTCATTGAGGGAAGTCAGGGATCAGCAAACTGTGACCCCAGAGCCTTATAATAATCTAGCCTATTGCCTGCCTTTGAACAGCCAATGAGCTAAGAATGATTTTTAGATTAAAATTTTATTTCAGAATGAAAAAAAAAACAACCCAAAATAACATTCTGAGCTTGCTAATCATAAAAACAGGCAACAAAATTGCGGGCCCTTGTTCCAAGGAATAGGAGAAGAGAACATGGTTAGCAGACAGACATGAGGTGTGGAGAGTTGAGAGGATAAAGTTGGCCTTGGAGTCAGGACAACCAGTCATACCTTTGGTACCTAGTGGCTGTGTGACCCTGGACAAGTCACTTAACTTCTCAGAACCCCAGTCAGCTCTCTAAAACTATAAATTGCAGAGAAAGATGCCTGAGTGCACTGGTAAAGAAAGTCTCTGTATAGGTGAGATCACAGATTCAGAAAAGAAAGAAAGAAGCATAGTAACCAAAGGAAGGGACGAAGTAGTCCCACTATACTCTGGAGTTCAATTTGGTGTGTTGCATTTTAGGAAGAACAAGAATGACAAAGGGGCAGGTGAATATACAGTATGATGATGTGCTGAAGGGATAGATATTTAGCCTAGAGAAGAGATATCATGGGGAGGAGACAGTAACTGTTCAGTTGTTTAAAGGGAATGTCACATAAAAAAATGTACATGACAGAGAGGCAGGTTTTAGGCTTGCTACAAGGAAAACAGCTGTCTAAAAGTAGGATATGCTTAAAAATAGGGGGAAAACTGTCTTTTTTTTTCAAGACCTGAGCATGGTTAGAGGCAGTAGGGAAGGAGCAGGCATGCAGGTGTTCTTGGGGGATAGGAAGGGTAGAAAGAATTGCTGGGGGAGGACAGGAAAAGGACTGACCTTTTAAATGACCAGGGCCACCACTTGCTCAGAGACCAGAGATAAAAGAAATATCCTGAGAAGAGAAGTAAAAGAGATAAGAAGATTCCTGATGGGAGGTACTTGTTTGCTTAAAGACTTACAAGAATGTCAGGTTCATGACCTGAGCCCCTAGGAACATGACTGTTTGGAAAGGCTCTTTTTAGTTTAGCGTCATTGAAAGGGAATCAGGATTATATATGTGGGATTGGGGCTATTTTTATTTTTCTAACTGTCCTTTTGATTCATGCTTGGGTCACTACTTCTAATTATCTTAAAGGCGGGTCAAATATATATATATATATTTTTTAATGAGAATTTGAGCCAAGAGGAAAAGAAAAGGCTTCCAAGTCCCTGACACATTGAATTAGTTACTTTCCTGCAAGGACTTGCCTCTGCAACAGTATAACCCGAGGCGATTTCTAAGCACATTACCATCTCTGCTGAAAAATTAAGTCTTGGTGATGATTTCTACGCATGGGTGGATTAAATTTCTCATCATGTCCCCTGCTGTTATCCTTGTCTGTGTTTTGCAGGATCACCATGCTCAGCCTAATTAAACTAAATTCTTCCCCCATTTTGCAGTTAATTATGGAGCCTTACTATAATGCGTTTTCTCCTTCCTGTTTTTCACAGTGGACAGAGTGTAGTAAAACTGGATATTCAACCAAAATGTTTAGCAGTTGGTCCCGGAGGCTACACAGTAGTTGTATGTATTGGACAGGTAAGTCTTAGACCAGGCTCTTTTCATCAGGGATTTCTTTCTTTGGTGTGTGTGTGTGTGTGTGTGTGTGTGTGTGTGTGTGTGTGTGTGTG
>NW_027185698.1:32568504-32607080 GCF_028583685.1 Petaurus breviceps papuanus
TGTGTGTGTGTGTGTGTGTGTGTGTGTGTGTGTGTGTGTGTGTGTGTACACACACATGTTGCATATATATATTACAAATTTAATTTAAATTTTGTCAAATTTAAGTTAACTTTGAATTTAATATTTTTAAAAATTGATTTTTAGTCAATACAGTTGCAAAAACCTTTAATATATACATTTTAGTGCTCTTAAGAGTGGTTCAAAAGAAATATAAATTATGTACATGGTAAAGTATTCCTTTCATATTGAATGAGCAGATGGTATGAAAGCCCAGGGGTACAAGTACCAAAAAAAGGTTGGGAACCCCTGTTCTAAGGCCCTTTAAATGGAGCCCAAGATGAGTTACCTTGGGCTGGTTTTTCCCCTCTGTAGCAGATACGGTTACAGGGCAAGTGTGGAGGAGGAGAAAGTGCATTGGATTTGTCCTTGGCCAACCTGGGTTCAAACCTTAGCCTTGCCACTTACTCTAGGAAAATACAAACTTAATAGAAGGAAGAACTCCCTAAAAATTAGAACCATCTAAAAGTGGAGTGGGCTCCCTTGTGTTCCCCCTTACTGAAGAATTTCAAGGAAAGGTTAGATGTCTCCTTGTCAACATGTTATATGTGGGGATTCTTTCTCCAGTTGTGAGTTAGAGTGGTGTTCCAACTCTGAAATCCTGTTTGTTGAGGGGCAGGGTGAAGAGGGAAGCAGCTGGCACCTTATTCAGCCCCTAAGGAGTGAACCTCGGGTTTCAGACCAGCATTCCCCCTCAGTGAACCATGGACATTTTAGAAAGCCTGCATAGTGAGAGGTCATTTAAATGGAGCAGCCTGGAATCAGCCTGCCTTAAGGCACTTGTCCCCCCTCCTCAGGAAAAGTACACAGCAATTTGAGAGTGGTTTCCATTTCATAGTTGATAGAGAAAACTACTTTTGCAACTGGCTTTTTAGGGAGGTGAATTCAAGATAGAAAGACATGGAGGTGTAGGGGTAAGTGCACACTTAGACACACACGTTATACATATACATGTATGTATACATATATAGCACATTTATATATTATAGCACATATATGTGTGTTTAGCACAGTCACAGCATAGAGCAAGATACACATACTGTGGTGGTGAATTAACATTAACTAAGGAAACAGTCCAAGCAAAAGTAATTTATTAGCTAGGCAGTCAGAATAAATGGGTCCATGGACTCCCCGGTCAATCTAAAGACCCTGAATACAGAGTGAAGCAGATCTTTATACATAGAAGCAATCAAATAAGACCAATTAATTATAATAAAACAATTAGCCAGGATACAAAATTAGGTAATCTGATTCCTAATTGGAGGAAAAATTAGGAACTTTCCAGTTGGGAGGAGGAGAGAGTGAATTTTGGTAGAGTTGGGAGGGGGACAAATTGGTTTCAGGGTCTTCTACTATTCATAAAGTGGAAAGATGTTGATTAATTGCATCCACCTGCATTTATGAAACAATATGTGGCTTATATAATATGGTTTCCCAGGATGTATAGCAGAAAAATAACAAAATGAAGGAGAATGCACATGGCAGCACAAGATGGAGTCAGCAGTTGATAAGATAGAATCTGCTTGGTTCTCTGATTCTCACATTAAACTAACTCCATTCTGTGTATGGCCTTCACTTTATTAATCAGCTCGTGTGCATACTCCCGTTGCGTCACTTATGGAGATGAAGTGCTTGTGGTCATACATACATTATACATTTGTTTTATATATTTTTTAAAATAGGATCATAGAATATTAGCACCAGGGAGGATATCATAAAAAAATCATTACATCCAGGGGTTTCTTAAGACCGTGGAAACCACCTCAGAAAAAATATTTTGAAATGCAAAAATTAAAATACAGAAGTTTGCAAAGGAAGCCAGTTGTATTGTTAAGATTGTGTGTGTGTGTGTGTATAGATATATTGATTTGTATTTTTTTTTAACTTCGTGGATTCCCCCAGGTTAAGGACCCCTGGGCTAGTCCAGGCCTTTCATATTCTATACAGATCAGAGCAGTGTGACATAGCATGCTGAGTGGTATGCTTGAAATCAGGAAAAGCTAGATTTAAATCTTGAATCTGAACCAACCTTGATAACTGGGTGACTAGGGTCTCATAACCCAGAGTTACCAAGCACAACACTCCCCAGCATAATCTGAAGCAGATAAAATGTAATCAGGAAATATTTAGCAAAAATGAAATATAGATTACATTACATTTTAAAACTTAAGTCATTACGCAGTTCTAATGGTAGATTTTCTCATCTGTGGAATAGGACTAGGTAATCCCCAAGGTGCCCTCCTTGGGCTTGTCATGAAGCTTAGATGAGTTCATGTGTGTAAAGTGCTTTAAAAACTTAAAAGCCCTCTCACAGCAGGCCCAGAAGAGAGAAGTAACTTTGATTAGGTCACAAAGATCGTAATTAATAGAACCAAGGGTTTGGACCCAAGTCTCCTGGTTCTCAGCCCAATTCTCTTTGTACTCCACTATGCTTCTGGGTTGTGTCTTTGTGGGATTAGGGCAGAGCTTCCCAAACTTATTTGGCCCACTGCCCCCTTTTCAAAAAAAAAATTGCTTAGCGCCCACCTTGGAAATCTACTTTCCTTAACCCTTTAATTTTTTTTTAATATGCTTCATTTCAAAAAATTGTTTTTTAAAAAAACAATGCATCTTAAATTTAATAATTTATTGTAAATTTGTGGGGTTTTTCCTGCATTGAAATTTTGATGATGCACTATTACATATGTAACCATATAGTATCATATCATAAACAAGTCATTACACACATATATTTCTGCAGATGATCGTCTGCCTGTTAAGACCTGTTGGTGGACTTGACCACTAATCAGTTGTAACTTGCACTTTGTGTATTTGGAAGATAATGTAATCACTACAACTTAAAAAACAGATGAAACACATATGGATGATTTTTCAAAATTTTCTTATTTTCTCTTTCCAGCACCCCCTTAATTTTTATTCAGCACTCCCAAATTGCACCTTAGGTTACTACCGCTCCCCCCCCCCACCTCATTTCAGGGGTTATCACCTACTTTGGGAACATCTGGTTTAGGGGATGCTGAGGGTTTCACACCTTAGTTCTTTGAAAGTGGAAGAAGCTCCTGCTTGCTGCTAGTCTTGCTAAGCAGTCCCTTATATGCTCCTTGAAGGCAGGAGCTGTCCCATTTTTGTCTTCTGTATCCCCAGCACCTGGCACGGTACCTGTTGTGTAGTTGCTACTCAGTGATTACTGCGTGATTGGTGAACAGCTCCTTAATGGAAGTGGAATAGTTGGACTTGAACTCAGGTTTCCTGACTGTAGAGTTTCCTCCTCTTTCAGGAAAACAGAAAGGATCGGCATAGGTTTGTACAGACAGTGTAGATTTTCTGGCTGAGATTCATTGACCTTGTAGTTGGACTCAGAGCAAAATGAGAAAATTCTTCAATTTGCTATTTCTCTTTTCCTGTAGATTGTCTTAATGAAGGATCAGAAGAAATGCTTCAGTATTGACGATCCAGGCTATGAGCCAGAGGTTGTGGCTGTGCACCCGTCTGGAAGCACTGCAGCTGTGGGCGGAGCAGTAGGAATCTTTGTTTATCTTCACTGTCACCTTTCAATCTTACCCCCTTCTTAGAATATCCCCGGGGCTTAGCACAGGGCCTTGGCCCATCATGAGACCTTAATCAATGCCTGTTGACTGACTGACTGACCTTTAACAAGACAGCATTTAAGAAAGATGTTATACAGGTAATAGTGGTAGTAGCTAACATTTAGGTGGCATTTACACTGTGCCATTTGTTCCTCACAATAACCATGGGAAGCAGGTGCTGTTAATTATCCTCTGATTTTCCTTTGTGTGGTTTGGGTTATAGATGCCACCCTTTCCACACCTTGGCAGTTTCCTGACTAGAATCCCTGTATCCCACGGTCACCAGCCAACCTTCCTTTCATGAGCCTCTCTGGACTTAGGGAAGCTGGCCTTTGGATGAAGGTTGCTCTCTGCATTCTACAGCCTTTCCAGCTTCACATAGGACCTGCCAGAGCTTGGGTTGGGCTAGCCCAATCTTTCAGGACCTGAGGTCACTCTCACAACATAATGAATAGAGAATTAGGGTGGGTGCAGGTTATGTTGAGAAAATGGAGTGAAATCCCACAGTCCATCAGACAGAATTGGATGGGGGAGTTAAAACTAAATTTGTCTTTTAAAGGCATGCAGTTTTATTTCCAGCATTAATTGTGGCAAGAGATTAAAGCTAATGAGATGCTGGGACTTTGTACCCAAGTTGGTATTAAAGAACAGATAAGCATCTAGTACACCCATACTGGCAGGCCGACTGCTGGTGCTTTAAAGAAAGACTCTTGAGGTTCCTTTAAAAAAAAAAGCACACTTGTTATAAGCAGGTTAGTCACTTTGCCCATTCCTGGCAATCTTGTTTACTGTATTAATATGCTCAGCAGAGGTCAGTAAGCCTCTGGCGTGACACGTAATGGGAATTGCACTGAATCCAGACTCCTGGGATTTATTACACTTTCACTGTATTCCTTTGTGCAGCAACATATAAAATTACCCCTTTATGCATCCTTCACCCTATTTGTCTTACACATTCTTAAAAACTTCCTTTGAACTACTTACTCCGACCCAATGGGCTCATCACACATTTGGGATTGTAATATGCCAAGCCTCTGTTCCCCTTCTCGTTCTTCTCTCAATCAAACTGGTTTCAGTTGAGTACCTCTTAGATGGTATGTGATAGGGGAAGGGGGGTGCCTAGAGGCATACCCAGAGAATATACATATCCTTTGTCCAACTGAAGTGAGGGAAGTCTGCAAAGTTATAGCACCAAGTGTTCCAGCGAACACAGGAGGGTATCCAAAAAGGGAGGGTTTCCATGAAGGGAGCTATCAAGATGGCATCTTGAGGGATGGGTAGGATTGAGCTAGGCAGGGAGGTAGCATTCCAGGTTGTAGGGGAAGGGTCTCGTCAGAGAGAAGTGAGAATGGGTATCATGTCTGGTGGTTGAATAAATGAACGTCTAGCAATCATAAGGGATAGATCCCCAGCATGAAAACAGTGAAAAGCCCCCTTTAAACCAAAGAGTATGTGTCTTAGTTGAAGAAAATAATAAACTTAGAATTTTAGAACACTGCATCTGTGTTCTCCTTTGAGCCACACAGCAAACTTGTGAGTCAGGTAATGAAAACATTCCCATTTCTTGCATGGGAACTACTGCTTAGAGAAGGTAGATAATGGCCCGAAAGCCACCTGCCTGGCTAAGACAGTTCTAAAATCTGTTCTTCTGTCTGGTTTTCCTTTCCTGTAAAGGGATAAGCACATTCCTTTTATTTAACTATCTAAAGAGAGAATTATTTTTAACTGTTTGCCACAAACCCAGGGAGGCAAGGTAGACTACAGCCCATTGTCTTTCTTTGACTGAGTCCTATGTGCCTGTGTTTGACATGACTTTCTTTCATTGTTGATTACTAGAAGCCTAGTCTCGTCTTTTGTGGGTCCTTTAGGTCCATGACCATATTAGAAGTTGGAGTACTTGGGTTCTAGTCTCCATTTTACCATCAGGACATCTAAATGGCACAGTGAATCAAGCACTAAAACCTGGCTGCTCTGGGTTCAAATCTAGCCTCTGATACTTAAAGGCTCTGTGATCCAGGCTCTGATATCAGCTTCCCATGTCTGTCTCCTGCATATGATGGAGGTATCAGTACTTCCCCTAGGTTGTTGTAAGAGGCTGATGAGATAACAGTTCTGAAGTGCTCTGTTAATGCTTAGTGTCGTTATTATGACCTTGGACGTCGCTTCTTTAACTGTAAAGTAGGCATGGCACTTTGATGACTTACCTCTTTGGATCAGGGCTCTGATCGTCTGCCAGGTGGAGGACAGACGTGTGTACTGTAGAACTCAACTGCTATTAGCTATGGGAATTCCTTCCCCTTTTTTCTTTGCCCTACTTCCCTCTTCCTCTGCCTTCACCTCCCGTCGGGATCCGGGGTAGGGAATCGTTTCCTGGTTATGCTTTTTTCATTACCATCCTCTCTGTTAACTCATCTTTAGGATGGGAATGTCCGTTTGTACTCGATCCAAGGAACGACGTTGAAACATGAAGACAAGCTTCTTGAGGCCAAGGGGCCTGTGACAGACCTGGCCTACTCCCACGATGGTGCTTTCCTTGCTGTCTGTGACGCCAGTAAAGTGGTCACAGTCTTCAGCGTGGCTGACGGTTACTCGGTAAGGGATGGCAACTGGCCATGGCCTTTCTTTTCCCACTTCCCAAGTGCTTAAAACAGATGGTGTTGGCATGGGCTGCTTCCTCCTGTGCAGGAAGACAGCTAATCTGAAACTCCAGGCTGTGGATTCATCCTGTGGCCAGTTGGTTTGAGTGAGACCCAAGGTTCAGTTCTTCTTTAGCCGGCAGGCTTTAATCAGTCCCGTGGCCATAGTCTAATGAATTCATCAATGACTTAGTACCTGCTCTCTGTTTCATCTGATCTTACCACTTTGTACTGGTTATGAGGACTTCTTATATTGACATGTATACATTGCTTATCTCCCCCTGGAGTTCACTAGAACAGGATTGTTTCCTCCAACAAAGCACCTAGTTTAGTACTCAGCACAAAAGGGCCTTTGAGAAATGTTTCTTAAATAAATGAGGCCTATTGCCACCACCACCCCAGATCTTAAACTCTTAGAGTACAGAGAGAGAATGTGTCTTCTACATTTTCATTTTTCCCCGTAGCATCTTGCCCAGTGTTCTGTGCAAAAGAAGCCTTTAGTAACTGACCCTTGAATGAATGAATCTTCCCCTTACTAGCACTTAAGCCCTTGGGGTTTAGAGACTATTTCTTATTTATCTCTCTGTCCCCCCAAAACCCAGTTTAGTGCATTGCATATAGAAGACACTTAAGTGTCTGGTGGTTGAATAAACAAAATATGTAGCAGTCATAGGAGGCCAGTCCCCTATCTTCAAGGAACAGAGAGGTAATATGTATAGTGGTGAAACGATGAAAGAACAGGGAGGCAAGGGATGGCCAGGTGGCTCAGCGAGTAAGAGCACCGGCTCCAGTGTTGGGATGACCTGGGGTTCAAATCCGGGCTCAGATACTTAGCACCACACCTAGAAATAACTGGCTGTGTAACCTTGAGCAAGTTACTTAACCCCGATTGCTTTAAAAAAAAAAAAAGAAAGAAAGGAAGAACAGGGAGGCAGTGTGAAAAATAGAAAAAATGGGAAGAGTCCTGAATTAGAAATCATGGCCTTGTTTTGACACTATATGTCTAGCTAATTCACTTCCTCCCTGGGCTTTATTTTCCACATCCACAAAATAAGGGAATTAGAACTAGATGTTCCTGAGGGGTGGTTTGAACTATGTTACTCAGTGGAAAAGCCAGTGCTGAATTTTGGTGCACACAGTGAAGACCTGTCCCTTCCAAATGCCCTTGCTGGTCATAGAGGGAATAGTGTGAGTCTGTATAGATGGACACGGTTCCACTTAGGAAAAGGGATTTCTTAATAGTATTGTCAGTAATGTGCACTTTATATACCATTTAGTGCTATGAGGGAAGTAACTTCATAACTAGTACTATATTTTGGTTCTATAGGTACTAATACTGTGATAATTGTACTGGATATTCTGGTGATAGCAATAACATAGTAAGCAAGATCCTTTTTACAGCACGCCTCCCAAATAATCCGATAGGATCCTGGAATGTTAGAATTGGAAAAGGGCCTTAGAGGCCATCTCAGCCTATATGTTTTATAGGTGGAGCAGACCCAGGCCCATTGGCAGAGCTAGGTTTGGATCCCAGGTCCTTTGGCTCCAAAGCCAGTGTTCTTTCTGCTGATCCAGAGGTTGGACCAGATGGGTATGGCCACTAAAATCCTGTTCCCAAGTTGTGGCACATTCTGAGTTGCTCAGTTACAGACTTTGAGATTTTCTAGGACTTAGCCAAGTCCTGTGCATGGTGATCTAAGCAATTATTCTTTCCCCTATTGCTAAGAAGAGATAGGTGCCTTTTATCATCAGTTCTTTTCACTAGCCTTTTTTGTACAAAAAGCAGTGTCACATGATGTAAAGAGTCCTGATTTTGGAGTCAGAGGACCAGGGTTCAAATCCCACCCCTGACATACTAGCTGTGTGACCGTGGGCAAGTTATTAAATCTCTTTGGGCCTTGGCTGCTTTGTCTGTAGGATAAAGAGCTTAGACTAGATGATTTCCTGGCTCCTTTCTATAGGCAGTTATCTGAGAAGTGACCAGAATGTCTTTCCCTCAGTGGACCTCCATTTTGTCTTTCTAATTGATTCTTTTTTCTTTTTGGAGGTCAGTTGGGGTTAAGTGACATGCCCAAGGTCACACAGCTATTTCTAATTGATTCTTAAAGATGCCTTCACCCTAGCTGATTCGTGGATGCTAAGGTGCTTAAGAATTAGCAAGCTTTTGCCTTCCCAAAGGGTGAGGGTGGGAGAATTTTGAACTCAAAATTTAAAAAAAAATAAATGTTAAAAAAACTTTTTTACATGTAATGAGGAAGTATTTTTTTCTGCTTACATTCTTTTTTATTATCATTAATTTATTTATTTACTTTTAGTTTACAACGTTCAGTTCCACAATCCTTTGAGTTTTGCTATGTGAGGTAAAGATGTCTCATCTTAGGATGGGAATGTCTGTTTGTACTCAAGTTATAAAATGGACTATTCTGGCTTTAAAAATTATCAAACAGATACTTCAGATAGGAAAATTTGAGTTTCAAATTTTCTCTCCCTCCCCCCCCCACCATGGCAGCATACAATCAAATATAGGATCTATATGAAACATTAAACATTAGTCAGGTTGTAAACAAGGATTATAACCAATGGAATGGACAGTGGGTAAGAGAAATCAAAACAAAACAAGAAAGAGAGCAAGTAGTTTGCTTTAATCTGCATTCAGACTCTGCATCTCTTTCTCTGGATGTGGATACCTCTTTCCGTCATGATTGGCAGTCGTCTTATAACCTTACATTGCTGAGAGGAGCCCAGTCTATCGAAGTTAGTTATCACACATACATTGTGTCTGTAATTGTGTACAAAGTTCTCCTGGTTCTGCTCTTCTCACCCAACAGTTTATATAAGTCTCTCCAGGTTATTACGAAGTCCATCTGCTCCTCATTTCTTATAGCACAATAGTATTCCATTACATTCACATACTACAGCTTGCTCAGCCATTCCCCAATTGATGGGCATCCCCTTGATTTCTAATTCTTTGCCACCACAAAAAGAGCTTCTATAAATATTTTTATGCATACTGGTCCTCCTCCCACTTCTATGATCTCTTTGGGATACAACCTTAGAAGTGGTATTGCTGGGTCAAAGTATATACCCTTTTTTATAGCCCTTTGGGCACAGTTCCAGATTGCTTTCCGGAATAGCTGGATCAGTTCACAACTCCACCAGCAATGTATTAGTGTTCCAATTTTTCCATATCCTCTCCAGCATTTATCATTTTCCTGTTTTGTTGTCTTAGCCAATCTGACTGGTGAGATGTGGTACCTCCGAGTTGTTTTGATTTGCATTTCTCTAATCAATAGTGATTTAGAGTATTTTTTCATATGCTTATTAATTTCTTCCTCTGAAATCTGCCTGTTCATATACTTTGACCATTTAAATATTTTAGGACCCAAGACCCTCTTGGGAGGTGCAGACACCTTTGACACAAGCACATGTAATTTTATTTTGTCTTATGTAGGAGAACAACGTTTTTTATGGACATCACGCAAAAATTGTCTGCATCGCCTGGTCACCAGACAATGAACATTTTGCTTCAGGGGGCATGGACATGATGGTCTATGTTTGGACCCTGAGTGACCCAGAAACTAGAGTCAAGATCCAAGGTAATTTATGTACAGTCAACAGGGGTACCCAGCAGTGGGGTCTCAAATAGTGCGGACAGAGGGTGTACTGGCAAGTATTTAGCAACCGTCTCTCCAACACAAAAATCAAACATGTCCGTGACACTTTTTAAAGTTTACTTATTATTAACATTTTCTCTGTCACTATTATATCTGGGAACAATTGACAAAACATTCAGTCCCTGAGTAGTTTGTAGCATTTGCTGATTTTTGAGGTGAAAATCCTCATGTTGAAAATTTAGCACTCAAATCTCATGCTGATACAGGCCGTTTCTAGCATATCCCTGAGTTTGGGGTGTAGTAATTCTTAGACTAAAAGCAACTTGCATAGCCAGGTGATACAGAGAGGGACAAGCTAGGTGGGCTGTTATCCTACAGGAAGTTCTCAGTACCGATGAAGCTACCATTTGGTTCCTCATCGTGGTATGTTGGTTGAAATTAAGGCAAACTAAAACAACAAAGTTCTGAGCACATTCAGTTTATTGTCAAGGCTAGCATTTCCCAGTAAAAGGGGTCTTTAGCTCCTCCGCAAACCGAAAGAGACTTCTTAGGGTTTATAGAAAATGTTCAAAAATAGAACAGCGTTGTAGGCAGGATGAGGGATTGAGTCAGCTGGTTCCTCTTGCTGGAAGGGATGAGACTTTATTCCTTGTCACTAGGGCAGGCTGATTATGTTTACTTGTATTTTTGCAAGGATAGCTAGTGGTACAGGTCTCCTTGAGATAAAGGTAAAACAGTGATTTTACAGGACAACTGAACTTCTGAAATTCACTCAGAGACAAAGAAACATTACTTATGCGGCTATATAAAATATCAATGGTTGGTACAGAATAGAATCAATTGCAAAATGAAATCAGTTTGGTTTTCCTGGTTCTCCTCTTTGGTCAGTGTCTCCCATGGATCACTTATCTATAAGCTTATTAATAGATTTTTAACACAGCCATTACTAGCAGTGCACATTACCATAAATTTTTCTGGGGCCAGTCTAGAACAGGATTTAATAGCAATTAAGGCAAAGTCTAGAAAGGATAATAAAACTAGGAGTAGTAAGAGTCCATTTGCCAAGAATGGTTAATAGGCCATTTCCCTGCAGCCAAGTGAACCAAGAAGAATTCTATTGGGGGTCATTTGGGGGAGATAGTTGTATTTCTGCTATAATTCATTGGATCTTATGTAGGCCTATCACAATTTCTTCTGACTGGTTAATGTAAGAACAAGATTGATTAATTTTAATCACAAACCCTTCCCTGAATTGCAGTAAGAATATCTAAAAAATAGAATTTTGCTAAGCTGTTTGAACAATAGGAGGTGGCATCACATGAGGCCTGAGCCAAGGCCCAAGCCAACTCCCCAGTTTCAAGGGAGAGTTCATACTATTTGGACAACTCACTGAGGACTAATTTAAAAGGGGAAATTTAGATTTTCCTGTCACCAAAGTAGCCAAGAAAACTTAGCAACCACAAATATCATGAAACAAAAAACCCAAGTAATACAATAACGATCATCAATATTAATTAACATCCAGTTCCCTTGTATTCCGGTAACCCACTCCTAATGTCCATTTGATAAGCACATTTCATCTTGACTCTCAGATGTCCCATGTAGTCATCTGGTCCCTGGAACCATCTTCTCTTGGACATTCTGGAATAAGCCTCATTGTCGGGACAGCTCTGAAGGGGACTCCTCCTATATATATTTGGTTCACTTGCAGAGAATCCTAGGTAATTTTACTTGAATCTTCCAGAAACAAGACTACTTAATACAGTTTAATATAAGCCCCTAAATTTTCCAATAACAAGCTCATGTGGTAAAAAAAAAAAAAAAACAACAAACCCAAAAACTCAAGTCTTATGATTCTGATCTTATTAACAATACAGCTGTAAGAAGAGTATCCAGTCAAGAACCCATAGTTCATCCAAAACTTCAGAGAACTCGCGTTGTTACATATCATTTGCCATTTCTGTCATCATCTAGGTCCTTGAGTCTAGCCTTTTGACAGTCTGTTTTACAGAACAAATCCTTTTATTAAGGGGATTTGTTCTGTGAAGTTTGGATTCAGTCAAACGGCTGCACTTGAGGACCTAGAAGGCTGCATGTGGCCTCGAGGCCACAGATTCTCCACCCCTGACCTAAACCTTGTACCTGATACAGTCACTGCCAGCAACAGGTGGAAGGACAAATATTAAAAAGCGTTTGTGAGGAGGGCCTAAGTTATAAAATGGACTATTCTGGCTTTAAAAATTATCAAACAGATACTTTAAATAGGAAAATAATTTCACTCTCTTCATAGTTATAATGCAATTTTACACATAGATTCCTTAATCTGTTTTTTAGAACTTATCCCATTAGATACATTTGGAAGCTAATTATAAACATTTATATACTCTAGTTCTTAGAGAAAACAGTCTGGTTATGTTTTGTTAAAGTTTGCTACTTCATTTATTTAAAAAAAATTTTTATATCTTTGTCTTATTAGAAGATTTTTGAACTTTGTCTAAATTCCCTCCTGTCCCCACCTTCCTTTTGTCCAGTCTCCCCCACCCAAAGATGTTATCCCCATATATAACCTATTATCAAGGGAGTGGCATGTCCAAGAACTTATTTACTTAGTTGCTAAAGATACGGAATTGCATATAAATTTAGATTGAAAATAGTAAGATTACAGCAATAAAATTCATTTATTTTCATCTTTTTTGAGGGGGGAAGGCAAGGCAGTTGGGATTAAGTGATTTGCCCAGGGTCACACAGCTAGTATCAAATGTCTGAGGCCAGATTTGAATTCAGACCCTCCTAACTTCAGGGCTGGTGCTCTATTCATTGTGCTACCTAGCTGCCCCTAGATCCACTTATTTTTAAAAAATAACTTTATGAAAGGAAGAAGCTGGGACATAGTGTGACTGTATCAAGACTGATCCCTCTAGGGTCCTAAGAGTACATAATGACTCAACAGAGGCATAATAGGATAAAGTATCTTTTGTTGCGTTTGATTTCAAGTTAGAGCTGTAGTTACCGTGTTTCCCCGAAAATAAGCCCTATTGAGATTGCTACTGTAGTGGTGATCCCCTGCGGTACACGCTACATTATGGTACCCTCTGTATGCACTGTCTCCCCCCTTCCCGTGAAACGCACGCCGCGCTCTGAGCTGCATCCAATCAGAGCTGCAGCAGTCAGCGCGTCATCCTGTTCTTCCCCAGTGATTTGCTTATTGAATAAAGGTACATTTTTTTTGTTCACATTTACCTGTTTATTAAAATTGCTGTGAATGTTCATTAAAATAAGCCCTCTGGTGTTTTTCTGTCCAAAAAAAAATAATAAGACAGTGTCTTATTATCGGGGAAACACGGTACTGTTTGGAACAGTCAGTCATAGAGCAAAATTCCTTCTTAATTCACAAGGTATCATTGCCAGGCTCAGGATTACCCAGGTGTGAAACAGTCCTGTTAAAAAAAAGGAAATGACACAGTAGGGAAACTGAGTCAAGAGATTCTTGCCTTTCCCATGCCAGAGTCATCTCAACTTTCCCAGAAACAGACATCCATGTGCAGCAGATCTCAAATTACACTCTCTTTGAGCAGCTCATGGCATTTCCCTGGAATAGTGGATTACCGGCTTAATGATAATTAAGACATTCATACCTGAATACAAAACTCAGAACATTATCGAATTATAGCCCCAAGACATTTTTACCTCACATAGCAAATTTCACTAATCATTACTTAACACTAGAAATAGTTGTTATTCTTTCTTTTGTGTTATTGCAATAAGTAATTTTAAAAAGTTTACCAGGCCTTCCTTTCAAAAAAAAAAAAACCACTTAACATCCTTTTCTCCTTAAGTTAAAACTCATCCTGGTATAAAAATTACATTCTGGAATTCCACATAGTGATTAGATGTTAACAGTGACTCATTACTATAACTTTCCAGACTAACAGATATTCATGTCTTAAGGTATTGTATATTAACCCCTTGAGGCAAAAATGAAGTTCCAGTTATAGCAGTTGAAATTAAACTGAGGCATACAAGTTGTGAGCACATTCAGTTTATTGGTAAGGTTAGCAGTTACCAATAAAATGGGGCTCTAACTCTTCTACAAGCCAAAAGATCCTCAGGTGAAGTTCATAAGATTAATTAAGCTTTAGGGAAAGTGGATAAAAATAGAGTAGTCTTTAGACTGGAGGAAGAATTAAGTCATCTGGTGTCTATTGGTGGAAGGGATGCTATTCTTTTCCTTGTTGCTAGAGTAAGCTGACTTTATCCACCTGGATCTTTGCAAGAATAGTAATGGTACAGAGATAACAGGTCTTGGTGTAAGAACAGTAGTTTACAAGAAAACTGGACTTCTGAACTTAACGCAAACAAAGAAGCATGGCTTAGGCAGTTATACAAAATGGTGGTGGTCAGTACAGAATGAAATTGATTTGATTTTCTCAGGAGCATGGAAAATTATAGTTTACATTTCTGTAACAATTTGAGCTGTATGGAACACTTTTCCTTACAACAACACTGTGAGGTAGGTAGTACAGATTCATTGCTCATTTATAGAAGAACAATATTGAGGCAAAAACAGGTAAAGTTACCTGTTGGGAGTCATAGAATTAGTGAGTGGGACCAGGACTCAGATGTCGTCCAGTGATCTTTCCATACAAATTATAAGGGAACAATATCGTGTGACCTGGTTAGGTGGAATTCTGGACTTTGTGTTGATGAGATCTGGATTCAAGCCCCATCTGATACTATATGACTGGTCAAGTTAATTAATTTCTGAGGTTGCTCTCAGAGATGAGTTGTAATCTCCGTCAAAGGACAGAGACGAGGGAAACCCCAGATTCTTCAGTATTGACTGTAATCCCACTTAATGTTTGCAAGCCAAGAGAAACCCTTTCATGATGATAAACCTTAGCCTTTCTGTAGATAGCTAGTGCTGTGAGGTTTGCAAAGGACTTTAAAATGTACTTATTTAATACTTAGCATAAACATCTCATCTTCTCATCATCCCCCATTTTATAGGATTCATAAAGCATTGTAGGACCTTCCTCCCAGGTTTGCTATGAGAAAGTGCCTTCTAAACCAGAGAAATGTGAGCTGCTATTATACCCCTGAATGACATCCGTCCAGGCTTAGCCGTCAGGCCCCTGTGTGTGCTTCCTTCCCTAAAACAAGGTTCTCCTTTTCCTAGATGCCCATAGGTTACATCACGTGAGCAGTTTGGCTTGGCTGGATGAACATACGCTGGTCACAACCTCCCACGACGCCTCTGTCAAAGAGTGGACAATCTCCTACTAGGGACCCCAGCCACCAAGCCCTCTCTTGGGAAGGACCGAATCAGGGACTTAGAATTACTTCATCGAGACATGTCCTTTATTTCTGTAATGCCTCCCTTCCCGCCCCCTCCACCTCCCAGTCCCCGCCCCCCCCCACCCAAAAATGTGGGAGAAGAGGAAGGGGAGGGGAAAATATGAATTATCATTATCCTCCTATCTTTACAGGGTGTTCATATCTGTTAATGTATTTCGAAAGCTTTAGCCAGTAACAGTTTGCACATTAAAAAAAAAAAAGAAAAAAAGAAGCACTTACATTATATCTGGAGCTTGGGAGGGGGAAATAACACAAAAACCCAAACTTTATTATGCTAAACATTCCAGAAGGAACAGCCTATCGAGGCCTAGTTTTTAAAAGGGGAGCGCTCATTCTCAGTACTATTTTAACTGCCCAGCCAGCCAGACGCTCGGGCATTCTGACTCCATGAGAGCATCCTCCTGATTTACAGAACATTTCTGTACTAACTCCTCATGAGTTTTGTGATCCAGACTTTGCCCGGGTGCTCATCGTATGGCTGAGAAGCCTGCACCTAAGCGATGCCTCAGAATCCCTCCCCCCTTTGCAGATGGGGTACCTACGTAAATAAATGTATTTACGTTAATAAATGTTTTATGTATTTCACATCAGGTTTTGTGCTTCATTTTAAAGATGCAAACGTGGTTATTTTTTTTTTCCTATGTACTTAAAAGTGTTGCCTGTTAATGATAATGGCGCCTTCTTTGGATTTTTAGACACCTTGTTATCTTTTGGACTGTGTGAGTACTGGTCCCCATTTCAATGTCTTTCCTTTGCCTTTTTCTTTGAGGGTACAAAGATGAAATCACTGTAAGCTAATCTATGGTAATTTTCACGTTTTTTTTCTTTTTCAGTGCAGAAATTAAAGTAAGTATAAAGCACCATGACTCGGGATTTTATTTAATTTTATTTTTTTAATTGTGTAAGAAATACAAATGTGAAATGTGGATGAATTTCTGTAGTTGTTAGGGCAAAGTTTGAGTTAAAGACTGTGGTCTTGGGAATGAATGAGAAGTTGAGTATCTTTCTGCACTGTGTGTTGCTAGCTTCCTGTCAAGGCAGCAATGGATGATGGGCCTGGGCCTTTCTAACCCGAACCTGATGCCATTCTCCTCAGAGAATTGCAAATTGAAGGGCCAGAAGGGGCACAGGAGACTTGGATTCTGGTCTTGCCTCTGACACTAACTAGCTTGTGTGATGTTATTTGAAAAAGGTGGGATTGGGTTAGATGTTGTCTGAAGTTCCTTGTAGCTGTAATTTTGTAAGGCCAATCCAGGACTTTCTGTTGTAAAGAAAATGGTTTTAACTGTGTAGCACTTTAATCTCATTGGATTCCCCCAACATGCTTACTGTTAGCTAAGTGGGACATTACTATCCCTGTTTAATAGATGGGAAAATTGAGCTCATTGTGAGTGGTCCAGGGTCACGGAGCTAAGGAGTGTCAGAGCAAGTATGGGAACCCAGCTTTTCCAGTTCTCACATAAGCATTCTTTCCATCATTCCTTGCCCTCTTGCAGTATAGTAAAAACAGGCCTTGGTTCAAAGGCAAAACCTGGACTTGGGGAAATGAATCCTTTTCAGCTGCTGAATTTGGCTTCATCTCATTTCAGGTTCCCATTAGGAGTAATTGTATTGCAGTGAAGGGGGACCAGATACTCTAAAGATAAAGATGTGTCCTGTGGTAACCCTTTAACACCCCCACACAAAAGGGGGGGAACAGAGAATCTAGTTTCTTACAAAATGAAAAATGTTTATACTTTTATCACCAAGAAGTTTCAAAGGTTTTTTTGGTCCACCTCCCAATCATCCCCTTTCTCCAAATACTCTCTTGTAATTCCTTAAAAAATTTAAACTCAGAAAACAGGCTCTTAGAGTCATAGGATGTAAAGACATCAGAGCTGAAAGAGACCTAGACATTATCATTTAACACACACCCCTTCCCCCTTGTTTTACAACAGATATGGTATGGTAGAATGGCTGCTGGGCTTGGCCTCCAGAGACCTGGGGTCATTTGGCCCCATGACTCAAGAGCGGGACTACAAGCAGCTTACATAGAAGGTACTTTCCAAACCTTTAAGATCCTGTATAAATGTTAGTTATTTTACAGAGAGGGAAAAGCTAAGACCCCAGAGAGTCTCAGGTTCACACCATGAATTTGTGGCAGAGGTGGTACTTTCTCCCAGATCTCTTCTTCCCAGGTTATCATTCTTTCTGCTGTATGAATGCAGTGTCTCCTCTTACTGAGGCTGCTTCCCTGGATCCATACTAAGCCTTTCCCTCTCCCTGATGGTGAGCACTAGATTGAAGCTGCTCAGCAAGCCCCAGGATTAGTCTAAAGGCATCGGCAGAAATGGTGAGTCTTCCTTTGTGCAGCTCTGCATGGTTCCCTGTGAATCCTCATAGCTCACCTTCCTGCCAGAACTTGAAAGTTGGTCTTTATTGAGGCATCTTCTCCCTTGGGATGATTGATAAGTGGCTATGACTGGAACATGACATTTGGGGCCCCAGGTTACGAGTTAGAATCCCAACCCTGCCACGTATTAACTGGGCACATCATTTCATCTCAGTGCCTTGATTTCTTCATCTTTTTGGGGGAAAGAAAAGGGGACTGGGGCTGGGTAACCTTTGAGGTTCCTTCTGTTCTGTCTATAAGGAAAGAAAAGGAGAGGGTATTTGACTGTTACTCCACTCCCACTTTCGTAATAATTCATGTTCCTGTAGCCTCTTAAGGTTTGCAGATCACTTTCCTCACCCAAAAAGAAATATGTACTATAGTGGATAGTTCTCAAATAGGATTTTGGTAGCTTTTGTGACCAAGGGTGAGTCAGCTCATCTGCTTGGTCTCTGTTTTTCTGTGAAATGGGGATTGGGTTAAATTATCTCTAAGGTCTCTTCTGATTAATTCTGTGGTCTGTGTTTGCCCTTAAATTAACCCTCAAGGGCAGGTCAAAGGAAAGGTTGTATACATAAATATATCCACTCAGACTAAAATCCAGGAGATTTGTATTTAATGTGTCAATAGGCACAAGTGAGTGTCACCTTGATACTCCCTTGGCACCTGGTGGATTCTTTGGAATTTGGAAGTCCTTTTTGACAGGAATACCTTTTGCCAAGAACCAAGCCTTTCAGACCTGCTTCTTGTTAAAGGGGATGGGACAGGTGAGCAAACACAGCTGTCCTTACAAACTGGTGCTGGGCAGGTCTCAACAACCCTCAGCCCACCCAGCCCTGCGTTTGGTTAAATAAACAGAAAAAAAGAAATTACCCTTTGCTTTAAAGCTTTCTACCCATCCTTGTTTTGAAGGGCAATTTTGAACCCCATGCTGAGTCTCTACCATTTTTAGCATCATGGAAAGAGAGAGGAGGTTCACATTCCTAAAACTTCCTTTGCCATCACCAGCGTCAGTACTTGCTTTTTCCCCAGAGAGCAAGAATTTGCCAGGTAATCAGATAACCAGTCTACGTTGCCCAGTGGGCAGAGTGCTCCTAAGAGCTGGCCAGGGTGCTGCCCTATTCATGTTTGTTAATGCTGTCTTTTAAAAATGCAGTCAAAGCAGGGCGGCCAGGTAGCACAGCGAGTAAGAGCACCGGCTCCAGTGTTGGGATGACCTGGAGATCAAATCCCAGGCTCAGACACTCAGCACCCACCCAGAAACACCTGGCCGTGTAACCTTGATCAAGTCACTTAACCCCAATTGCTTAGGGGCGGCCAGGTGGCTCAGTGAGTAAGAGCACTGGCTTCAGTGTCGGGATGACCTGGAGATCAAATCTGGGTTCAGATACTTAGCACCACACCCAGAAATAACTGGCCTTGTAACCTTGAGCAAGTTACTTAACCCCGATTGCTTTAAAAAAAAAAAATGCAGTCAAAGCTGTTGTCATTAAAAGTCTTAAGAGAAACCTATAGTTTAATAAATGTTTCTTTTAAAAATAGCTTCAGAGGGGCGGCTAGGTGGCGGGGCACCAGCCCTGGAGCCAGGAAGACCTGAGTTCAAATGCAGCCTCAGACACAACGCAAAAAGTAGCCATGTGACCTTGGGCAAGTCACCTAACCCCAGTTGCCCTCCAAAAAAAAGCCAAACAAATAAAAATATAGCTTCAGGGTCTTGCCATGCTGGAGGGGTGTTTTTTTGTTTGTTTGCTGTAAGGCACAAGAACTTGGCAAAGGGAATTTCTCAAGGTCTCTAAAGTAATCTCTTAATTTCCTGTCCTGAGGAAAACATCCCTGGTGGAGCTGAGACAGCCCTGGACTCTCAGGCCTGGGTTTCGGTCCTTGCTTTGCTGCTAACTAGCTTGTCCTAAGAGAAGTCATTTCCCCTCTCAAGGGTGTCTTTCCCTGCTCTGTAAAATAAAAGGATCCAACTAGATGTTTCATTGTATATCACATTAGTTGGGTGATGCTGGGCAAGTGAATTAGCTGCTCCTAGGGTCCTAGTTTTAGAGCTGGAAAGGACCAATTCTCGTTTTACAGATGAAGAAACAGGCTGAGAGGTTAAGTGATTTGCCCAGGGTAAGAGGGCTAATAAATGCCTACAGTGGGATTTGAGCCCAGGTCTGTCTTCCTGATACCAAATCCAGAACTCTCCCCATGATGCCACACTGCCTTCTTTCAGTAAATTACAGGACTTGTTCAGCCTTCCCCTCTGTGTCTTTATAAAGGGATAGTGCATAGTTAAATGTTTTATAAATGTGTATATCAGAGTGGTATTTTTAGATCCTTGAGACGGGTAAGGTCTCCCCGGGTGCTAGCAGTTTGTAGGGACAAGATGGTTCTTTTCTCCATCCGACCATCTTCTCTCACACTTGATCCTACCCCTGAGGGGGGAATCCTGACCATTTCATCTCTCCCCAGGAGTGTGGAATTCCAATCAGTCCCTTCTCCAGTACTGGAGCATGCCTTCTCCTAGTTAACCCCCCACCTTGGGCCTCTGCCTTCTTAGATGATAAGGTGTCCCCAGTGAACAGAAGCCTAGTTAGAAGCTGCACCTCCAGCTCTTGCTCTAAAACCTGGATAGCCGGTGTAGTGGAAAGGGTTAGATGGAAAAGGAGCAAACATTTTAAACACCATCCCCCACGTCTACTAACAGTGTCATCATGGGCAAGCGAGCAGCTTTTAAATTCTCTGAGTTTGTTTCCTTCTTTGTAAAATCATCACAAAGATGATTGTGAGGCCAGTAGAAACATTGGGGTTTGAGTCCTGGCTCTTAATCAGTACTGTGTGACTGTAGGCAGGATGCTTCCCATCTGGGCCTCAGTTGCATCATCTGCAAAATAAGGAACTCAAGCTGGATAATTATAAATCTGGTCTAATGTTGGCTCTCATTTTGTAAAGGGCAAGGAGGGGGGCTGGTCCTTTTGGAAAATGCTTGGGGTTGGTTTGTCCCTTCTGATCAAATGCAGTCTGAGATTTAACCTGACTGGTTAGTATTGTTTCAAGCAGGCGTTATCTAGGACTGAAAGGACCTGGGATCTTTAGCATGGAGGCAGTCCAACAGTCTAAGATCTTAAGAGGCTGGATTCCAGGATTGCAGCCCAGCTTCAGCAAGTGTGCGTGTGTGCGTGTGTGTGTGTGTGTGTGTGTGTGCATGCATGCACTTGCGTGCTGTAACATCTGGAAATGTTTCCTTTAACTCTTACTTGCAGCCAAGACCTCCACAACTCCATTGGTGGCCCTATGTTCACTTATACCAAGTCCCCTTCCCCCTGGATGTTCTTCCCTCTGGTTTTCTGGATTGTCAGATTGAACATTTAAGGAACTGTTCTCACTGATGTGTAGTTTTCTCTTTTCCTTAAGATTTTTCCCCACTTCCTTAACTTCATTCCTTTGTACCAAAAATATGAGATCACTTCTCTGAGGTCTGTTTTTTTTTTCTTCCCTCGCTTGCTCCTGCTCGCTTCCTCTCCTTTATCTTGTTCCCCACCTTGGCTCTGGCTTGCTTTGACTTGCTCCCTTGAACTTGCTTGCTCCCTAGCTCTCACCTGCTAGCTCGATTGTTCTCATTCCTCGGCACTTGCTAAGCTTTTGCTCACATACCAGCTCACTTGCTTCTGCTCACCTGGCAGCTTGTTCTCATTCATTTGCTCCTGCTCACTTGCTTGTGCTTTTTTCCTAGCTCTTGCTCACTTCCTAGCTCTCTTGCTTGCTGTCATTTACCTTTTCTTGCTCTCTGGTGCATGCATATTATCTAGCTCTTGATCTGTTGCTGGTTCTCATTTGCTCTTGCTCACTTTCTCTTGCTTATTTTCTAGCTCTTGCTAGCTTGCTAGCTCCCTTGCTCGCTTGCTGAGTCTCTTGCTCTCATTTGCTCTTGTTCATGCTTATTACCCAAGTCTTGGTAGCTTGACGCTCTTGCTTTTACTTGGTCTGTCTTGCTCCCTTTCTCTTGTTTATTTTCCAGCTCTTGCTTACTTCCTGGCCCTCTTCCTCACTTTTGCAGTCTCCCTTTTTTCAATTTTTGCTTTATTTTCTTTCTCTCTCTCTCTCTCTCTCTCTCTCTCTCTCTCTCTCTCTCTCTCTCTCTCTCTCTCTCTCTCTCTCTCTCTCTCTCTCTCTCTCTTTCTCTCTCTCTCTCTTTCTCTCTCTCTCTCCCTCTTCCCCCCCCTTTCCTCTCTCTCCCCAGTTGTCTCCATCACCTGCTTGCTTGCTCTCAATTTCTTTCTCTCTTTCCCTTTGTGTTGAATTCTGCCTCATTTGCTCTCTTGTTAGGCTTTATCCCTTCCCCTCCCACATGTTCACATATTCACTTGGATGACTGTTTCTTCACTGACCTTAAAACTTAATAGCATTAACAGCATAAATAGAATAGTTACCTTGGGGCCAAGCATGGGCTGTTAGAGCCAACAGAAACATTACTGATGGTGGGGCAGCAGGAAATTTCCAAGGGCTGGAAATGTGGGTTTGAATCCTAGCTCTACCATTTGTTTCCATTTTCATCTTGGGCAGATGCAGGGTTCTTATCTGTTGGGGATGGAGGTTGACATAGACTAGGTCCTTCCAGCTCTAATACAGGACCAGTTAGTTCAACACTGTCATGGAGTAGGGTCCAAAGAAGGAAAATCATCATTCCCAAGGTCTTGGGGGAAGTCTTTCAGGACAAGGACTTAGACCCACTGTGTAATGTGAACTGGCCTTGTAAACTCAGGTGTGCCTGCAAAATGAATGGTTCTAGAACTATTGCAACTCGTGGATTTTCACAAGCTTCTCAGATCACTTCAGTGCCCTCCTTGGTTTCCCTGTTCCTGGTAATTTTCCATCTCCCTCCCCTTTTGCCCACAAGGGAGGACTGCTTGACTCCAGAGGAGGCAAAAGTGGACAAATGGAACAGGACGTGGAGTCCAGCCTGATGTAAGGGATGACTTCTTTATAATTAGAACTATCAGAAATGTGCAGTAATCTGCCTTCAGAAATAGTGAATTTCTTGCCACTTCGGTGGCTCAAAAAAAAAAAAGATTCTTCTCAAGTCAGACCTGAGGTCATTGTGGAGGAGCTGAGACAAAAATGTCACCTCTCACTCTGCCATGTTTGACTGTGCCCCTCTTAAATTTGATTTTTAGATTATTGCCCGGTACCATCCCGACAAAATCATACCAAGCTGGCTCTAGAACCAGTCCCTCAAGGGTTCCAGGCAGTGGCTTTATGCAGGCAGGTCACAGAAGACATACACACATTTTGGAATGGGAAGGTTTTGGACTAGATAATCTGAGGGTTCTCTTTCAGCTCTGATAGTCTATAGTTCTTTATCAAAAGTGTTCTTGGCCCCCTTCACTTCTAAGCTTCTGTGTCCTGGGATGGCTCATGTCTGTTCTGTCTGTTGTTGCCATGAGTGACTATACTTTCTCTCTCCAGTGTTTATTGGGTAAGATAATAGTTACTTGTTGGGTTATTGTTCCACAGATCATCTCCTGTGTAGTATTTGTTCCACCTTATGCGAAGTCTCACTGATTCTACCAATCTCCCCATGGGGTGAACCATGGGGCCCCTTTAGTCCACTCCGTGGAACCTGCATGAAAGCCTTGGTCAGATGATGGTTTGACAGTCACTGTGATGTAAACTATTTTTTTCTGAAAATGGAGATTTGTATTCTAATGGAAATCATATAGAAGCCTCTCTTCTTGTACAGTGGTTTTGTGCTTTAATAAAATAGAATACTATCATAATGACAGCCTCCTATGAAGTAATCTTGCTTCCGTGTTCGCTCGCCGTCTCAAAGGTGGCCATTTATCATAAAGGTTGATGTGATAACTCTACTTATTAACTATTGGGAACCATAGAAACGGGAATAAGAATGCCTTGCCTGCCCAAAGGCAGGAGAGTGGACAAGATGACTACATGAGGTCTCATCCAGCTCTGAGAGCTGTGATCAATAACAATCTTCATGATTTCAGACTATGTGACATCGGTCACATCTGGGCCTCAATTTTTACATCTGTAAAGATGAAGGGTTTGTTTTATATTGCCTTTAGGCTCAGAATTGTGATTAGGAGACTTGTTACACTGTGTATTCACATAACTGATGTAATGAGAAAGGATCCTAGACTACATTGCCTTCAGACTCAAAATCTGTGATTAGATTTGTTACACTGTGCATTTACATGATTGGTATAATCAAAAAGGTACTGGACTAGAAGTCAGAAGACTTGACTAATTAGTCCTAAGGATCACTAATTTGAACCTTGGTTTCCTCAGGCAAGAAAGCTGATCTACCTGACCTGACCCAGGTCCCTTAGAGCTATAAAGTGATGATTCTGTGAACGGCAATTCTATCCTTTAAGGCATTAACTGTTCTTTTAATTAGATGCATAGATTAGATCTTGTTCAGGCCATCCCAGTGGCACTGTTGATCAGTATTTCTCCTGTTAAAATTGCACAATGCCTGCTTTGTTGCTGCCTGTCACTAAATGTTTAAGTATTCTCATGAATTCAGTGAGTTGTTAATAATAATGATGATTAAACCTGCCTCTCTCTGGCTTGTCTTCCTTCATTCCCATCGCCTACGTCCAGTTTCTACTTCTCTCTCTGCGCTGCACTTACCTAGATGTCTGTACTGGATCAAAAAAATATATATACATGTGTTTACATGCATGTATATGCACATGTGTGTGTACACACATGTAACTTCTAGGTACGAGACTGCCAAATGCTGTTGGGGAAATAAAAATGAGTGATCCCTGTCTCCCACTCCTCCCAACCAAAGAACAGACAACCTAGTAGGAGCTGACAATTTACTAGAATGGAAGATATCTCCACAAATTACTGCACTGAGGCATGAAGAATTGGTTAAGTGGCCACACCCAAACAGTAGTCATTAATGGTTTGATGCTCACTTGGAAGATGTGGAATAGAGTACCCTAGAGGTCTATGCACCATTTAGCATTTTTGTCAGTGATTGAGATAAAGGTATATTTTGTCATACTTAAGAATTTCACAGACACAAAGTTGTGGGCGGTAGGTGACATGGGGTGACAGGTTCCTCAAATATCCTGACAGATTAGAACATTAGGGTTTAATCTAATAAAATTTAATGAATGGAAATAAAGCTAAAATCTTATTCATCTTAAAAAAAAAAACCTGACTTGACATTTATAAAACTGGAGAGGCAGAATTTTACGTTGATTCTTTGGGGGGGAAGGAGGGAGATGTTTCAGAGCCTTGAAAGTGGACTGCCAACCCAGCATGAGTCCATAGTGTGATAAGGATGCTATAACACCTGATGAGATGGACTCCATTGAAAGGCAGAGCTTCCAGGAATAAAGTGATAGCCCTGCTGTGTGCTCTGGCCCTTGTCAGTCCACACCTGGAACATTGTTTTAGGAAAGATAACCATGAGTTGATAACCATGGGAGGATTATTTGGAAGTCAAGGATGTTTAATTTGGAGAAGAGCAAACTTGGGGAGTATGATAGTTGTCTACAAGTATTTAAAGGGATTAGGCTTCATATGCTTGGCTCCAGATGACACACAAGCCAAGGGTCACAAAAGAACGAAAATTACACCTGATGTAAAGAATAACTTCCTGACGATTAGAGTTATCCACGAATGGAATGGAATGCCCTGTCTGAGATGATGATAGGCTCCCCCTGCCATTGGGAGGTCTTTCTTTAAACAAAAGTTGGATAATGCCTTGTCACTCATAGGGAGGCCTTCATTTTCGGGTATGGGCTGGAGTAAATTACTTTTGGCATCTATTCTAATGAAATTCTGTGAATAAAGGCCCTTTTACAGTATGATAGATAATGGGTATGACAATGGAGAGGTGGCTTTGGGGGGTGCAGAGGGAGGGAAGTGGGTGGGAACAAGGGCCGTTGAGCCATATTAGGAATACTTCACAATTTATCAAATATCATGAGTACCTACTGTGTGCAGAACATTGCTGCTAGGCTTCAGGAGGAATAGAAGTTTGCATAAAACAAGCTTCCGCCTCAAATGGCTTTGGCCATCTAATGAAGATGAAGTGTGTTACTCAAATCTGACTTCAGTGATTTGGATGTCTCCTGCAGTTTGCAACCCAAGCTACCCATTCAGTTTGCTTTTGGCATAGGTCCTCCTGTTCATTTACCACAGGGCATCCACCCAGTGTGCCCCCATTTACTTTGTGTTCTACAACTCCTGCAACCCATGTGGTTTGTGTTACTCTATATAAAATACATAAGAGATGCAAGCAAATTGGCATCTTAGGACCCAGAGGGGAAAGTCTGTGAAGACTAGGTTGGTAAGGGACATTTCTTGGAGGCGAGACAACCTTTGAGTTTGACTTTAAAGGATAAGTAGAATGACAACACATGGAGAAATAGGGGCAAGGCTGGTCAGGCAAAAAGACCCACATGGCCATTTTAAAGCCTAAAACAAGCTGAGGCTTGTGATGAATCCTAGGACGATCAGAACTTTTTTTCTTCCCTGCCTGAGCTATTTTGGGGAGGGGGAGGTCAAGAGCAAGCTCAAAGGGGCAGGATCTCTTCATGGTCTGATAAAAAGTCTTCCAACTCCTGTTTTTCTTGTTTGGTTTTCCCCCACCCCTTGCCCTCATCCCTAAGAAAATAATTTCTAAACTGAGATGGATAAGACCAAAAAATCACTAACAGGGAATTGCACCCCATGTGAAGTAAGAAAGTCCTGAACAGTCCTCAGTGATTTCAAGTCACCTGACCTGGATCAATCAATCTATCAACAGTCATTTTAGTAAGTACTCGATTCCTCATATAGCAGGGGGCTAGAAACAATACCGTTATCACTCCTGGGCCTTGTGCATTTCATTGCCCTGTGGTGGCAAATGGTGGTGGTGGCAAGGAAAGGGAAGTCTACCCACATTGATTGGCCTCCTCAATAGTAGCTATAAGCAAGGGTGGTGAGCTTGGAGGTACCGTTATCCCAAGGCATAAAAGTAAATACGAATAATGTAAAAAAGCAAACAGGATAATTTCCCAGAGAGGGGAAGACACTGGGAGGTACTAACACTTCTAAGGCAGGAGGAACAGCCAGTGGATCCAGGTACATGGAAAAGAGAAATGTGTAATACGCCTAGAGGCCTAGAATGGAGCCAGATCACAAGGGACTCTAAATGACACACAAGTTTGCATTTTATAAACTGACAGTCAGCGCTATCCCCCCCCCCAAAAAAAAAAGTCCATCCTGTTGGAATCATGGGCCTGGTTCAATGAGGATATATGTAAAGTCTTATTACTTCGGTTCAGAAAATCAGCTTCATAAGATAGGATAGAAGGGTCTGAAAGAAAGGTCCTTGGGGTTTAGTGATTTCTAAGCATGAGTCAGTATGGTGACATGGCAAGCTAAAATAAAGCTAATCCCATGCTGTGTCTATTTTTGTCTAGACTGATGATTTTATTGATGCAGAAGCAACCTGTTTGGAGACTCCCTCTACATTAGCACCTGGGACTCGAGTTTAAATGATTTATTCCAGGTCACACACATCAGAGACAAGGCATTGCAACATTAATAGGGGCCCTAAGTCTAGGGGTGAGGCAGGAATTCTGCTGTCTTGTGCCTTGACCTGATCACAGTCTCATAAATACTGTGTTCAATTCTGGATGCCATGTTTTGGGAAGGAAATTGATGAGTTGGAATACATCTGGAACAGGGAATATTAAGCTTTTTTTTTTGTTGTGGGCCCTTTTGGCAGGCTATGGACCTCTTCTCAAAATAAAGGCTTTTTAAGTCATAAAATAGATGATTACCAAGGATTACACTTAAGATTTTTTTTTTAATTGTAATTTGCAGACCCCAGGTTAAGAACTTCTTAGAGCAAAGTGATAAGGATGATAGGTGAAATCATGACAAGTGAAGTCAGTTTGAAGGAAGTAGGGGTGTTTATCCAGGAGAAGAGGGGGCTTAGTTGGGGGAAAGAGGAAAGATGGGATAGGCAATCTTCAACTCTTTGAAGGGCTATGATGTGAAAAGTTTAATTATCAGCCTCGAAGGGCAAAGCTGGAAGTCCTGCATGAAAATTCTTATTGCAAAACGTGGCTAGAAGATTAAAAGACCATCTGATAGAGATAAAATGACATGTCAGTGGTCATGCAGCTCCTAAGAAAGAGTCAGATCTTAAAGCTAATTCATTTGACTTAGGAGGCACGGAACTATTTCTGCTTAAAACCATTCTGCCTCTGATCAAGAAACTAAAACCTGAAAATTCCATCCTGTCTTTGGGAATTAGAAGTAAAAGGAAAGACTGGTTTCCAAGCAGGGCTGTACCATAGTCCCATTGTGGTGAGTGGTTTTCTTTATGTTTTCTCCTCTGTGCTGTCCCCAACTACCACCTAAAACAAAAACAACCACATTAGACCGGAAGGCACAGAATTTAAGTTGTTCATCTGTGATGGCTGCCTACTTTTGTAAAGTGTGGCTTTTCCAGCATTCCAAATCATGAAGCAGAACTGTGGAAACCCCTCTTTTGGAGAAGAGAGCTCTCCTAAGACAGTGCTCATGAATTACAAGGGAGTCTTGAGTGTGAACACCAGTAGCAATCCCACAGAGCTTGGAACACAGCAGACTCCTAAATTAATCTAAGTCACTTTTGTTTGCACCTGTCATGCACACAGGAAAGAACTAGCCAGTAAATTTCCAGATTTATATCTAGCTGCCATGTATCTAGGAAAAAAAATAATAAACACCAAGTGTTATTGGAAGGAAACGACCAGAGCGAAAAGATTTGTGTCCCGCAATGGTCAGCACCTAATTTAATTCTTTCTAAAAATAACATTTATTAGATACAAGTTGTCCCATAGCAACATCAACAGTAGAGAACACGGAGATCTTTGCAGCAGGAAAATAAACACCACAAGAAATGCTCCTTTAGTCAAGTCAAGAATGGGCCACTAGAAATGTATTGTGGGAGCCCTGATGTCTCTAAGCTGTCTTAGCCAGGAGTTTAAGCCTGATTGCCCAAGGCAGGGCAGGAGAAGCTTCCCACAACCTCTGCGGATTCACTTCTTAATTTTTTTTAACATTCATTTACAAAAAAAATTCAAGTTCCAAATTCCCTGCCTCCAAGCCTTCCACCATCCATTGAGAAGCTAAGCAATAGGGATACCCATTATATGTGAGGTTCACTTATTAAACACTTATGTACAAAGGAGTCAGTTGTTCCGTCAATAAAATAAAATTACATTTTTAAGTGTTTTGATCCACAAAACGCCTCATCACCTCAACGCTGACCCTGAACTAAGATAAGAGGGGCTTAGCATCAGGCCCTCTGATATAAGGCATGCAACTTTTGTTGTTGACTTGTTTCAGTCAGGTCGAACTCTTCATTACCCCTTGTGGGGTTTTCTTGGCAAAATACTGGAGTGGTTTCCCATCTCTTTCTCTAGCTCATTTTACAGATGGGGAAACTGAGACAGAGTTAAGTGACTTGCCCAGGGTCACACAATAAGTAGCAGAGGTCAAATTTGAACTCACATCTTCCGGACTCCAGGCCCTATATGCTATCCACTGTATCACCTCGCTGCCTTAAGTAGATATGCAACAGGGAAACATAAAAACAATAATAGCATTTATGAAGTGCTTTTATGAAGCTTGCAAAGCACTTTATAAATATTATCTTGATACAACAACCCTGGAAGGTAGGTGTTATTTTTATTCTCATATTACAGCGGAGGAAACTGAGGCAGGCAGAAGTGAAATGACTTGCCAAGCTCACATATTTAGAAAGTGTCTGAGGGCATATTTGAACTCAGATCTTCCTGATTTATTACCATATTACCTCAACTAAGCTGTTCACCCTTTCATACACACTGCCTTCAACTCAATTCAACAAGTATTATTAAGCACCCAATGTGTGTCAAGAAATGGAGATACAAAGACACAAATGAAACTGTTCTTGCCCTCAGAGATCATCAATTCTACCGGCATGTACAGAGAGAAGTACCTGCAAGGTAACTTGAGATAGGGGAGAACTGTAACAACTGGAGTGAGAAAGTGGATCAGGAAAGCCTTTACCTAGGAAGTGGAACCCAAGCTGAGTCCTAAAGAACAATAAGGTTTTTTGAAATACAGAAAGGAGGAGAAAATGAATTCCAGGAATAGGAGTTGGGCATATGAAAAACGAAAACTTAAGTTTGGGGAATAACAAGTTTGTCTGAAATACCATGTGTCTATGTGTGTGTGTGAGGGGGGGAATTAGTATAAAATAAATATGGAATGTAGTTTGTATACAGATTAAAGAGGACTTTAAATGACAGGCCACAGAGCTTGTATTTAATCATAGGTGATAAGTAGTCACTGGCTTTGATGAAGAGAGATGTGCTATCAGTTTAATTTAAAAAAGGAATAAGCCAAAATGCTAAGTCAAAACTGTAAGGAGAGCTCAATGAAAATCTATATAAAAAATATGTTATCATTGGAAATTGCACTCGTTTTCCTGCTTGTTCTGACATTTGTCATATAACAGAAAAATTCAAAGATAACTCAAATAGAAGTCTTAACTTTATTAACAAAAATGATGGAATTTTTTAACATAATATTTTATTTTTTCCAATTACATATAAAGATAAACTTTTAATGTACGTTTTTTAAAAAATAATTTGAGTTCCAAATTTTCTCTCTCCCTTTTTCCCCTCCCCTCCCCCTAAGATATTAAGCAATTTGATATAGGTTATACATGTGCAGTCATTTAAAATTACCTCCATATTAGTCATGTTATAAAAGAAGAAACAGACCAAAAGAAAACAAGCAAAAAACAACAAAGAAAGTGAAAATATTATGTTTTAGTCTGCATTCAGACTCCATCACAGTCCTTTCTCAGGATCTGGATAACATTTTTCATCATGAGTTCTTTGGAATTGTCTTGGATCATTGTATTGCTTAGAATAGCTAAGTTATTCATTGTTGATCATCATGTTGCTTTTATTGTGTACCATGTTTTCCTGGTTCTGCTCACTTCACTTTGCATCAGTTCATGTAAGTCTTTCAAGGTTTTTTTTTTTTTCTAAAATCCACTTGCTAATCAAAAAATGATGGAATTAAAAGACAGAATGCAGAGAGATAATATGAAGCACCAGACTTTTCCTCTCCTCCCCTACCTCTCCAAAAAAATAAAAACAACAGTAAAGAAAGAGTCTGGCCACCATATTTCAACAACCATGCAAAAAAAAAAAAAATTTCAGAATTATTGAGTTCAGGGATTAGAATACAGATACCTAGAATCTATGCACACCAGAAGGAAAGACTGTCAAATTCACTCCACCAAGGCACAGGGCCATCAAGGTACATCAAGATACATCAAGCTACATCAAGCAGGCTAGCTACCTGCGGCAATGAGATAACTTAACATGCTACTAAGGAGAAAATCATTGCATATCACAACAATTAGATTCACACAGGTTTATTCATCAAAGATGAAAAACTGGATTAGGATTCATGGAAAATCCAGAGAAAATGGACTGCATGTTGAATAGACTGCTTTGCTAAACTATCTACACTTTAGGGAAGAAAAAATAAATTCTTTCTCCTAGACTTTTCAAGACTTTCAGTAAGGGAAAGCAAATCTACAATAAGGTCTTTGATGTGCAAATTAACCCAGGAGAACTCTAAAAATTAGAGGAAAGGAAACTGTAGCCAGGACCTTTGATATGCAAATTAACTACATACTTCAATGAAGAAAAACCTAGACAAATGTAACAACTTTGGGTCTGTAAATGGAGATTCTATGTTAACGTTACACAGGATTTTTTAGAAGAAAAAAGAGACCAAAAAAAAAAAAACCCCACAAATACAAAGCAGCAGGGTTGTGATCTGGCAATTTTCTGTAGACTTAAGGAGAGAGGGGAATCAAAATAACAGAAGTGTTGACATAATTGGCTACTTTTTTTTTTCAATTGATCTTGATTTTGAATAAATTAACAAACAGCTCCAACCCCATAAAGGAAAGGGAGGAGAGAGTAGGAAAGTTATCTTGAAAGGCAATTGAAAGTGACAAGTGGATTTAACAATGGTGAGGATAGATAAATAAAATGAAACAGTTAAAGCAAATGAGGAAATAGGGAAAGGAATTCAATTAAATTCAAGCATGTAAGTACCTACTAAGTGTCTGTTTTTTTGGTAGGAGATTCCCTGCCATCAACCATCAAGGATTTTATATAGTGTTTTCTTAGAAGAACCAGAAAATGAATTGTGTGTGTGTGTGTGTGTGTGTGCGTAACTATAAAAAATGAGTTAGAAAGAAAATATGTGGGGAAGAAGGAAGCAGGTCACCCCAAATCAATATTCCTATCTTAATGGTTATGGGGCAGGGGAAGGGAGGAGTAGAAGGTTGAATCCATTAAAAATTAAATTTAGGAACTACATTTAGTGTTACATATTTCAGAAAAGATTGGGTTTAGACTCATTGTAGCCGATTGAGAGATAAATAATATAATAGAGTAAGTAAAGGAAAAAAACAAAATTAGCTATTATAATGTTTTTTAATAAATGGATCTATTTCCCTTATAAAATGAAGAGAGGTCACAAAGATAAATAGGCAACACTTATATGTTACACACGGGAAATACACCTAAGTTTCACTATGTGTCCATCAATTTGGGAATGACTAAACAAATGATAATATATGAATTTAACAGAATATTATTTCATAAAAAATGAGAAATATGAAAAATTCCAAGAAACATATGATATATGAAGTAACAAATAAAAATGAACCAAAAGAACTATATGTGTATGTGTGTGTGTGTGTGTGTAATATATAGGACTATGTAATTACAGATAATAGCAACACAAGATAATTAGAAAGTGACTCAATGAAGAGAACAGATCCAAAAGAATAATTTATACTATAACATCAACATTATAAAAATGAACAATTCTGAGGACTTTTATAAATGAATTAAGAATGAAATAAGCAGAACCAAGAGAACAATTTATTCAATAACATCATTTAAAAAAAAACAAACTTTGAAAACTTAACAACTATAGTCAATACAATGACATTTCATGATTCCAGAGGACTGATGATGAAACATACTATCCATTAAGGGGAAGTGATGGCTTTATATTACAGAATAAGACACTATTTTTTGTGTAAAGTCTTTGGGGGAATTTGCTTTGCTTGACTATGCTTATTTATTACAAGGAATTTGGGCTTTTCCCCCTCTTTTTTTTTTTTCAATCTGGTTGAAATTGGAAGGAAAAAGAAAAAAGATTTCTATTCACTAAAGAAAAAAATTAGGAAGGTGCTACTGATGTGAAATGTTGCATGTACTTTCATATAAGGTCATTCTATTTATTTTTAGTTTTACTTAAATGTTTTTCTTTGTTGCAAGAGATCTTTCAAGAACTGTAAGTTGTCTGCAAATGTATATAATGTAACAATAGAACACATCAATAAAGCTGAAAATGATCAAAAAAGGAAAAGGCACTCAAAAGTAGGCATAGATAGGAGTGGAGCCAAGATGGTGGAGTAAAAACAGGGCCTCTATACGGTTCTGGCTTGCACCACCTCTAATACATAATAAAAATGACTCTAGGGGCGGCCAGGTGGCTCAGTCAGTAAGAGCACTGGATCCAGTGTCGGGATGATCTGGGGATCAAATCTGGGCTCCAATACTTAGCACCACACCCAGAAATAACTGGCCGTGTAACCTTGAGCAAGTTACTTAACCCCAATTGCTTAAAAAAAAAAAATGACTCTAAACAAATTTTAGAGCTACAGAATCCACAAAACGACAGAGAGAAACAAATCTCTGGCAGAAGGCAGCCTGGCAGGCCAACAGGAAGAGTCTATTGCACTGGGCTAGAAGCCAAGTGTAATCCTGTGTGAGCTGTGTGGTTCTGGCCCTGAGGCAGCCCCAACCAGCAGCGACCTGAGCAGACTTCAGGAGAGTGAATCACCAGCAACTGTGGTGGTTTCCAGACCTCTCAAACCATAAAGGCCAAAAAGAAAGTAAAAGGTCAGTGTGTAACTCTGTTGGAACTGGGCGGAGAAGAGTGCAGTCCAGCCCCTGCCCCCAGGGCAAGAAGTGGCTGCTACATGGCTGCCTCCAGAGCTCCTGGCCTGCAGATTATGGGGGAACCAAGCAACCATTCTGAGGGTAATTGCTCTTGCTTTAACCTGCTTGGATCTGGATCGCAGTCTTGGGTGGTCCTGCGGTGTATGGCCAGTGTGCCAGAGTTTGAGGGGGCTGCAGAGAGGGCACCCTCCTAATAGCTCCAGCAGCTGCAAAAACCCCAGTGATTTGGGACATAGCTCTCTGTAATCTGGAAGCAGAGTTCTACTGTGGCAAAGAGCTCAAAAGTCAAGTAATTGGCTGGCAAGATGAGCAAGCAGAGGAAGCACAGACCATAGAATCCTTTTCAGGGACAGAAAGGATCAAAGCATGGAATGGGAGGAAGACAACTGAAGTCAGAACTCCTGCATCAAAAGCCTCCAAGAAAAATATGAATTGGTCACAGGCCATGAAGGAACTCAAGAAGGATTTTGAAATCAAGTAAGAGAAGTGGAGGGAAAATTGGGAAGAGAAATGAGAATGATGCAAGAAAAGCATGAAAAGTGTATCAACAGCCTGCAAAAGGAGACCCCAAAAAATACTGAAGAAAATAACACCTTAAAAAATAGACTAACTCAAATAGCAAAAGAGGCCCAGAAAGCCAATGAGGAGAAGAATGCCTTAAAAAGCCAAATTTACCAGATGGAAAAGGAATTTCAAAAAGTCACTGACGAGAATAATTCCTTCAAAATTAGATTGGAGCAAATGGAAGCTAATGACTTTATGAGAAATCAAGATACTATAAAACAGATCCAAACAAATGAAAAAATAGAAGGCAATGTGAAATACCTCATTGGAAAAATACCTCACAGACCTGGAAAATAGATCCAGGAGAGAGAATTTAAAAATTATTGGACTACTTGAAAGCCATGATAAAAAAAAAACCTAGAAATTCATCCTTCAAGAAATTCTCAAGGAAAATTACCATGATATTCTAGAACCAGAGGGCAAAATAAAAATGGAAAGAATTCACCAATCACCTCTTGAAAAAGATCCCCAAAAGAAAATTCCTAGGAATATTATAGCCTAATTCCAGAGTTCCCAGGAGGGTGTATATGTATATAAACATATATGTGGGCACAGGATGAGTTGAATATGAAGGGATGATATCTAAAAAAATAAAATTAAGAGGTGAGAGAGGAATATATTGGGAGGAGAAAGGGAGATATAGATTAGGGTAAATTATCTCATATAAAAGAGTCAAGAGAAAACTTACAATGGAGGGGAAGAACAGGAAGGTGAAAAGAAATGGGTCAACCTTACTCTCATGGAATTTGGCTTAAGGAGGGAATAACATATATACTGAATTGGGTGTCTTACCCTACATGAAAAATGGGGGGAAAGATATAAAGGGGGGATGATAAAAGGGAGGAAAAGAATGGGGGAGAGGGTAGTTAGAAGCAAACACTTTTAAAAAGGGACAGGATCAAAATAGAAAATAGAATAAGTGAGGGGTGGGATAGGATGGAGGGAATTATAGTCAGTTTTTCACAATGTAACTACTATGAAAATGTTTAGTGTAACTACACATGTACAACCTGTATTGAATTGCTTATCTTTCTGGGGGGGGGGGTTGGTGAGGAGGGAAGAAGGGAAAAAATCTGGAACTCAAAGTTTTAAAAACAAATGTGTAAAAAAATTGCTTTTTACATGCAACTAGGAAATAAGATATACAGGCACTGGGGTATAGAAATCCATCTTACCCTACTAGAAAGTTGAGGGGGGGAAGGGGAATGAGGGAGGATATGAGAGAACAGATTGGGGGAAGGGTATTCAGTAGGATTGATATTTTAGGGTTGGGGGTAGAGGAAAGATGGGAAGAAAAATTTGTAACTCAAAATCTTGTGGAAATGAATGTTGAAAACTAAAAAACAAGTAAATTGGAAAAAAAGTGAGCAGAGAAAAAGCAGGCATAGAAACAAGCAGGATGTGGTTTTTTGCTTTTGGTTTTTTTTTGTTACTGTGTGATAATACACACCTTTTGGAGGGAGGTGCTTAAAAATTGGAAAGAACAGATGTTTATAGGTATACATGTTCAATCATTTGCAGACCTTTTTATTTCATTTGATTTGGTGAAGAAGAAAAAAAGTTGCGGTTGCAAAAATGACCATAAGGAGAACAAGGAAGACAATGTTATATCAGGCTTCAGCACATTACTACCAATGACTTGCAACGACAACAATAAAATGGTATAAAAGACATCATTAAGGTTACTTATGATAGGGAAAGGAGGTGAGTTTAGCCATATTGTAAGAATAGGGATAACCTTATTGCTTTGATAGTACCAATTAAGTATTCAATGATTCAGAGGATGACTTTCAGTATTCTAGGTCCATATTCTATACAGAAATTACAGAGAGATAAGAATCACATGGGACAGAAAGTTATGGAGAGGTTGTGATCAGGTGAGACCATGGATCCATTTAACCACTAAAAGCTGCAATGATACATTAAAGTAAAATTGTCAAGGCCTTGAAAGCTCAAGTAAGGAGCAGGCAATTGAGAGCCATTGAAGATTTTTGAACAGAAGAGATTTGGGATCAGAAGTTTACTTTAAAATAATTGCTGTGTCCAGTCTGTGTAGGAGTAATTGAAGGGGTTGGGGGGGGGAAAAGAGAAATAAGGAGGGTAAGTAGGAATCTATTGCACAAGAAAAGTCTAGATGAGAGGTAATGGCATATTGGGGTAGTAGCAGAGGTAATGGAGGGAAGGGAAAGGAGAGAGATTGATTGAAGAAATAGAATGGAAAGGTGTTAACTGAATAGCTGGGGAAGAGAATGGAGTCTTTAGTTCAGACAGAGTTGGTCATCTTTTGGCTGGACTTTAAGTGTATTCATAGTATTTCTTATAATCAGGTAAAAATGTGGGGAAGGGCTGGGTTGCTCTAACTCATACTGGAATGCTTACATCATCCTTTGTTTTGATATCAATGATAACTAGTTAAGTTCTCTGTTGGTACCTTTTTCCTTGAATCATAAAAGGACTCTGAAATAGTAAGTATATTGGAGGAATCAGCAGTTACTTTGCTGTAAATTATTTATCAAATCACTTTATGTCTGATTTTTTTTTTTGTTCAAGGACAACCTCAAGTACAATCTCATGCAGGAAGTCTTTAACCAGCTTATCCCACAAAGACCTCTCCATCTCCTGAATTTCCAGAGCACTTAATCTTTGTCCTGCTCCTTAAGTGTGTAACCTTGGATGTCTTGTATTGTTAACTGTTTGTTCATACACAACAATATGAGAAAAATATATGTATACATGATAAACATGTGGAAAAACAACTAACAACACAAGGCAGCCTAAGTTATGTGCCCAATGAGAGGGACAAAGATTATGTGCTATGGGAATTCAGAGAAAAATAATTATCAATTCCCTGTGTCTGCATATAGATATATATACACAGAAATATGTGCATGTATGTGTGTATGCATGTATTTCCTGCCTCCTCAACTAGAATGAAAGTCCTTAATGGATCTAATATTGCTTTCTAACAGCTAATTACCATCTTTTGAGTCCCAGCTAAAATCCCACCCTCTACAGGAAGCCTTTCCTGATCCCTCTTAATTCTAGTGCTTCTCCTTTCTTGGTAATTTTCCATTTATGCTGTGTGTACCTTATTTTTACATATTTGTTTGCATGTTGTCTCAGCCATTAGATTGTGAGTTCCTCAAGAGCATGGACTGCCTTTTGCCTTTTTTTGCATCCTCGGTACTTAGTATAATGCCTGACATACAGTACACATTTAATAAATGCTTTATTGACTGACTGATGTTTTAAGGCACTAAGGATACAAAACCAACGAAAAAGGTCCTTCTCTGAAGAAGTTTACCTCGTACTCATAATGAAGATTCACACTTAGGGAGCAGAACTAGAAAGCTGCAGATGTGGAAATGCCAGCGAGGCAGATTTGAGTTCAACATAAGGAACAATTTTCTAACTATCAGTTGTCCAAAAGTGGACTAGCTTGCATGTTAGTGCATTACTCATCACAAAGGGTTCATGTTGGGTTGCAGAATTAGATGCCTGTTTCTGGTACAGTTGGATTAGATAACCTCTGAAGGGCTTTCCAGTTAATGAGGTTCTGTCATTCTAATTCATGCTATGATGTTAATAATGCATTACTGCTCCCAGGAAATGATACTTGCAATTAAGAAAGGCGTTAGGCAGGTAGTGAACAGAGTAGTGGACTTATAGTCAGAATAATAGCTAGCATTTATATAGCTCATTCAGACTGTTGAACCTCTTATCTACATTGTCTTATTTGATATTATCCCCATTTTATAACTGTGGAAGCTGGCACTTTAAAATGCTGTGTTTTACCTAGGGTCACATAGTAAGTGATTGATTCAAGGCTAGTTCTTTACTGACTCCAAGTCTACCATACCATGCGGAAGCACTTTTTGTTCAGAGTCTTGATTTCTATTAGTTTCTTCATTTATAAAATGGGGATAATGACAGCATCCACCTCCTAGAGTTGTTGTGAGGATCTAATAAGATAAGAATTGTAAAGCACTTAGCACAATGCCTGGCACATAGTAAGTGCTATGCAAATGCTAGCTTTTATCATCATCATCATCATCATCATCATCATCACCATCACCAACACTACAACCACCAACCACCATCACAATTAGTAGTAGTAGTAGTGGTGGTGGTGGTGGTGGTAGTAGTAGTAGTTAGTAGTGACAGTAATGGTAGTGGTGGTAGTAGTAGTAGTAGTGGTAGTGATAGTGGTGGTGGTAGTAGTAATAGTAGTAATTAGTGGTATTAATAGTAGTGGTGGTAGTAGTAGTAGTAGTGGTAGTGGTAGTAGTAGTAGTAGTAGTAGTAGTAGTAGTAGTAGTAGTAGTAGT
>NW_027185698.1:32607090-32643734 GCF_028583685.1 Petaurus breviceps papuanus
GTAGTAGTAGTAGTAGTAGTAGTAGTAGTAGTAGTAGTAGTAGTAGTGGTGGTGGTGGTAGTAGTAGTAAAGAAAACCTAAGTCCAAGTTGTGGCTCTGGTCTTTCTAACTTCCCAGCAAACTAATCACTAATGGGCTGCTAGGTGGGGCCATCGTGCACAAAGCACCAAGCCAGGAATCTGGTAGACTCATCTTGATTTCAAATTTGACTTCAGACACTTATTACTGTGACCCTGGGCAAGGCACTTAACTGTGTTTGCCTCAGTTTCCCCAACTGTAAAATGAGCTGGAAAAGTGAAAGGAAAACCACTTTGCCAAAAAAACCCCAAAAGGGGTTCACAAAGATTCAGATATTCCTGAACAGCAACAATCACTTTAACCTCCCTGAGCCTTGGTTTCTTCATCTGTATAATGGGAATTATAATCCCTTTATATAATATCTATAATATTATATACAATATAATACCTTTATAATCTGCTTTTCTTATAGTACTATTGTAAAGCAATGAGATGATGGATGTAAAAAACTTTTTATAACAATTAGAGCACTAACACTAGCTGACATTTATATAATGCTTTCGGGTTTACAAAACTGTTTATTTGATTATCATACTTGTTCCTACCAAAGACCGCATGAGTCAAGCACTACAGGTATTGTTATCTCTATTTTATGAAGGAAAAGACAGGTGCAGGGAGGTAAATGACTTCCTCCATGGTCACACAGCTAGAAAATGATGGAAATGAGATTTAAACCCACATGTCTCTTGAGAACAAAGTTCTGTGTAAGTTTAAGCTCTGGTTATTATAATTCACTACCTGTAACTGAAAGGGCAAGTCACTTGGACCTCCCTGGGCCTCAGTTTCCACATCTGTAAAATAAGGAAGTTGGACAAGATGGCCTCTGAGTTGCCTTTCAAATCGAGATCTATAAGCCTAGTTACAGACAGAACTAGGACTAGAAGTGGGGTGCACTGATTCCCCATCCAGTGCTTTTTTCCATCACACTGGTCAGAAAATAGAAGACTCTATCCTCTATGTCTATTTTGCAAAGGAAACTAGTGGGAATTGCAGACATCAAAATCTGAGCAATGGGGAAATGCTTGAGGTGGTTCCAAGTAGCAGCTCATATCTACCAAGTTTTGCTCTATCCAGCAATCTAGGCTTTTCAGCTTAAGAGAAAGGCTCTCTCCTGTTTACTCTATCGTAGATATTTCCAGCTTCCTTCCTTCCTCAGTATGTTGGAGAGTTTATCAAACCTACTGTCACCCTCCCAATCCATTATGCATTCATTACCTGTGGGTCTTGGGCAAATCATTTCAACTTTCTGAACCTTGATTCCCACATCTGAAAAATGGGTAGAAGAATCCCTGAGCTGCCTTCCTTTATTTGTGTGTTGGGAAACTCAAATGAAAAAGCAGAAAAATAGCCCCAAAGCATGAAATACCCCTTAAGTCAACTTTGTAATTAATGATATGAAAATATAAGAAGTAAATTAAGACAAATGTAACTGACTAGAAGAGGGAATTAACTATGGGGGTTTCTAAAATTTTGCTCCCTTTAAATGTCAATGGCCTTGGACAAAGCCCCAGTAGCCTTCCTCTGAGGGTGGGGAATTTTTGGACACCAGCAGCTGAGTAATAGAAATGATTCGGGGGAAGGAGTAGCTCCATCCATGCTATAAGGGAAAATCTTCCCTCCCTTTCCTCCACACTAGTAGTGTCCCTTACCTCCTGCCTCCCCAGCCTCACCTTCTTGAAGAGCCAAGCCAACCTGTTTTCAATTCCCAGCTTTTCTAACTCACATAAACCCGTATGACCTTAGGAAAATCACTTGGCCTCTTGCCTTGGTTTCTTCCTTTAGAAATTGAGGGGGCAGATTCTCTGATCTCTAAAGTCCCATGTGTCTCTAAATCTGTGGTTCTTTTGGGAAATTCCTTGCTTGCAATGCCCAGTCAGGAACAGCAGAGAGCAGCTGAAGATCACTGTTGAAAAGTAGCTGCCAGAAACAGGGGCCCTTTCTGAGCACCTACTGGCATAATGCATCATTGACATTGGCAAAATACATCATTGACAAAAATTCAAGAGAAAAGTGCCAGGCCCCTTGGGAAGCCAGGAGAAGCAAAGGCCCAATTTCCTGCTGTTCTGACAGATAATAAACCATCCTTCATCCATTTAAAAAAAACAACAGAATTAGCTAAAGAAATTCCTTTTCTTCTAAGGCTTAGTTATTATCACATCCAAGTTTTCTGGACCAGAATCACATAACCTGTTTCATACTGAGGGACAGTTTAGTAACAATAGTGACAAGAAAGCTGGACTTAACCTTTCATGGTTCAAGACAACTCCTTGAGACTCTTATTGTGGAGAAGGCGCCATCCTGAGTTGGCAGAGGACATTTCTTTATCTGGGAGCTCCCAATATCAATAATATCCCAAATCTAGTCTCTATTTAGTACTTACTAGCTGTGTGACTCTGGGCAAGTCATTCCACCCAATTGAGTCTAAGTGTCTTCATCTAGAAAGTAGGGATCAATATTTATGAAATCTGCCTTGATCCCGTAGGAGTTTCTCCCCCTTCACTGACAATAGAGTGACAATTTATCGATGTTTTATAGTTTTAGAAGGCTGCCTGCCTAGGCAACTGGGATGTCCAATTATTTGCCCAGGGTCGCACATCTAATGGAGAAACAACAGGGAATTGTAGAATGAGAGCTAATCTCAAAGCCAGAAAGATGTGGGTTCGGGTCCTTCCTCTGACACAAACTGGCTGTGACCTTGGGCAGATGACTTAACCTCTCTATGCTCTAAGCAACTCTCTAGGACATTGATGTCAAAGTCAAATAGCAATGGGGGCCACTAATGCCCACACTAGAATCTCTGTGGGTCACGCATTGACTTGGTTTTAAAATGTAATGTTATCTATTCTTTATTGTGTTTTTATTTATTTTGTTAAGTATTTCCCAATTACAATGGAGTCTAGGTCAGGATGTACTTGGGAATGTAGAGGTCTGGCTGCATGTGTGACCCCTCCCCTCTAGATTGTTAATTTCAGAGGAGATACTGACTTACATTGGGAAGGGGAGTCTCCTCACCTGGGGGTTCCCTATATTGATGAAATCACAGGCCCAGTCGCTATCCTAATCCACATAGCCAGTATGAGTCAAAGGCATAATTTGATCAAAGGCTTTCTTGAAGCTGAGACCTTCTTTCTATTTACTGTTACTCCATGCCCTACCTCCCTCATAGGTTCAGAGCAAATAGCTTATCTCACTGAGTTGTTGCAAGGGTCAAATGAAATAATGCATATAAGGTACTTCATGAGTTGTAAACTACAATATAAATGTCAGCTGTATTAATCTAAGAAAGAAGACAAGAGGTTTCTCTTTCATTTCTCCATTGTAGAGTGTGATCAGTGAGTGTTCAGAATGACACGGGATGGCTTCAGAAAAATTTTATTCATTTCCAATACAGGATGTAACTAATGTTCCAGCAAACAAGGAAAACCAAATCTTCCAAGTGCTTCTCTGAATTCTTCCAGCACCTAGGTACCCAGCAAACTGATGTGTATTGGTAGTTTAGGAACTAACATCCTTCCAAGATCCTTTGAAGTGATACATGTATTGACAGCCAGTATGCTCTAGTAAAGTAACAGAGACTGAAAACCTGTCACAGCAAGTTATAGCTGGAAGGGACTTCAGAGATGAATTTGTTCAGTCATCTCTGACTCTGGAGTCTGAGGAACCGAGTTCAAATCCTTCATCTGAAGTTTATTCCGTGTGTGACTTTAGGCAAGCCACTTAGACCTCCTTGGCCTCAGTTTCCACATCTGTAAAATGAGGAAGTTGGTTTAGATGACCTCTGAGGTGCCTTCCAACTGGAGATCTATGATTCTATTTAAGAGACAGAAGTGGAGAGCACTGACTCCCTGTCCAATGCTTTTTCCGTCATTGTTATTCAGTTGTTTCACTGTGTCTGACTCTTTGTGACCCCATTTGGAGTTTTCTTGGCAAAGATACCAGAGTGGTTTGCCATTTCTTTCTCTAGTTCATTTTACAAATGAGGAAACTGAGGCAAATAGGGTTAAGTGACTTGCCCAAGGTCACACAACTAGAGGCCAGATTTGAACTCAGGGTCATTCTGACTCCAGTCTTGGTACTCTATCTATTGTGCCAACATCATAGCAATCAGAAAATAGAAGACTCTATTCTCCATGTCCTATAAAACAGCCTGTCAAGATTTAATGAGAAAAAGTTAATTTATCTAAGGAGAAACATGCTGGTAGCTTCTCATCTGCTAAGCTGGTTTTTTTTTTTTCCTAAGCTTTATTGATGTGTTTTTACACATTAATTACATTACAAACATTTACAGGACATTTCTTAAGCCTTCTCTTCTCTCTATGCTTAGCAATCCCATCTACTTCTTGAGTTCAAACCCTGCTCAGAAACTTACTAGCTGAGCAAATCACTTAACCTCTGTTTGCCTCAATTTCCTTATCTGTAAAAAGGGGGATAATAATAAACCCTACCTTAAATGGTTGTTGCAAGGATCCAACGATTTAACATATGGCTTTGCACTATATAAACTCTAGTCATTATTATGATTTTGATCTACTCCCAACAGTTCCCCAGAGCTCCAATCCAATATTTCTAGTTGCTAGTTGGATAATTTCACCTGAATGCCCTATTGTGTACAATGGATAGAGTGTCAGCCTTAAGAGTTCAAATCCCACCTCAGACACCTCTACCAGCTATTTGACACTGGTCAACTTACTAATGAAATGCAGTTATGACTAGAGCTTGGCCTAGACATAGCATGTCCCATGAAGCAACCACCAATTAGGACTGAGTGAGAATTTGGGGAAGTAAGAAGGTTCAAACCCCACAGCTATGATCAGGATACCCCTCCTCTAAAACCATCAGGAGCTCCCTGTTACCTTTTGAATCAAGTATAAATTCCTGATCCTGATGTTCCCTTCCAAAATCTAGCTTTAACCTACCCTATCCCATCTCTTCTCTCTTCTCCCCCCAACTCAAGTCCTTCTCTTTCTTTGAGGCCTGATTCCGTTAAACACCTCCTCTGTGAAATCTTCCCAGCTACAAGTTCTGCCTTCCTCCATCACACTTGATGTGATTCAACATTTAAGTACCCAGTATACATGAAGTCGTACAGTACGTCCTAGACTCTGACCTCATGTAGCAATTTATTTCTGTATCTCATTTGGCATTTCTCGCATAGCTTTGACTCAGTAATTTTCATTTCCCACGTATGTAAATTCATAACTAATTGACTGATTAGATGGAAAGGGTGATTAATAGTGAGTCATTGTCCAGTTGGGAGAGATTTCTAGTGGAACGCTGTAGTGTGTCCTCTAGAGGAAGGCACAGCGCTTTAGAGAGCTGAGCCTGAAAGAAATGGCTGACTGAGTAACAGAAGCTAACAAGGTGACGATTTATAGAGATGAGTGCTCAGGAACCTTTGCTGGCTCCCTATTGCCTCTTAAATAAGATGAAAACACCTCTCTTTGGCAGATAGACTTCCCCATAATTGTAAACTGAACTGAACTGAATAAATCTATCAGATCCACCCTGACAGAATCATAGACTGAGAACTGAAAGGAATCTTGGAGACCATCTGGTAAAAACCTCTCATTTTATAGGTAAGAAACTGAGGTTGGGTGAGGGGTGAAGTGACTTAGGAAGGCCTAAGTTTCTTAATTTATAAATACCATGTATACTGCTTACCCCCATGTAGCATTATGAGGTAAATACTTTGTAAATTTTAAAGTAATAATAATATCTAGCATTTATATAAAGCTTTAAGACTTGCAAGGGGCAGCTAGGTGGTACAGTGAATAGAGCACCGGCCCTGGAGTCAGGAGAACTTGAGTTCAACTTTGGCCTCCCTCAGTCACTTAACACTTAACTAGCCAGGTGACTTTGGGCAAGTCACTTAACCCCAATTGCCCTCCAAAAAGAAAAAAAAAGACTTGCAAAGCACTTTACAGATCTCATTTATAATGTTATGATAACAGTAGGGGCTATTATTCTCTCCATTGCACATAAGAAATATGAGACAGACAGGGATTAAATGACTTACTTGCCCAGGGTGACAGGGTTGGCAAGTATTTAAGGCTGAATGTGAACTCAGGTCTTCCTGACTCTAGGTCCAGGGCGCTATCCACTACACCAACCACCTAGATGCACTTAAATGGAGCTCAAAATGTAAATTGTTGTTGCCTCACCATTATTATCAGTATCAAAAGATACACAAAAGAAGGTACTATAGGCCATGACAAAAATAAGTGTGTTAGGTAAGTGTGTAGTGAGGTATGTTCAGGGAAGTCGAGTAGCACCTCTGGGGTGATGGTTGCCCAGCCCTTATATGTTCCACCTAACTCTCACTGGGCTCTAAGAAGCTGTGGCATATGCAGCGGCCACACCCCAGTAAACCGTTTCAACAGATGGGCTAAACCAGGCTGAGGGTAACCAAAGGGTCTCAAACTGTTTGGTGAGTTAGAGGGGTGTCTACCTCAACCATGCGAAGACTTCCCTGGGTGGAATGGGCGGGTGAGAACAATTTGCTCTAATGACCACGAAGGCAGTCGACACTGGCACTGTGGAGTGCTTAGAGCTTGGTTAGACAGCGAAGACACCAAGGTCTTACACTGTATCTTGAGCCATGACCGGTTGTCTTGACTCTATCCTGCCACTGGACTGTGATGACTCTGGAGAAGACAGTGAGGCAGACAACTTTGGGCAACTCTGCCTCACTTAAATCAAATTTATGCACCAATCAAAAGACAGTCTAAGGAGGAATTCAGACAAGTTATTATGCAGCCAGAAACTACTTTCAGAAGCTTATCATTAGAATAATATAATCCTCATGGGCTATAGCAATAGCTTCTAATTCGGTCCTACTGCAAACGGTCTCTATTCTCTTCAATCCATACCATACTTCATACAGATGCCAAATGTCTTTCTAAAGCATAGCTCTGACCTTGCCATTCTTTAGCTTGAGGAGTTTTATTGGCTCCCCATTACCATTAGAAAAATACAAACTACTTTGTTTACTTGATCAATAAACATTTATTAAGCACCTATTTTGGCCTATTTGAGCAGTCAGGTAGTGCAGTAGATAGATTGCTGAGCTTGAAGAGTCATTTTAGTGGGTTCAAATTTAACCCATACACTTACTTGCTGTGTGACCCTGGGAAAGTCACTTGAGAAATGGTTTGCCTCAGTTTTCTCATCTGTAAAATGAGCTGGAGAAGGAAATGACAAACCACTCCAGTATCTTTGCCAAGAAACCCCCAAATGCAGTCATGAAGAGTTGGACATGCCTGAACAACAAATTATAAACTCCTTAGGGACGAAGACTAGTTGTTTTACTGGTTGTATCTCCAATTCCAGGAACATAGGAGGAATTGAATAAATTATTGTTTGATTAATAGACTTTAAGGTTACTTGCTTAATAAGAAAGTCATAAAAAAAAATGGAAATTTTGTCAAGGATGCAGAATGAGTCCTGAGTCAGAGACTCTTGTGATGTATCAACAGGATTAATGCTGTAGAGAAAACACTTAGTCATTAAAAAAAAATCACCCACCCCACCCTTGGAAGAAAATGAACACTGGTGTAGAGCTAGTAAAATCCAGGCCAAGAGACCCAAAGAATAGGCCCCCAAGGAAAGACCTGCTACTGAACCTGAGAGGATTAGAAGAGATACATTTGAGAGGAGTGGAAAGCCTGGATACAGAGGACTGATATTTCAACCAAAGGGGCCTGCAGGAAGAAGAGAGAGGAGAAGAGAAGAGGAGAGAAGAGGAAATGAGAAGAGTAGAAGAAAGGAGAGGAGAGGGGAGGGGAGGGGAGGGGAGGGAGAAGAGAAGGAGAGGGGGAGGGGAGGAGAGGAGAAGTTACTAAAGATCTACTTTGTGCAAGAAAATGAGCTAAGAACATACACATACAAAATAATTACGAAGTAATTTGCTGGGGGAGGACACTAACAACTAGGCAAAGAAATGTTTCCTAGGAGGAAGCAACTAAGCTAAACCTTGATTTATATCCAAATTTATATCCAAATGAACAGGTCCTTTATATATCATAGAATTCAGTTCCTATACATCCATTCCACTTGCTCCCTGAAACTTCAGATTGGCATAAGCTAGTTAGCCAATAAGCATTTATTGAGTGCCTACTACATGCTAGCTAGGCTCTGTGCTAAGTCCTGGTGATAGGAGCTTACAATCTAGTAGGGGACTCAACAAACAAACACATATGTACAAAAGATCTATGTACAGGATAAAAAGAAAATAATTAAAAGAGGGAAGGCTAGAATTAAGAGGGATTAGGAAATATTTCCTGTAGAGGGAAGCCAGGAAGCAAAGATGAGGAGGGAGAGCATTCTAGGCAGGGGGACAACCAGAGAAAATGCCTAGCGTTTCGAGATGGACTATTTTGCTCAGGGAACAGAAAGGAGGCCATTGTCACTGGACTGACTTTTTCCCTTATATTGATCTGAAATTGGCCTTCTTTAGCTTCCAGCCTTTGTACCTTGTTCTGCTCTCAAAGATCAAAATGAAAGTTTAATCCTTTGGTGGGACAGCTCATGGACACTTACCCAATCTCCCTCAAGTCTTCTGTCCTTCAGGTTAAACATGTGCCTTTCTTGAAACATCCTTGTACAGATGATGAGTGTGGTCTCTTGTCGTCTCACCATCATACTTACCCCATTCTGGATGTTTTTGCTATTTAAAGCATTCTTTGTGACTGAAAATTTACTTAATTACTGCTTTAAATTTTTGTTTTTGTTCGAAGAAGTTGGGTGGTTGCCAGTTAATCTTTCAGGTTGTTTCCACAAGTTTCATTCTGGGCTATTGCAATACCTCCCATATGGGAGGTATTGCAATAGGTCTTCACAGTTAACATTTCAATTGAGACATATTTTCACTTTGGAAACTTAGTTCTTCTGCAAACAGAATTTTTTTTTAAGACAAAGGTCAGGAAAACAAGGGGGAAGAAATTATGTCCAATAAAGGAGTTGGATTTTATATTGCAATTGACTCATCGCTTTACTATGTTATTAAAGGAAGCTATGCCACAAGACTTATAAATTGAACCAGATTTATCTGGCATTCTCACTGTGGAAATATTCTCCCAAAAGAAACCTTTCCCATCTCTTTTCACATCCCATCCCTTATCACATCAGATCCTTCAAACCAAACAAGAGGAATGAATTGATGAATCGGTGGCCATTACACTTTGTATTGTCTGTTCTTGCGGGGTTGAGGAGAAGCAGAAATCAGAATGGAATTTAAATAAGTAAGTATTCCTGAAATAATAGGGGCATTCAGTTGGAGGTGGAAGAGATCTTAGAGACCCTCTAATCCAACCCCCCCTTTTTTTTTAACAACTAATTAAACCAAAATCTGAGGTAGTGATGGAAATGGGATTAGAATCCAGGTTTTTTGACTCCAAATCCAGTCAAAAGGAATCTCCAAAAACAATTCTTTCAAATAAATGGGATGAATTTCATACTTCATCTCCTCTCCTCGTGCTTCCTGTGAGTCAGTAAATACATTCTTAAAAGTTTATAATTAAAAAAAAGAAGCAATAACAAGTCAAATCGCGAGCATTTATTGAGTACTTACTATTTCTCAGGAACTTTGCTAAGCACTGGGGATACACAGAAAGGCAAAGGCACATTGGAATAAGGGAAACAACGTGCAACTGCATGTTACCTGAAAGATCAGAACACTAGTTCTGCCGTTTGCTAATTCTGTGACCTGGGGGTAAATCACTTAATCTCACTGAGCTTTAGTATCTTCATCTACAAGATGAGGGCAATAATGCTCACTACCTGCTCTGTGTTCCCCTAAGCATCCATCACCAGATCAGCAACTCATCTATTATTTACAAGCTTCAAGAATTTCATGGGAACTAATCCAACCATTCTGGAGAGCAAGCTGGACTTATGCCCAAAGAGTTATTAAACTGACTATACCCTTTGACCCAGCAATACCCCTATTATGTCTATTTCCCAAGATAATTACCCATTCAAACTTTTCCAGTCAATTTACTTCACTCCTCTTCAGTTTCTCTACAAAACAGTCACACTGGCTTTCTTGCTTTTCCCTGAGTATTTACTTACATTTTCTAACTTTATGCCTTTTCAGTGATGGTCCCACATGCCTGAAATGTTCTCTCTCCTTGCCTCCACCTTCTGACTCCTTGGTCTCCTTAAAAAGTCATCTCAAATACAACCTTCTCCAAAAGTCTTTTCCCATTTCCCTCCTCTCTTCCCCTTCTCCTCTATTAGTGCCTTCCATCTGAACTGACCTCCCATTTACCATCTTTCATCAAATACTAAAAGCAGGTATGCTGCCTTTGTTGATTTTTACCAAGTAAACAAACCGATGTTTCAGCAAAAGGCAAACAAATGGAAAACCCAAGGTAAAGAAATACAGCTGAAGGCTATATAGGATGTTAAACAGCCTAATTAAGAGAAAAATTCCTCTGATGAGAAAGCATAAGGAAACGTGTTTTGATTTGAAAACTGCAATTAGTAAAGTCATGTGATTCTAATTCTAGATCTCGAGAATTCTCTTTAAGGAGTCAACCTCATTCATCTCCAGCTCCCAACCCACAAAGGTAGGAGCAGTTGGGCTCTTTTTTTTTTACTTCTAGACCATATATACATGGGAATGGAAGTGATTTGTTTCAGCTGGTTCTCTGCTAGCCTAACCATCTTTGACTATGATGGTGTTTAGAGGTTTATATCAAAGGATCATAATATCATAAATTTAGAGCTAAAAAGAGTGGTAGAGGGCATATAATCTAGCCTCTTCATTTTAGAGATTAGAAAATTGAAACCCACAGAGATTAAGTGTCATGCTGAGGGTCATACAGGTAGTAAGTAGCCGAGTTGGAATTTGAACTCAAGTCCTCTTAATTCCACTACACTTTCTCTAGTACCAGGCTATTCAGTCAACATTTATTAAGTGTTTGCTATGTGCCAGGCACTGTGCTAGCAATAGTGGTTCAAAGAAAGCCACAAATAGTACCTGTTCTCAGAGAGTTTACATTCCACAAAAGGAGTACATGTGTTTAGTCAATTTCCAAGTTATGGAAAGAGTATTGGGATATTATCACTTTTAACAAAAAAGAGAGGCCAGAGAGCAATACAGCAGCTTCAAAGAACACCAGGATTAGGGATTTGAGTTTTTTGTCAGTAAATATTTATTGATTTGACAATACTTATTTTAAATAAACATTTATTGATATTTAAAACATTTATTCCTCATTGTTTCTTACTCTCCTGGCTCCCTATTTCATTTTCTCTGAGATGACACCCAAGAGGACGGTCACCATCCTCTTCCTTTGTCTCCATCTCCTCAGTGATGATACCGCAAGATAGTGAGAGAAATATGACCCTTGTTGAGCCAGAGGTTTATAATTATTAAGTCAGGAATGCACAAGGCTTGAAGATGGTGGATGGGAGGGAGAAAGGTTGAATAAGAAGGATGGAACTCCTTTTTTTCCCTAGTCTTTAGAGCTGAGGCCTTTGGAGGTTAGCAGTATTTGTATTCTAGGAAATTATAGTTCCCTAGGCTAGAAATACAAATGGTCCAGCAAGACCCTTGGAAAGATCAAATCTCCCCTTTTTTTCTTTTCTGTATGTGTTTTGGGGACATGTGTATAGAAGTTTTGAATTTTGTATTTTCACTAGTTGCAATTTCAATAGTGTCCCTACGTTGACATGGAACCATCACAGCTCTTCTGTATCCCAGGAAATGGTTTTCTTGAGTTGCTATACTCAAAACAATCATCACTCAACATTTTAACAAACTTAAGTCGTCCATTCATCAAATGGTACACATATAGTCACTCAGCCTTTCCAGTTTAGCAGCCAGATTTGGGACTTTGCTGGCAAGGTCTTTGACATTCTCAGTGATGTCACTATGCCAAAATGAGGCCTCAGAGGAGGATTTTAGTAGAGGATTTTGTATTGGAGATAAAGTTTTCCATGCACAGTCACTGGTTAGTGTTTGGCTGGATTCTTACTACAGTGCTGTAAGTAAGGTAGATTTTAGTGTGTGTAAAGTGAATTTTTGTAATTATTTCTTAGAGTTCAGTTTCCCAGGATCCATAGCCACAACAATGTCTTGTTCCCAGGTATTAAATATGAGTTCTGACAATTATGGTTCAAAAAATCTCCACCATGCATTATATAATGATAAATAATATAACCATCCACTGTGACTGCACAGTGAGATACAGCGATGGGGTGATGTAAACTTGTGAGGCTATTGCTGGCAATATGACTTCTTTGTCTGTTGCCCCTATAAAGCAGGTGGGCATTGGTCAGTGAATGGAGAACCTTAGGGTTGAATGCACAAATGCTGTGTGTGCCTCAATTGGCCTGCATTGAGGCTTAGGGGGTACCTGAGGGTTGAATGCACAAGCTAGAATGCTGTGTGCCTTGATTGGCCCCCATCAAGACTTGGGAGAAATCAGTATTTGCCTCAACTGGTCCCCAGTGAGGCTTGAGGGGATTTAGGGAGATGCACAAGTTATGCCTATCTTGACTGACCCCCATCAAGATGACCCCCCCACTTCTCACTGGCCCCTGTTGATAAGGGTGATTAGAGAATGCTGTAGGAGTTTGTGTTTCCATTATCAGCAATCCTCTTCTGAGAAACTAGATTAGAATAAAGTAAGATTATTCACCCCTTCTTAGTGTCTTTCCTGTCTGATCAGATAAAGAGTGAACCTGTGCTAGCAGCCCTCCTTGTGTGCTGTGTTTATTTGTCTTAGAAATTTTGTGTGTTTGAAGGTGGAAGGGGTGGCAATCTACTAGGCACATACTGAAGTGCCAAGATCTTTGGGTTTGGTAGACTTAGTTTTGCTGGAGGTATTGGGAACCACCATAGATAAGGTGTTGGTGGACCAATAATATAAGTCACTGTATTTCATGTGTTTTGGCTCCTTACTTTCTCAGGGATGTTGGTTACTCTTGAAGTAGCTCCTTCTGGGAACTTGAATTCAGTCTTTTAGGGGATCATTCACTTTCTTCAGAATAAAGTGAGGTCCTTCTAATAAAATTTGGCCTTTCCTGTTTATCTGCTTTAGAAGGGGTTTGAAAAGAACAAGTATGAAATTGTTGAAATGCTCTAAAAAGGTAATGATAGGGTGCATCTACGGTGTGGTTCCTGAGTATAGAGATAATGGGACAGATATGAGAGGGAATCTGAAGGTAGAATCTATAGAACTTGGCCATTGTTTGGATGGGGAGTGTATAAAAGAGGAGAGGGTCAAAGATAATACAAAAGTTTGGAAGGGGACTGACTAGACGAAGTTGCTACTGATCAATGAGCAGAAAACAGAAGGAAAAATAGTCTATGATACTATAGCAAGTTGTAATATTAATGGGATTTAAGATCTTCGTTAACCATTAATAGGCCTCATGTGGAGCCCCTTAAGTGAAGCTTGCTTAGGGAGCCTTGTTCTTAGAAAGGGTTTCACACCTTTTGTTAATTTCTAATTAGGCCCTGAGTCAATAGGGTTGTGATGCCCTCCAGCTCTAAAAAGGGTTTATATACACTTGGAGGTTAGCATTTTGCTTTGGGGCTCATTCATTGGAAGAGTATTCTTGTGATTTGACCAGATGAGACTTTGGGTAGCTGTTAAGGAGTCCTTCAACTTTGAAAAACCTAGATGTTGGTGCTTCTCTCTCTGGTAACTATGTATGTATTGTCTTGGTCAGAAAGTTGGATCTGTCCATTGATCTGTGCTAATTTCTCAGTTAGAAGCCCTGTCTGTTGGTCTTTATCTCTCTGCTTGTATTTTCTCTATTTTCTTTGTTTAGGTTTTCTCTGAAGTTCAGGGTGCCGACTTTTCCCCTGAACTAATAAATGTAATTTAAAAAAGATTGTTGACCCCTTTTCCTGGTAAAGCAGATGTAAGAACCTATGCTAGCAATCATCCTGGGTATACCAGTGTGGTTACCGCTATACAAGCATGGAGAACTGAGAAGGGAAGGAGGAAGCTATCTCTGCCTTTAAGAAGAAAATAGATTTGGGCTCCTTGTGAGCCAAAGAAAGAAGGAGGTAGCAGGAGGATACCTTTGAATGGTCCAAGGTGATGGCTATCAGGGAAGTGAGGGGTTAGGGCCATGAGGATTGATAAAAATGTAGCAATCTTGAGTTCACTATCAAAAAGCCTGGCCCAAGGTATAAAAACAGGATGATCTTGAGACTGGTTACTCTGGGTCCGTCAAAGTCACATCCCACACCAAGGAAGAGAGTGGAGTATTCAAAAGCAGCCGCATTTCTCTCCTCCTCAGGAGAATCCCAAAACATAGTAGAAAGGTTGTATCCTTGGGTTAGGGTAATCTGGCTAGTGATTTGAGGCTTGTCAGTCCCATGGTTTACCAGAGTGTGGCTGCCATGTATGTTACAGCTTCCTGGAGCCACAGGTGAGAGTTGGGTGAATCAGGTAGACAGCAATAGTGGTTGAGCAGCCCTGCAAAGGTCTTGGCAAGCCCTGACACCAGAGGTGCTGGTCTTCCTGAACATCCCATACATTCACTTCCATTCCCCCACCCCCAATCCTCTTCTTCCCATTTGCATATCACTTTACTCAATACTTAATTCAAGTATTTAAATAGAGTACTAAAGTAAAGTGATATAGAAATGTGAACAATTACTAAACCTTGTCAAGACATAAAATGAAAATACACATTTCTATATAACTTCATGGGTCTAAAATACACACATTGTTTTGATGCTTACAGGATCACAGCTCTGAGAGTGGAGGTAGTGAGACCATCTAGTCTAACCACCACTTCATTTTATTTGTGAAGAAACTGAGGCCCAGGGAAGTTAAACAATTTGTCCAAGGTCACATAAGTGATAATATCAGGGTGGAATTTGAACCCAATTCCTCTGGTTCCAGAGCCGGTGCTCTTTCTATTGTACAAATGCCCTGTGAATCTGTCTGGTCCTTACTTTACAAGCTATCCTAACAACCACCAACTCCCTTGGCTAGTTAGGCTACATAATACAGAAACATTACAATTGTTGATGCTGCTGGCTTACAGCCAGAGGTTGTGCGGGTTTTAATTTCATTTTACAAGGAAGAAATTGAGTCTCAGAAAGATGGAATGACTTGCCCATGGTCATTCCTCCACTGTTTTGGGGTTTTTTTCTTTAATAAATTAGTGCTTAAATAGAGGAACCAGGTGGGCATTTGCTTATTGGAAATGTAACTATAACTGAAATAATTAAAAATTCACATTTTATAGCAATTTAAGATTTATAAAAAACCTTTATTTCTTTCCTTCCCCTCTCTCCTAAATGTGAGGTTGGTAGTGTTATTATCACCTTTGGAGATGAAATCACTTACCCAAGGATATAACACGTCAGAGTTATGGTTTAAACCCAGGTTTCCTGACTTTAAGTATAGTATTTTTTGTCTTCACCATGGTGCTTCTATGGAGTGAGGCATTTCAAATGATTGTGACTGCCAAGGGGACGTCTTCCTACATATTTCTAGTCACTTCTCTGAAGTTCCTTCCTTAAATCCACATTATTCTCTTTATGCAAGCTCAGAGCTAGATTCCACATAGCAAACCAGAGTCTGTTTTATGACTTCAAGGTATACTGTAAATTGTATTCAGTTGAAAATTACTATATAAGAAGGTAACCATCAGCTCAGTATCTATCTTTCTATTTATGGACTTGGGGATGAATTTAAAAGGTTCATTTCCTTCACTGTGTCTAGTTATAAGCTAGGAGCTTAGCATCAGAGTAGAGGTAGTTTTTTTTTTTTAAACTAGGTAGGATAACTAGGGGTTGGTAAGTGGCAAGATGGTCTGGGTTCTAAGGATGAGACAGATACAGGAGAATGGAGAAAACTTCCAGGGAATTCAAAGCAGCAGCATTAGGAGGAATCTCAAGCAGAGTGTGAAGGAGTTGTAGCAGAGCTAGGATCATTCCATGGAAGTTGTCATTAGGTGGATTTTTGTTCAAAATAGTATTGATGGGGCTTTTCATAGCTCCACTGGTAGCAATGAAGTTGTGGGTCTATGTTACAAGGTATGAGAGCAATACTTTTAAATTTTCTCTTTGGTACAAGCATTCCAACCTCACCTCCACCCCTACTCCCCCATCCTTGCCCATGTGTCTTAGTGGCTTGTTACCTTAGTCATTTTCTCACCAGTTTCAAAGGCATTCTAAGAGGTATGTTCTTTTATCTCATCTTAAATAATTGAAAATGGAGGTGGGAACCTCCATTAATTAACTGAATAGATCTGAACCCTCTCCCCTATTTACCAAAAATGAGAAATTTACTTTTTTATTTAAAATTTTTATTTTTCATTATCATCATAACAGTTACCAACAAATATAAACATTTCAAGATAAAAAGAAGAGGGAAGAGTATTGTCTAAGAAACTATGAACTTCTTTTTCATAGTTTTTTTTTTTTTTTTAAAGCAATCGGGGTTAAGTAACTTGCTCAAAGTTACATGGCCAGGTGTTTCTGGGTGAGTGCTAAGTGTCTGAGCCAAGGATTCAATCCCCAGGTCATCCCGACACTGGAGCCGGTGCTCTTACTCGCTGTGCTACCTGGCCGCCCCTTTTTCATAGTTTAAAAAAAATATATTCATACATAGTTTTTAAAAGAAATTTGTATGTTAAGATATGTTAGATACACAGAAATGTATATATGTTAGAAATGTATGTATTAATATATGTTAGATATGCAGAAATGTACTTATATCCATGGACATACATAAAGAAATGTATATATAGATATATGATTTAAAAAAAGAAATATACATATATCCATGGATATACATAAAGAAATTTATATGTCCATATATAGTTTTTAAAAAAGAAATGTATGTATATCCATGAATAAATATACAGAAATTATATGTACATACATATGTGTATGTATAGATGTATATATATAGATGTGTGTGTGTGTGTGTGTGTGTGTGTGTGTGTGTGTGTATATATATATATATATATATATATATATATAAAACTTCTTTTTAAAAACTACGTAAAAGAAGTGTATGGTTTCTTAGACAATTAATCTTTTTTTTTTTTTTAAAGCAATTGGGGTTAAGTAATTTGACCAAGATTACACTGCCAGTTATTTTGTGTGGGTGTTAAATATCTGAGGCCAGAACTGATCCTGGGTCCTCTTGACTCTGGGATGGAGCTCTTACTCACTGTGCCACCTAGCCACCCCTTAGACAATTAATCTTATCTAAATACAGGTGTGTGTACATTTCTATTTAACAAGGTAGTAACTAAATTACTCTATTTAAGTCTCCTCCAGCTATTACATCCATTTTATTGCCAAGGAAACTAAGGAAATGAGGCCCAGAGACTAACATGAGGTGGAGGACAGGCTCTCTCATTTATCTGGTAGTATCCAGTCCAACATACTTGTATTAAATGCCTAAACAAGAGGTCTCTGTTCTCAAGGTGCTTAGATTCAACTAGGAGTATGATATTTAAACAGATAAATACAATGCAATTTGAGGAAATGGAGAGAACACCCACAAGTAGGTAGATAAGGAAAGGCTTATGAGCTGAGTTTCCTTGGAGAAAGCTAGGGATTTTAACAGGGAGAGATAGGGCAGCCCGTACATTTAAGACATGGAACTTTAGACTAGGGAAAGATGATGAGATGACAAGAATCAAGGGCAGCAAAGAGCCCAATTGAGCTGGACTTAGGAGCGTGGAAAAGGGAGGAGTATGAAATGAGCCTGAAAGGTCACGCCAAGCCAAGGAGTTTGCTTACTGAAGACCTGGGGGTATGAGAATAACTTGATAGGACTTGTGCTTGGCAGCCATGTGGAAGATGAGTTGGAGAGGGGAAGATTATGGAAATTAAGAGACCAATTAGGAGGTTACTGTTGTAATACAAGCAAGAGGTAATAAGGGTATGGTTAGAATTGACTTTTCTTGTTTGAGTTATCAGAATTTCATTCTTAAGAACAGCACATCCACCTCTTAATAATTTTCAGTGTTTTTCACTTAACACTAAATAAAAGGAGTGTTCTTTATGGAAAGAAGAGAAAATAGAATTATCTATTAAACTGTGATTCTCTATTATGTGCAGCTTGTTTTTCCTTTGAAGTATATAATAAATTCTAAATTTTAACTTTCAAAGCTGTTTTACCTGCCTGTGTTTCCTTCTGATATTCCTTTCTTCTCTTCTGTACTTAAAAAAAAATTTCCCAGTGACTTGTTCTTTTTTTCTTTTGGGGAGCTCAATCACTTGCTCCCCACACCCTCATATTGCCCCTCCCCCAGTGGAAAGAAAAGAAAAACAAAGCCCTCGTAGCAAATATGCTTAGTCAAATAAAACACATTTCCACATAGGCTGTTTCCAAAAATAAATGTCACTTTGTACACCTTGAATCCATCATCCCTTTGTCAGAATGGACTCTGAGTCTATACTCTGACTAGTTATTGCATTGATCAGTGTTCTTAAGACTTAAAACTTCCTTTGATAATATTATATAACAATCTACAGTTAATCAAGAGCTTTCTTCATAACAACCACTATAGGCTTATGGTTAGTATTATCATTCCCATTTTACACATGAAAAGACTAAGAGGAGTTTAATAGCTTTTCCAAAGTTATATAGTCTGGTGAGGTAGGTATTATAATCATTATTATTCCTGTTTTACAATAAAGAAAACTGGGACTCGGGAAGTTTACTAGTGACTGTGTATGGATGTGTGTTGGTGGGGAGGGGGAAACTGACTTAGACCAGGGCTCACACACTTCAGAATTGTTATTCATTGATTCACTTAGTTATTTGTTGCTTTTTGGAGGGGGAATGCAGAGCAATTGGGGTTAAGTGACTTGCCCAAGGTCACATGGCGAGTAAGTGTTAAGTGTCTGAGGCCAGATTTGAACTCAGGTCCTCCTGAGTCCTGGGCTGGTGCTCTATTCACTGCATTACCTAGCTGCCCCACACTTTAGAATTTTTAAGGAAGAATGCCAAACTGACAACTGGGGTGACAGTGAAAGATAGAGGATTGGCAGTCGAGCGGGAAAGGAAAGAAACCAAATAAGTCATCATATTAGGAAGGAAAAGAAAGGAAAATCAGGAAAACTTAGATTGATTATGGGAGTCTGAGTTGAGCTGAGTTTTTTGATCCTGGCCTGTGAATTCTCATAGGAATTTATGTAACTTTAGACCCTATTAACTCAGATGCTATTTCATGCTTTCTTCCCCATCCTCCTTCTCTTATATAATCCACTCCCAACACTCTCACATAGAACTCCTACCACCCCCATTTAATTTACTGGTTGTCCCTTAATTTGATCACCTGATTTTGAAGTTGATGATTTCCCCCATAGTTAGGAAGCTATTTGATTTCTTTCCAACTCATTGTATTTGTTCAATGGTCTTTTCCACCTTCTGGCCTCAGATACTTACTAGCTGTGTAACCCTGAATGAGTCACTTAACCCTGTTTGCCTTAGTTTCCTCATTTGTAAAAGGACCTAGAGAAGGAAATGGCAAACCACTCCAGTATCTTTACCAAGAAAACCCCAAATGTGGTCACGAAGAGGCAGACATGAATGAAAAGTGGCTGAACAATAACAATAAAAACACATTTCTATAGCACTTTAAAGTTTACATAGTGTACCTATACAACAGGATTGTTGGGAGGATTAAATGAGATTCTATATGTAAATGCTTTGTTAATCTTAAAGTGTTTATAAATGCTTGTTGTTGTCATTGTTATAGTAAGGATGGTAGACTACTGACCAATGGAAAGCTCAGGGAAGACCCAGGTTAAGAGATGGCACTTAATTAAGTCTTAAGTTATAAAATCTCAACTTGGCCCTCAGTGCTTGCTGCAAAACAATCCTTTTACATTTCCCTCATTAGCTCACTAGCCCACTTACCATAGTGGTTCTTCTAACACTTTTCATTCCTCCTCAAACCGCCCATAGCTCTCCCTCCCCCAGTGTCTCAGCTAAGAACCTTATCTTATATTTTACTGAAAAAATTGAGATCATTTGCCTAGACCTCCCTCTCTTCCCCTCCTCCTCCTCTCACATCACCCAAATACCTTTTACCACTCTTTCCTTCTTCACATATCTCACATAATTTGGTAGTCTTCCTCTCCAAAGCAAACCTCTCTACGTGCACAAGCCATGCCTTTCCAGCAGATTGATTGATTTGTCCTTGTATACTGGTTGCTTTCCAATTGCCTACAAAATGCCCATCTCCCCATCCTCAAAAAAACCCAAACAAACAAACAAAAACCCTCTTACTAGATCCGTCCATGCCTTCTAGCTATGGTACCATATCTCTCTTGCCCTTTGTGGCTAAACTGTTAAACGTGTATAATAGATGCCTTCCTTTGCTTCTCTTCTTAACCCTCTCCAGTCAGATTTCTGACTTCATAATCATTGAAGCTTCTCATTCCAAAGATACTAATGATCTCTTGCTTTTTCTGTCTTCATCTTTGACCTCTCTTCAGCCTTTGGCACTACTCTGTCCTGGCTTGTCCACCTATCTATCTGACCACCCCTCTATCTCCTAGGTCTTCAACCAGATCAAGCCTCTCAGACTACAAATTGCAAACAAGACTTGGCAACCAATTGTATATGGGGATTGAGGGAGAGGGAAAAATTTAAGACAATTCCAAGATTGAAAATGTGGGCTACTAGAAGGAGAGTGATGCCATCAAGTAAAAGAGTGAAGTCAGGAAGAAGGGATGGGTTTGATAATAAGTTCTCTTTTGGACATTATGAGTTTGGGATTCCTAGAAAACGTGCAGGTGGATATATTCAGCAGTAAGTAGATAATGAGAAATTAGAACTCAGAAGAGAGGTAAGGGCTGGATATGAAGATCTGAGAGTCATCTGTATAAAGAAGACACCCTTTGGGGAGGCCAGGTAGCACAGCGAGTAAGAGCACTGGCTCCAGTGTCAGGATGACATGTGGATCGAATCTGGGCTCAGATACTTTTTTACCCACCCAGAAACACCTGGCCGTGTAACCTTGAGCAAGTTACTTAACCCCAATTGCTTAGGGGCGGCCAGGTGGCTCAGTGAGTAAGAGCATCGGCTTGGGATGACCTGGGGATCAAATCCCGGCTTAGATATCCTTGAGATCGAGGCTCCCCACAAATATGCAATTCTCAACCAGGATATACTATAATAGACATTTTTCCCACTGAAAACTCCCATGTGCCAATGGGTTCATCCTAACAGTCATGGTTTGGTCTGAGTAGGAAATTATTAGGAGGCAATCTTGTATTTAGTGGATTGAACAACGGATTTGAGCTTAGAGGACCTAGTTTTACTTTCTGGCTCTGCTACTTACTAGCTGTGTGACCTTGGGCAAGTTAGTTGCTCTCTGGATCTCAGTTTCCTTATGGGAGTGATTTCTAGATCTAGCTCTAAATCTTGAATTTCCCTTCCCACATTCACCTGGAGCTCTATTATGAATGATATTTTTTGAGCTCCACCAGCTGTAAAAATTTACAATATCACACTGTGTACTTTGAGCCAAGAGGGACCGAAAGGACCTCATTATGTTATGGAGAAAATTGTGGGAGATTCTGGTTTGGGGCAGGAGGGAGTGGTATATAAACACAAGGTCTCATTCTGCTTGTGGCTTTCTTCTCTCCTTTGGTTCCTGTTGTCCTTTTCTTCGAATGTGGGTCCCTTACAGACTGGTTTCATAGGTAAAGTCCCCTTAAAAAAGAGGGAAGATAAACTTTCTTGTCCTCAAATAGATATTCTAGCAGACCATTGTCCTATGTGACAGAATTTGCTAAGACTTCTTTCAAGAAGACTTACTATCACTCAGATTTTTATATGGCTTTAAGGATTGCAAAGTGCCTTTCTCATAACAATTGTGTGAAGTAGGTAATGAAGGTATTATTAGCCCCATTTACAGATGAGGAAAGTGCAGCTCAGAGAGGTTAAGTCATTTCCCAAGGTCACACACAGCTATTATCCTAGTTGGGGCTGACTGATTTCTTTGACTCTAGCTCAGTGTTTAAACTCACCTGCTTGTTATGGTACTTTATATGGATTGTATATTAGAACTAATTAGATAGGATCAGAAAATAGAGACTATTTTCAAAATTGACCAAAGACTTCATGTAATTAGTTTTGTTTTATCAGGAATTAAAGGTCAGGGAAGCAGCTTATCAGCTGATGTTTGAATTCAATTGAACCCTTTTATGATGATAACTAAAGCCTGATTTGGCTACTAAGAGCAAAACTTCATCCCATTTCTGCTAAAATAGGATAGAATTAATTTATGAATAGTATTAAGGAGGAACTTGTCAGTCCTTCCAACTGGCTGGAGCTTTTCCATTACCTTTTATTTCCCATGAGGTAAAGAGAAAATCCTGGTTCTGGCCTCACCCAGGTCAATTAAGGCAAACTCAGGAAATAAGACAAAAGGAGTTTAGTAGCACACCAAGGCACCAAGCATCTTGTACTGTATACCCTTATTTAACACTCCCCTTCCCACCACCCCGCCCCCAGAATGTCCTGTATCACTGTACCAACATAATCCTCCTCCCTAAGGGAAAGAATGTTTGTATATGACAAAGGCCCAACCCCAAAGGAACTTGTAAGCTAAGAGGAGGAAGGATAAGTACACAAATAACTACCTCAGTTTCCTCATCTGTAAAATGGGGATACAGAAAGTACCAGTCTAGTAGAGATGTTATGGAGCTCAATGGTATTATATATGTACTGTGCCTTGCAAATCTTAAATTGTAATATTAATTTAATTATTATTATTATCTATGGGAGAATAAGATATAGGGAAACAAGAGGTCAGGTAAAGTACCATGGAAAGTCTCAATGACTGAACATCATTTTCCTCTAGAAGGGGCTAGGGATCAAGCAAGGCTCCTTACAGCTTTGGTGGAAGCTTCTGCCCAGGGCTCTTAAGTTCTAGGTGACCAGGAAGGGGCCTTCCATAGGGAAAAGAGAAATCCTGAAGGACATTCTCCTTGGACCAGGCAAGATGGTCAGTTGTGGTCCTGGCTAAACAGAGTAGACAAAGAAGGAAGATCAATACTGGTTTGCAGCAGAGTATGTGAAAAAGCTAGCAGCAATGGGGAAGGAAGGTCTGATTATATAGCAAAGAGGTTGGCAGTGGGAGCTGAGAATGTACTCTGAAACCACAGGCCAGCTTTTCCCATATACCCAAGCTTAAAAGCATGCATGTATTACCCATCCATTGAACATCCAAAATTGGGTGGGAGGCCTGATGTCAATGTTGTTGAAACTTACTCTGGCCAGTCCAATTCAATTCAATGAGCATTTATTAGGCACAAGTTATGTGCTGGACACCATCTAAAAACAAAACAAAAAAATTCTACATCCCTTTGGATCCTGGCACTCGCTGAAGGGACAATTGCAAATGCTTTTGCTCCTCTGTGCATGTGGCATGGTTGTGAAAGGGAAAGAAGAGTAAGGGCCTCAAAGGAGTCATAGGCCCCTCTGTGCTCCTGGACCTCCTAGTCGGTAAATTGACAACGACTGTACTGTGACCAAATGGGGTAATAGGGTCAAAGTGGGCTCCAGGGTCAGAAGAATTTCCCTATTTTCAACCTATCTTGGGATTAGAGAGGACTGACCTTTGGGGCTGAGGGGTACCACCTAGCACCAGTCAAGGAAACATTTTAAGTGCCCACCAATCTTAAGGTCACCAGTCCACTTGTGAAGAATAGAAGCTAAAGAACTTTGTGAAATGCTTAGAGATAGTGGGGTGAAGTAGAAAAGAAGAAAGTATTTAAAGTCAGAATTCCTTGGTTTGAGTCTCAGTTCCTATACTTTCTCAATTGTATGATTGTATACATTTGCATAAATTTGTATACAATTGTATAAATGTTATACAGGACAGAATTAAGTATTGGACTATATTGTATAGCTTGGAAGGCAGCAAGACATAGTGGACTGAAGGTTAAACTTGGAGTCAGGAAGACTTGGGTTTAGATCCTGCCTCTTATACAAACTAACTATGTGACCACCATTAAGTCATGTTACCTCTCAGTGTCCTAGGTCTCCATGGCCATGAATTGTAGAAGAACGAGCTATCTGTATTGGTGGAAAGAATTTCCACACCAGGGGCTCACACCACACTCATGAATTTAGGCCCTCTCTTCCCTTTCCCTCCCAAGGGGATGCCTGTAAAAGTTGTGGGTTTATAGGTGTTCAGAAAAGAGGAATCAATATGGCAGCCTGCTGTTGTTGGGGAAAAGATTCTTGGAGTATTGCTTCTAAATCTTAGCTCCCTTATCAGTTAGCTGTTCTCACCCACATTATGAGTTCTCATAACCTCCTGAATAACTCATCTCCTTTCTTGGAATAATTAGCTTTTCATCACGTGTAAGACTTCTACTAGGCCTTTGGAAAGTTACTGCTTAAAAGCATTGGGCATTTGTTATTTAATCTTTCAGGTCACATTGGGGTTAATTCCTATGATCCCTTTTTCTCCTCTGTTAACTCTGAAACTTAGGAAGAACAGTTAAGTAAGCTTTCAATTATGTTTAAAGGTTTCAGGTGAATCTAAACAACAGATTTTTGTTTTGATGATTTCATCATTTGCTTAGTTGACCTTTAATTCCTGCTAAAAATCTAATTACATAAAGCCTGCACTCAATTTTTAAAACAAGTTATTTTATCTACTGGAAACCATTAATAAACCATCTAAATTCCACTCTCAAGTAGTTTTGAAGGAAAAAAATAATTTTTTTGTGCTTCTCTTTTATGTGTAAGCACATCTTAAAAGTTTTTGCCTTTATAGGGCATGCTAGAGTTTAGTCTGAGGTACCCCCACCTCTTAGTTTGCCTGGCTTCTTTCAAGACTCAACTCAAATCCTGTTTTTTGTAGGAAGTCTTCCTTGGCTTCCTTCTATGAGACTGTTTTTGTTCAGTCGTGTTCAACTCTTCATGACCCCATGGACTATATGGTCCATGAGGTTTTCTTGGCAAAGATACTGGAGTGGTTTGCCTTTTCCTTCTCTAAAAGGTTAAGGCAAACTGGCTAAGTGACTTGCCTAGGGTCACACAACTAATAAGTATATGAGGCCTATTCACTGAATGGTCATTACCTCACTCAAATTGGGGAAAGTGAAATTCTGAAGGACGTTCTCCTTGGACCAGGCAAAATGGTCAGTTGTGGTACTGGCTAAACAGAGCAGGCAAAGAAGGAAGATCAATACTGGTTTGCAGCAGAGTATGTGAAAAGGCCAGCAGAAAGGGGACTTTAGCCTAAAAGGACCAGGGTCTCCCATTGTATCCTGGGCCATCTCCAGCCATCCTGATGAATATCTGGTCACTGGATCCAGATGGCTCTAGAGGAGAAAGTGAGGCTTATCACCTTGCATAGCCCTCCCTCACTCAAATCAAAGTCAATTGCAAGTCATGTCATCACTTTCCTGATGTCATGGTCCTATTCAAAAACGAAGGACAAGCACAACAAAACCATAAACTAGGAATATCTTCTATAATTTTCTTAACAAATAGTTATTTAGATTTATCCTGAAGACCTACAAAAAAGGGGGAATTCCGATCCTCCCAAGGCAACGTTTTCCATTGCTGAAAAACAAAATGTTCCTTATCTGAGCCAAAGTGTATCTCTTTGTAACTTCCATCCATTGGTCTTAGTTTTGATGCTTAGATATGTGGACTTTGATGTAAATACTCTGAAAATCAGAGTATCCTTGAGGGTGAAGATGGCTTCATTTTTGTCTATGTATCTTTGTATCACTTAACACAGAACCTGGAGCATAGTAGGTGTGTTATAGAAGCTGCTTGTTGGATTGGATTACCTGGTAATTTCCCATTATAGCATGAAATTCAGTATAATTTGGGGGAAAGAATGCTGGGTGTAGGCACTATATTGCCTCATCTTCTGAGTGTTTGATGTATGTATGTATGTATTTATATATGTATTGTTTTCTCTAAGAATGTAAGTGACAGGGGCGCCCAGGTAGCACAGCGAGTAAGAGCACCGGCTCCAGTGTCAGGATGACCTGGAGATCGAATCCCGGGCTCAGACACTTAGCACCCACCCAGAAACACCTGGCCGTGTAACCTTGAGCAAGTTACTTAACCCCAATTGCTTAGGGGTGGCCAGGGGGCTCAGAGAGTAAGAGCACTGGCCCCAGAGTTGGGATGACCTGGGATTAAATCTGGGCTCAGATACTTAGCACCACACCCAGAAATAACTGGCCGTGTAACCTTGAACAAGTTACTTAACCCCAATTGCTTAAAAAAAAAAAAAGAATGTAAGTGACTAGAGAGCACTCTTGTGGATGTAGCCCATGGGAAAGTTTAGAATCTTAGAAACTTAGAACTGGAATCAAATATTTATTATTAGAAGAGATCTTAGAAATCTTGAGCATAGGGATTATTTCCTTTTTTTAAAAAAAATATTTGTATCCCTACTGTCTAACATAATTCCTAGCACATAGTAGATGCTTAATAAATTCTTGCTGATTGATTATCCTGTCCAGTCCTTACCAGAACATGAATCCCTTCTATAGTCGCCCTGTGACAAGTGGTCAACCTTTGCTTGAACACCTTCAGTGACTGGGAACTGATTTCTACTTGAAGTGTCTTATTTTGTTGTTCTACAGTTCTGATTGTTATGAAATTCGTGTGTGTGTATACACGTGCACAATTTTTTTTTATCCATATCTATAATTTCCTACATATTGGGAACTCCTTCAACCAATGTGGTTTAGCATCTGATTTTCAATGTATTGTCTGACAGAGTTGCTTGGGAGCATTGAGAGGTCAAATGACTTGCCTATGGTTCTATAACCAGCATGAGTCAGAGACAGAATTTGAACCTACTTTTTCCTGACTCTTACTCTCTAGCCACTAAGCAACACTGTCTTTCAATTCTTCCTTGCAATTCTCCCTTGCTGTAACTTCCACCCTTTGATTCTAGCTTTGCCTTTTGGTGCCACAGAGAATTAGTCTAACATTCCTTCTACACAATACTTAGAATATTGAAGATTGGCTATGCTCTCCCAACTCTTCTTAGATTTAAATTATAGTTATATCAAATTATAATTTGATTCTCCAGTTTAATTACTTGAAGCATGTCTCTGTCTCATAATTTAGTGCTTGAACATTCCTTTATATTTTCTCCCTAATCATATTGAGAACTCCTCAAAGGTAAAACAGTGCTTCATCCTTTTTTGCATCCAATAAAATAGAAAGTCTTTAGGACAAGGAGAGAATCTTTTTCCACCCTCTTTCTATTTTCTATGAGCATAAAGCAACCTCGGTTGTAATTATCCTCTTGTTATTAGTGATTTAATACGTCCTTTTATATGGTTGCTGAAACCTTGCATTTCTTTTTTTTAAAAAACTATCTGTTCATATATTTTAACCACTTATCAATTGGGAAATGGCTCGTATTCTTATAAATTTGAATCTGTTCCTACGTACCTTGGAAAGGAGATCCTTATCTATCTTGGATATCTAGCCTACCTTCCTGATCTCTGTCTTTAGCACTTTTATCTGTTCTCTGTCTTCTAGCCTCATTGGGGAATCAAATTTTGTTCACTTGTTCATATAAAGAATGGTTTGACTATGATCCCTTCCAATTTGCACATTCTATGACTATAGAATTGTCACTCTTTCCGAGCACCCAGGTGGCTTTATTATAAACTTGAGGTCAATCAACAAACTAGAGACACTGAAACAGAAGACAGAATCCCTGCCTTCAAGGATCTTAAATGGTACCAGGGAAGCCATGTGTACATATATGATATAGCCCAATAGATAAAGTGCTGCTGGATCTGGAGTCAGGAAGACCTGAGTTCAAATGTGTTCTCAGACCCTTACTGTGTGATCCTGGGCAAGTCACTCAACCTCTGCCTTAAATGTAAAATGGAGATGATGATAATAATAGCTAACCTTTATGTGTGGCAGCTAGATGGCTCAGCGGATAGAGTGTTGGGCCTGGAATCAGGAAGATCTGAGTTCAAATGTGAATCAGAAGCTCATTAGCTGTGTTGTAACCCTGGACAACTCACTTAGCCTCTGTCTGCATAATCCACTGGAGAAGGAGATGGCAAATCAATCCAGTGTCTTTGCCAAGAAAACTCCATACAGGGTCATGAAAAGTCAGATGTATGGTTAGGGAAGAAAAACAAAGCTATATTTCATAATCTTCCTCCCAGGGGTAGGGAACCTTCAGCCTAGAGGCCACATGTGGCTTTCTAGGTCCTCAGGTGTGACCTTTTGATAAGTCCAGGTTTTACAGAATAAATCCTTTTATTAAGGGTATTTTTTCTGTGAAGTTTAGATTTAATCAAAGGGTCACACTTGAGGATGTAGAGGTCCACATGTGGCCTTGAGGCTACAGGTTCCCCATCCTATGAGTCTAGACCATCCCTATTCACATTCCTTAAACCTTCCTGGATTAGCTCCTGGGGATTCAGAAGCTACATTTAGCACTAAATATTCACAGGACTGTATTTCATGCACATGGAAAAACAGCTAGAAGAACTGAGGCTGTCAATATTTATGATCTCACCACATTTTGCCACATCTGCCTTGGCAATTCCCCTCTTGGTCAGGGGAGTTGGGGAGACCAGGATAAATTTTGCCCAGCTCTCTCAGGGCACTTTCTGTGGCAAGGAAGAACTCCCTAACTATTGGAGCTGCTCAAAGGAGAAGTGGGCTGCCTTACAAGATGTGTCTTATCCCTGGAGCTATTTTAAGAAGAGACTGAATGATAACTTGTCCTGCAAGTTCTTGTAGAAAGGAATCTGGTTCAGGTCTGGATTGGACTTTTAATGATCTTTGAAGTCCCTCCTGACTCTTAGATTCTATGTATAATTTATAGATAAGGAGACAGAAGCCCACAAAAGTTACTGTTAATACTTGTGATGATGATGACATATATTTATATATAGCGCCTCAGGGCTCCTAAGGGCTTTCCTCCTTCACAATAATTGAGAGCTACATAGTGCAGATCTAATCTCTGTACAGTATTGCACAGCCAGGTGAAGAAACAGCCTCATCCAGGTGCAATGACTCACCTAATATTGCATAACTAGTTAGTGTCGGAACCTAGACTTAAACCTGGAATGTCCAATTTCACGTTTAGGTTCATCCCAGAATACTATAGCTATCTTAGAGGGAGCTAGGTGACACATTGGAAAGAGTGCTGGGCCTATGGGGGCTATGCTGTTGTTCATTTATTTTCAAGGGTTTCCAACTCTTTGTGAACCTTCTTGGCAAAGATACTGGAGTGCTTCTGCCATTTCCCTTTTCTAGCTCATTTTACAAATGAAGAACTGAGGCAAACAGGGTTAAATTACTCGGTCAGAGTCATGTAACTAAGTAAGTGTCTGAGACTAGATTTGAACTCAGGTCTTCCTGACTCCAGACCCAGTACTCTATCTACTTTGTCACTTGTCTGCTGAGTTCAAATTTGACCTCAGACACTTACTAGTTGTGTGACCCTGCCTCCGTTTCCTCAATTGTAAAATGAGGATAATAATAAAACCTACCTCCCAGGGTTGTTTTGAAGATGAATTGAGATATTTTAAAAATACCTAGCACACAGTAGGTGCTTAATAAATGCTCGTTTCCTTTGTTTTAGGATCATAATGAATGATCAGCTGCTGTACTTTATACATTACTTTTAACTACTTTACAAACCCCTCATTTTTCTTGCATTCCACTGAAGTCAGCACTCAGACCGTTGGGAAACCAGGCTTTCTGGTTTTGCTTTCACTTGAGTTCAAACTGTTTACTCTTCTCTTGTCAGTTAAGGTCCTCCCAGCCGTCAATAAGGCCTTTTGTCTATGGACATGTTCCAACACATCAAGCATGTTCTCCTCTGGGACTAAAGGACCCTTTCACAGATTCTGCTCCCCAGTTTCCCCCTGAGGGTACCAACTCTACTGCAGGCAGTGCTTCAGTTGAGAGTTCTTGATTGGAAAGCTGCTCAGAGAGTAGCCACCTCCCCACAGAAAGCTTCTGGTCTTAGGGGGAGGCTGGTTTTCTTCTCAGAATCTTGGAGTCTTGCTACTCAGTTTGCAAAGTGGAAGTTACCAGCTGCAGCCTGAGAAAGAGAGGAGACAGCAGCCCCGGAATCTTCCCATCAGCAAGATAACAGGTACTGTCCATCCCAAAAGGCAAAAACTATTGCCTGCTTTCCCTTCATAAGGTCACCTTTCCCCTGCCCCTTCCTGGTGTGTTTTCCACTTCAGTAAGAAGAATTTAAACCCCTCCCCCCACCCCTGTCAAAATAATCATAACGGACAGGAAACAGTAATTTTAGAAAGAGGAAGCAAGGGCAGAGAGAAGCTAAAATTTTTTGAGACAGTTGCTGTTATGCAGAAGGAAAAGGATCCATTCCTTTTAGCATAGTCATTAATAATTTCTTATCCACATGTCCCAGATGCTCACAGTCTATGACATTTATTCCGAAATTGGTTGGCTCTGGCAGCACTATGGGATTCCTTTCCTGTATGGTTGTGTGTGTATGTGTGTGTTGTCAAAGACTGTCTCTCTCTATAATATCAAAGCATTAGCCAGTATAATGAGAAACACAAGAAATGTGGCAGCTGGTTCTCCAAGGAGCCACCCCAGATCCACCATCTCAAGGGGATGCATGTAGTGTCTTAGATATAGAGCTGGTTTCATAGTCAGGTAATCTCTTAATCTCTTGCCTCTGATACACACTGCCTCTCTGACCTTGGGCAAAACATGTAACCTCTTATGCAAATTAGTACAATATGAAGTGGCAGGTGATGAGTGCAAAGGAGAGTTACTCTAGAGAATCTAAGGAGCAAAAGAAGATTTAAGGTTTCATGGGGATTATAGTTAACTGAGGTTTGAAGGTTGAAAGGAATGCCAGTGGACAAAAATGAGGCACTTGAATTCATTAAAACAATATAACTGCTGAGTAATGTCTCCCTTCTAGGAGCTGGGCTCTGTTCCAGAGGGTTTAAATTATTGTGAGTAAACAAAAAAAGTCCATGCATTGACTCTTTGGAATGAGTCCTTTGGCCCGAAATTGATCTTACAAACTCTTATTTTACAAATAGTTCTGAAAAACTTGATGTGGTTTCCCTATTCAGAGCAGATTAATGACCACAAATTATAAAGGAAGAAGGGATAGATTTTTGCCAGAGGCAAACATATAAAGGATATCAGAGAGTGATATCAGATAGCCTGGAGTGAGGAAGAAGATGAAAACTAAAACAAAAATAAAAACAATAAAGCCAGACAGAGAATTTGGAAAGGCAAGCAATTTGACTGTTATGACAGACATAAGAGATGGAGGAACAAAGAGCTCCACACATCTCAATGATTCCTAAGGACATCACTGTAAGACATCTGTAATGTTTTAGTGGAGCCCACTAAAGGAAGCTTCCTTAGGGGAAGCTTGCTTACAGGAAAGCTTTCACACCTTTTGCTAATCTCTAATTAGGCACTGAGTCAAGAGGGTTGTGATGCCTTCTGACTCTGAGAAGTATATATATACACTCCGAGTTGGTATTTTGCTTTGTGGGCTCGCTTATGAGAAGGATCTTGTGATTTCCTGGTCGAGATTCTGAATGGCCTTATGTTCAGAGCTTCCCGACTGCTCAGATGCAAAGGCTCTCTCTATCCAGAGATGTATGTAAAGTATATAGTTGATTCAAGGCAGTTAGAGTCTTTATTTGGTTTTATTTCTCTGTTTGTATTTTCTCTGAAGTTTAGGATGCTGACTTTTCCTCTGAACTAGTGAATTAAAAAAAAATTGTTGACCCCTTAAGTAGCGAGCTTTCTTAGTAAAGAGAATCTAAGAGGTTGTGCTAGCAGGCATCCTGGGTATGCCAGTGTGCTTGTTGCTACAACATCACTGTATGTATTAGGCTGTCAGCCTAATATGAAACTTGAAGTTTATAACAATGACTCTAAGTGATCAAGAAAATGTCATATTCTACCCATTGTCCTCTATTTTCAGAAAGCTGAGAAATAGGTACTACTTTTTAGCATTCCAGGTCCCACTTAATACAGTATTCTACATAGGGGAGATATTTAATTAATGATTTTTAAATTGAAATGTTAAATTTTAAGAAATTTTTCATCACAGATATTTAAGAAAAAATGTTTTTAATTGGCCAAGATCCCCAGAATGACTGACATCTTGCTGTTATCAGCTAACACCTTAGTTATTAATTAATGATTTATGAGAGATTAGTTGACATCTAGCTGGGAGCCAGGATACAACAAAAGTTAGAATCATAGAATCTAAGAGGTCTTATTATCATAGAGCATTAGATTTGAGAGGGACCTTAGAGGGCCACTAATTTAAGCTCTATGTGAGGCATGAATGTCATTTGTAACTTTCTGGACAAAAGAACATCCAACTTCTACTGGAAGGCCTGCAAGTGATAGGGGAGTCTGGTTGGGGACCAAGGTAAGGGTAGATAACTAATGAAAGTTGAGGGGAGTCAAGTATAGAAAAGGAGGACTGTTAGGAGAGGTGGGAGAGTCATGTATAAACTATACTCCATAATTTTCTTGTGGGCTAACTCTCCCTCTACTTTTACTCAGATGATCCATTAGCAATTCTCTCTTTTCCTTTAGTCTCTGCCAAGGTTGTACTGTTTCTAAGTGTTGTTGTACTCCTGGGTATGTTGACAATAAGTTGAAATGGCCATCAATACCAGCCGTTAATCATTTATCTCTTATCAAAACTTCTATCAAAGAATGCTTAAAATGGTGGGTGGAACTGGTTTAATCATTAATATTGTTTTTTTTTTCCCCTCAGTTTCCCACGTTTATACAACATAATACTGGCAGCTCCTCAATATATTCGACTGGCTTGATTATTCATTAGACTGTGACAGAAGAGCACTGCCTAGGATATGAGGTAAGTGATTTCTTGTTACTTTGGAAATATGTATATATATGTATGTGATCTCATATAAACATACATATAAATTTATAACTAGAGATTTTTTGTGACAACTAAAACAAGTGATTTCTCTCCCCTTCTATATACTATGCACTTAGAAATTCATTTCCAAAGTTTGGAAAATATGTTATACAGCAGATTTTTTTTTTTAAGCAATTGGGGTTAAGTAACTTGATCAAGGTTACACTGCCAAGGTGTTTCTCGGTGGGTGCTAAGTGTCTGAGCTCAGGATTCGATCTCCAGGTCATCCCAACACTGGAGCCAGTGCTCTTACTCACTGCGCCACCTGGCCACCCCTACACAGCAGATTTTAAATGACATTATGCAACAGTTTATTTTCTGGAATTTTGTTCTAAACTCACTGCCTCTTTCTTTAGTTTTTTTTTACTAAACATTTTAATTTTCTCACTTGTAAAATGAGGGGATCAGATTAGAGGGTCTCTATAGTTCTTTCTTGATCCAACCTTTTGAGTTCTACTTTCTAAGCTCTGTTCTGGTTCTAATGTCGTATGTGATCAGTTCAAAGGTTTGTACTTCATCATTAGCTGTATTGATTGTAAATGCAGTCAACCTTTTTTTTATTATAGTAAGTGATTAACTGGAATCATTTTTGGAATCAGGTATTAAGTTAATTTTTAAATTTCATTTTCATAGTTTAGTATATGTTCTCCATGAATTTATCAATATCTTTTGGGAAGCTATTTTAATTTTCAATGTAAGTTACCTTTTAGGATCGTTCAAACTCATTAATCATCTGACAACATATAACTTCTTATTAATCCTGAACTAACCTCTTGAAAATTCCAAAAGTGGGCAGCCCACGGCAACTAAATGTACCTTTTATGATGTCATAGGCCCTGAACATCTTCCCCCTTGGTACAGTGGACAGAGTACTGAACTGGGAAGTCAGGAGACATAGGCTTGGCCCTAACCCTGTCACTAACTTACCATAGGACTTGGTTGGACAAGATACTTTCCCCATCAAATTACAGAAAGACCTTAAAAGGTAAAGATTGGAATAGATTTTATCTAGAATCTCTTCTGGTTTTTATGGTCTACAATCAGTTGTACTTCTACTTGTTTTATCTGCTCTTTGGCTTCATGACAAAGAAATTAGCACCAGGTATTTTTATATAGGTAGAAAGCAGATTTTAGGAAACATTAGTTCAAATATTGCTTCTAATACCATCTGGCTTGGGGAGCCTTGTCAGGGCACTCACTTTGTAGTGCCTGAAACAATTCTCTAATACATCAAAGTTACAGAGAAGGGGCAGACCTACATTTTATAGAGGAAATTTCTTCACTTGGTAGTTTCCTCATGCCAACGAAATCAAAGCTTCAGGCTCCAGTCCTATCTGTGTTTAATTCAGCAATCAAAATTTTTTGTTATAATAATGGCTAAAATTATTTTTTGTGAACTTAATCACGAATAAACACATTAAAAAAATCAGTCAATAAGCATTTATTAAGAACTTGATATATAACACTGGGGCAGCTGGATGGCACAGTTGATAAACTGCTGAGCCTGGAGCAGGAAGACTCATCTTCTTGAATTCAAATCTGGTCTCAAATACTTACTATCAATGTGACCCTGGGTAAGTCACTTGATCCTGTCTGCCTCAGCTTACTCAACTGTAAAATGAGCTGGAGAAAGAAACTGCAAACCACTCCAGTATCTCTGCCAAGAAAATCCCAAACAGGGTCACAAATAGTTGGACAGGACCGAAATGACTGAATGATAGTAATAATAACAATAACATGTATCAGGCACTGTGCTAAGCCCAGGGCTTACAATGATGGTGATACAAAATAGATAACTGCCCCAATTTTTGAAAATGTTTAGAATTAAATGAAAAGAATTATAGAAGACAGAAAAAATAAAGCAATTTTACTACCACTTTCCTAAATTGAATATGTATGATTCTTTTTAAAATTTTATTTTTCATTCTGAACTTAAACACAAAAAAAGTTTCCATAGAGCAGGAAACAAAAAGAGGATTAAATATGAAACTATGAATCTCCATTTCATAATATCTGTTTTTTTTTTTTTTAAGTACATCATCAACACAAAATCTGGCCTCAGACACTTAACACAAAAACTAGCTGGGTGACCTTGGGCAAATCACTTAACCCCAATTGCCCTCCAAAAAGCAAAAAAAAAAAAAAAATAATGTACATCATCAGTTCCATACATTACTTTTAAAACTGCCCTGCTATTCTGACAAGTTATTGTTGCTGCTTTGTCCTTTGTTCTCGAAGACTTCAGAAAGGTTATGCCATGACTTGCAAGTGAATTGGATTTAAGTGAGTCAGGGCTGTGCAGTCATTAGCCTCACTTTCTGCTTGGGAGCCATTTGGGTCCAGTGGCAAGATATAGATCAGGACAACTGGAGATGAACCTGGAAACAGTGGGAGACCTTGGCTTTTTTAAGTTAGCATCTTTTCCCCGGTCTCAGTTTGACTGAGAAAACATCTATTCAGTGATTAGGGCTAGGCAAGAAATGAGGCAAAGAATGGCTTCTTTCACCTAGCTTGAGGGGAAGACTCTCAGGGTTTCTGGTAAAAACAGAAACAATTGCTATTTACATTTACTCTGAGTCATCAGGGCTCAAACAAAGACCTAGGGAATCTTGGGCTGGGACCTAGTATTAACCAATCAATGAGCACCAAAGTGATTAGCTTAAGACGTTGTCCTTAAGAAAGAAATCTAGTCCATAAACCCCATGATATCTTACAAGGTGTTAGCAATTGAAATTTACATTCCTTTGAACAGAGAATCCTCAGGTAGGGTATGATATCCTATGTGGACAGAGGGAGAGGAGGGATGGAAAGGAGGAAGGGAGAGTACACCCATTTCAAACTACAAAGAGGAATAAGGAATGAGGAAGAAGGTTGTATATGAAAGTGTCCATTTGTGTTACCTACCTATCAAATTGAATGCAATTGGTGTATTTGTTTTTTTATTCTCTGCAGTAAAAAAAATTAATGCTGTTCTTTTCTATATCTATAACTAATTCTTTCCGTCTCCCCAAGTAGAAACTCTCCTTATCCGTATAGGTGAGCAAAACAAACCAACACGTTGGTCATATCTGAGAATGAAAGTCTAATTCTGTACATTCATCATCTTGAATTCATCACCTCTCTTCCAAGATGTGGGAGGTATACCTCATCATTGATGGTTTGAAGGACAGTCATTAATATTATGCAAATTTCACAGTTCTTCACATTATCTTTACAAAAATTGACCATGTAATACAGCATGAAAATTCCTAAGCAAATATAGACAAACACAAATATTAAATCTATCCTTTACTTAATCCCCTAACAATAAAGTTACACTCAGTAAGAGGAATTTAAAGGAAATAATTAATGAAAGTGTCAACTGGGCTAATGGTTGGGTGAGTGGAAAGAAAAGGAGAGATGTGGAGTCCAAATCAACAAGCCTGGGCAAATTATTTACACATGCAGTCCTACTCTAACATGTACACAAACACACGTTCAAGTCCAGTGACTGACTCCCTGTTACCTCCAGGATCAAATACAAAATCTTCTGAGATTTAAAGTCCTTCTCAACCTGACCCCTTCCTATTTTTCCAGTCTTTCTAATACTTGAATTTCCTCCATTTCCTCCACACTTTAGCTATGTAGGATTTCTTGCTGTTCTGGCTTCTATCAAG
>NW_027185698.1:32648734-32655853 GCF_028583685.1 Petaurus breviceps papuanus
CTCCACCCCTTTAATTTCTTAAAGGGTTTGTACAAGTCAGCTTTTGGGAGCATAATTTCAAATTGCTTTCCAGTATGACTGGATGCCCTCCAATATTTGATATTTTTCTCTCTTGCATCTTTGTTGATTTTATGGCTCTAAAGTGGAACCTCACAATTATTTTAATTTATGTTTATCTAATTATTAGAGATTTCAAACATTTTTTCACATGATTGTTAGCTTAGACTTTTTCCTTTGAAAACTGACTGTTTATACCTACTGAAGAATGACTCTTAGTTTTATAGATTTAAATCAGTTTCTTATATATCTTGGACATGAAACCTTTATCAGAGAATTTGCTTCAAAGATTTTTCCCCCAGTTATTCTTCTCCTTTTTAATTTTAATTACATTAGATTGTGCAAAAATGTTCAAATTTTATACAATCAAAATTATCCATCTTATCTTGTTTAGTCACAAACTCTTCCCTTACCCATAGATCTAAAAGGTAATTTGTTCCTTGCTTGTCTAAATTTGTTTGTGATATGGCATTTCATATTTGGGTCATGTATCCATTTAGAGTTTATATTGGTATATGGTATAAGGTGTTATTCTAAATTTAAAAATTTTCAGACTATTTTCCTGGCAGTTTTTGTCAAATAGTAAATCCTTCCCCCATGTACTGGGCACTTTGAGTTTATGGAACACCATGATACTGTGTATATTTGCTTCTGAATATTTTGTACCTATTCTGTTCCTCTGTTAGACCCTCTCCCACTCCTCATCTTTCTGTCTCTTTTTCTCTCTCTTTCTTAGATTTTCCCCCTGATATTTTCAGGATATATTCTCCACAAAAGAATTGAAGTCATACATACCTCTCTTAATTGTCTTTTATTTTCTGAGTGACCTTGAACAAGTAATTTCTGCCATATTGCTAAAATGAGTAATTAGACTAGATGACCTTTAAGGTCCTTCTTTATCTCTAAAGCACTGATTTTATGAATGCTTAGTTTGACAGGTATGATTATTTTGACAACTTTTAATTTATACTGCCAGATTATTTTCCAAAAAGATTATACCTGTTTGTAGTCCCAACAGCAATGGATTAATTTCTCTGCAACCCTGCCAGAATTAAATTTCATTGCTTTTAATTCTTTTTGTCCATTTGAAGGGTGGGAAGAGGTATAACAATACTTTCTTTGTGTTTTTTTGACTTGGTGAGGATGAGCACTTTTTTTCAAATGTTTATTAACAACCTGTGTTTCCTTTTTTGGGTAACATTTGCTCATATCCCTTGACCATTGTCTATCTATCCGTTGTGGAATGGGAAATATCTTTCTAAAATTTTAACAGTTCTCTGGGTGTGTACACACACATATATACCCACTATATTCTTCATATATTTTAGATACCAGATATTCACCACATTTGCCATAAATATTAATAATAAATTTTAAAATTTTACTATATAGTTTACGTAAATTAAAATTTTTAAATGTACTTAAATATTTTGATTTCTTTTTACCACTAATAATTCCTTCCATTTGTTGAACGGAGAAAACAATATTATACTTCTTTCATTTGATTCTTCAAGAACTCTATGAGATAAACAAGGTATTTATTACCATCCTCCTTTTGCAACTGAGGAAACCGAGACCCAGATGGGTTAGGTACCTTTTTCAAAGTCATGCAGGTGAGTTTTTAGTTTTGTGTCATTACTGCATTTAGTCAGACATAGTCATAATCTCTATTAAAGTCCTCCTCTTATATTTCATGGTGTCATGGAGGTAACCTTAGGTCCTCAGTGGCATTTGTTGCCAGGTAGAAAGCAAACTCTGGGAGCCCCTACCAAGCTGAAAAGGTTTCAGGCATGGACCAAGTGATGAGGCTTATGGCTGTCTTGTAGGGCCTGGCTCAGTTAAAAGTGCACAGTTTTATCGCTAGGTTGTTCACCAGCTCATAAAACTTTTGACCTGAGCAACTCATTAAAACATTAATAGGATGTGAAGGGGTTGCCATTTCTGTTGCTTTATGTGCCAAACAGAGGTGAAGGGGCAGCTCATTTAAAGTTTTGTATCATGTAATGATAGAATTTCTATTCTGTGATAGAACTTCTATTTTTCTAACTAATCAAAACGTCTTTAGCCTGAGGCCCATTACTCTGGGACCATAATCTCTGGTTACCGAGGTGAAAGTGTGGTAATAAATGCTAAGGTATCCACATCTCATAAGACAAAAAAGAAGGGCAAAAAAAAAGTTTTGCTTTTTCTTTTTCTTCAGTGGGAAGGGGTAGAAGGGAGAGAAGGTAAATTTTCATTAATTGAAAAATAATAACATTTAATACAAAAAAGAAAAATGGGATTTCCCTGAGAAGATGGCTTAACTCAGTGGTAAGGTTTTCATGAGGTAGATATTTGGAGGCAGAGAAATATCTAGTAACCCCCTCTTTCATGATGATGATGATGGTGGAGAAAGAGATGAAGAAAAAGGAAAAGGGATAAGAAATACTTGATGTCCAAATGTCCAAAGAAGGATAGCTGCAAACAGCCAAATCATAGACTGAAAGCTAGAAGGGACCTTAGAGGCTGTCCAATCCAAACCCTTCATTTTAGAGATGAGAAAAAAAGAGAGAGTGGTAAAGAAGGGGTAAGTATCTTGTCTGGGTTCACACAGGCAGTTTCATGTGGGAATTGAACTCAGATCTTCTTGACCCCATGTCTAATTCTTATGCAATAGGCATCCATAATAAGCCAAGGAGTAGCTCATTTCTGGGTTGTTTAACAGCATCCTACCTTCCTGGACAGACAGACACAGAATATTCAGACTAATCCTGGAATCTGCCACTGCTTTGGTAAAATACACTTACTTTGTTCAAAAAAACACTGGTGTTGGTTTAGAGTGCTTGGCTACTACTAATTGATGGTATGAGAGAGAGAAGAGAGAAAGAGGGAGAGGCAGTAAAGAAAAAAAGAAAGAACAGGTTTGCTTTCTCATACTTCGATTCCTAATTCCTGATATGACTATTTCCCTCTTGCGGTCTTGCCTTGTTATTACAACTGGTTGCTTATAATAATGCCAGAAGAGAAAAGTTGCCCATATCCTGTTCAGGAGTGAACACATTTCCTGTTCAGATCCTGCCTCCCTTCCTGTGGACTCTGCCTTCTTGCTAAGTGTGAGAAAGTGCGTTGCTTATTTTGCTGTCTTGTCACCTTCTATCCCTTGTCCCAGGCAGCAGTATTTACTGGGATAATTGCTAAACTGGGCAATTAGCCACTAAAATCAGCACCATCCTCCATCTTAAAGCAAACAAATGTGTACAGCATGGATTACTCTGCACAGAGATTAGCTCCTCTTGCACTTGGCATCAGGAGGGAACAAGGCAGTATGTCTCTAGTTCCAGATAGGGAGCAACCTGTATGTGAACACCTGATGAAAAGAATTCCAAGTATGAAAAAAAGAAAGGTAAACACATCTATTTTTGGAGGATTTCTGGAACTGTGGTAGTAGGGATGTAGCTCCTGGAGCCTTGAACCTCAGTTCTTGGCCCCCTTCTGGTGGCCGGGAAGTAAGAGGGAGCTGGGAACTCAATTACCCTTTCCTTCAGTTGGGGTTTCTCTGACGTTTTCTCCAATCCCTCTTTCCCTTCCTCTTCTGCCCCTTCCCAAGGATCAAAACTCTCCCTGCTACTTGTCCTCCTAAGATTCAGGGACAGAAGGGATTTTTCTCTACTCTCCATTAAAAATAAAGCCACATGGAATTGGTTTACAACTTACTTAGCTAAGCTCTTTGAGGGCAGGGGAATTTTTAATTTACAGTTTTATCTTTTTCACCCTTCTTTCTTTCCACCTAGCATAAAACCTGGCACCTACTCAGTGTGCTTAATAAAAATCCATTAACTTGACTTATGGGGGTAGGGTGGGGTATTGCATATATACATAGAAGTATTGCACAAGGCAGAATGTGACAGAAACGATACTTCGAAGCAGCTTGAGGAAGGCAAAATCTTTTTTCTGCTGGATTGGGTCTGTGGGATCAAGGAAGGCTTAATGGAGGAGGTTGTACCTGATCTAGGACTTGAAAGAAGAGAAGAATTTTATCAAATATTGGGTTCTAGGAATGAGGAATAGAAAGCTAGAGGGAGACCATATACTAAAACCAGGTTAGATATTAGTTATTAGTCCAGTTTGGCTGGAATACAAAGTGTATTAAGGAGTAAAATATGAAATAAGGCTGATATTTTATCATAAATATAATAGGGAACCAGTCCTATTTTGATGAGGATACAGAAGTGATCATGCTTGTGAATCAGGAAGAATCTTTTTGCTGATATAGAAGGGATGATCACAGAGGAGTAAGTTGAAGGTAGGAAAAAACAGGAGGTTGTTAAATGGACAAAAGTGATGTAATACCAATAATTCAAATTAATGTAGTCCCTTATGGTCTCAAAGTGTTTTCATATATAGTATCTCATTTGATTTTGACAATAATCCTATGAGGTTGACAGGGGAAATGTATTTTCTTCATATGACAGATGAGGGAATTGAAACTCTGAAGATTGAATGACTGACCAAAGGTCACAGAGCTATGTTGTTATGGAACCCAGGTCTCCTAACTCTCAACCCAGTGTTATTTCTACTGTATCACATATAAGTACTATTTCATAATGGTGCCAGAGTACAAGAGCCCTACATTAAGGAGAATGGTCAGGGAGAGGGTGTGGAGAGAGGACATCCCTTAGACCCATACAAAGTTTTTCCTAGTCAAAATTGTCAAGTCCTTGTTTTCAATCTCTGAGTCTTTCCATTTTGTGCCCTTTAACCCTTGGGGTAACTTCCTTGCTGGGTATTCAGTGTTCTCTTAATCTAATCTCCTTACCTTTCCTTTGTATACCCTCACCAAAATTTGTTCTCAGATTTCTACTTTACTTCAATATACTTCAATAAATTCATGATCTCATTTATGTGAGTACTTGGTTTAGTACTTGGTACAGATCATAACTCATTCAAGCTTTCTTATTCTGTGTGACTCTTGTCTATGTTGTCCCATGAATCCTTCATAGACAATCCTCCCAGTGACCTGCAGGTGGTCTTCTGGTGTCTCACCTTTCTGTGGGTTTAAGAATAATATTTGGATTTTCCTTCTGTTATTCTTCACTCTTGTTACTTGATTGACCCACTTCTTTTTCTAATCACATGTTTCCTGGCTATATCCCTTATTCCATGTCTTTCAGGCAAGTTACCATTGGTAATATGCTACAGCCTAATTATGATTGTTACGTACCTGTCCATTGATTTGAGTCACCTACGGTTTTGATTCTTTGGTGATATGATATTCCATGATTTATAGCCACATAGTTTTGCTGGAAGAATGTTGGAGAGATGCATGATGATCCCTCTCAAGTAGATTTACATTTCATTTATTTATTTATTTATTTTTTTAAGCAATTGGGGTTAAGTAACTTGCTCAAGGTTACACGGCCAGGTGTTTCTTGGTGGGTGCTGAGTGTCTGAGCCCGGGATTCGATCCCCAGGTCATCCTGACCCTGGAGCCAGTGCTCTTACTCGCTGTGCTACCTGCCCGCCCCTTAGATTTACATTTTAATACAGATCAAACCATAGTTGAAAATTAGACCTTGAACTGGGAGTTGATAGACCAGTTAATTCGAACTGTACCACAGACCAGCTATAACCTTATGCAAGCCACTTCCTTTCTTTGAACTTCAATGTTCTCATCCCTAAATGAGGGGGCTGGACATCATGATATTTAAGATCCCTGGTATTGGAGGTGAAAGAGAATGAAGTCAAAGATGATTGACATTTTGAACCAGGTAAATTGCAAGAATACTAATACCCTAAACAGAAATAGGGAGTTTAGGAAGAGTAGGTTTAGGGAGAAAAATGAGTTTAATTTTGAGCATATTAAAAAAGGTGGAACTGTCCAGCAATTGGTGATAGGAAATTAGAGTTGAGGAGAGATATAAGGGTTGCATATGGGCTGCAATCCATAGATTTGGGAGTTGTCTGAGAAAAGATGAATGCATAGGAAATTCTGAGATCACTAACAGTATACAGGGAGAAGAGAAGAGGACACAGGACAGAGGAAAAGAATCAGCAAGCATTTATGAGGTAGCATAGAATCATATGCATTGCATTGTGTCATTCTACTAGGAACAAGAGAGAAGGTACTTTTAGCACTCTAAAGGTATTCAGTCAACCAATCCATCAATGAGCATTTCTTAAGTATGTGTCAGGCAATGTTTGTTAAGTGCTAAGGATTAAAAAGAAAAGAAAAAAGAGCGAAAACAATCTCTGACTTTGTGGTGCTTGCATTCTAATAGACAGGACAACATTTATTTAAATAGGTGCATACAAGATCCACAGAGGATTGGGGAAGTAATATGGGGAAGTAATTTTAAAGGGCAAGACACTAGCAACTGAGGAGAGTGGGGAAAAGTCATTTACAGATATTTGAGCTGATTCTTCCTAGAGGAAGCCAAAGATTTTGGAGGGAGAACATTCCAGGCATGAGGGGGTAGCCATTGCAAAATCATAGAGATAGAGAAGAGCAAGAAGGCCAGCATGGCCTGTAGAGTGTGTAAAGTTTGGAAAGGTGAGAAGAGGCCAAGTTGCTGAGAGTTTTAGATGTCAAACAAAGGAGTTTATATTTGATCCTAGAGATAATAGGGAGCCCCTGAAGATCATTTAGTAGGGATAAGATGGTTAGACCTATAGTTGAGAAAATCTGACAGCTATGTGGAGAATGAACTAGAGAAGAGAGAAACCTGAAGCAGGGAGACCAGTTGGAAGGCTATTATGGTAGTCCAGGCTATTGGAAGCAGTTGGGGGGCTCAGTGGTTAGAGCAGTGGGCTTGGAGTCAGGAAGACATGAGTTCATATCTGGTCTCAGACACAATAACCCTGAGCAAGTTGCTGCAGCACTGCCTGCCTCAGTTTCCCTCATCTGTAAAATGGGAATCCCAATAGCACCTCCCTTGCAGAGCTGTTGTAAGGGTCAAATGAGATAATATTTGTAAAGCACTTAGGACCATTGTGCTAAATGCTCCTGAGGCATGGTAGGACTTAAATAAATGCTTATTTCCTTCCTTCCTTCCTTCCTTCCTTCCTTCCTTCCTTCCTTCCTTC
>NW_027185698.1:32655863-32659425 GCF_028583685.1 Petaurus breviceps papuanus
CTTCCTTCCTTCCTTCCTTCCTTCCTTCCTTCCTTCCTTCCTTCCTTATCTGAACTAGGGTGATGGCTATATAAGTAGAGAGAAAGGGGTAGATATTATAAAAGATGTTATAGAAAAAGAAATAACAAGATTATCAACTGATTGGATATATAGAATGAATGAGAGTGAAGATTTGAGGATGACACCAAGGTATTGAACATGGGTGACTGGTAGGATAGTGCTTTTGAAGTTTGGAATAAGAGATGAAGGTAGGAAGAGAACCAGGAGAGGACAGTGTCATGAAAATCCAGAGAAAAGAGATTATCCAGGAGAAAGCGATCAAGAGTGTCATATGCTTCCAGAAAGTTAAAAAGTATAAGAACTAACAAAGGGTCATTGGCTTTCTCAATTCAGAGATAATTGGTAACTTTGGAGAAAGTAATTTCATTTGAGTAATGAGGTTAGAGCTAAATTGGAGAGAGTTTAAAAGACAGTGAATGGAAAGGAAGTGGTTAGTTTAGAAGGGCTATAGGCTGATAGAAGGAATGATAGGATTTTGTGAGGGTTATCTGGGAGGGAGGAGACATGGGAAGGAACCAGTAGATAGGGAAATATTGAAGATTAGAGAGAGTGTGTGTGGGGATGATAATGATGCAATTTGCTTGAAAAGATGACAGGGGAGGGGATTAATAGTGTAGGTGGACATAGATTTCCTGAGAGCAACAAAAAGGAAGAAGTATGATATGAAAAGCTCTAATATTCAGGGAATTTTGGTAACAATAGAACAAGATACCATAGGGTATGATGGAAAGGGAAGAAAGCAGGAAAAGGATTTGAATGTGGAAAGGCTGAGGTAGACAGAGATGAAGTAAAAGGGAATGATAGCAGTGGAAGGGATTTTTCCCCCTTAGCAGCCTCGTACTCTGTGTCACAGAGATGAACATTAAATAAATTTACTGTTTCATTTATTGGTTTAGATATTTTTTCTGGGAGGTTTTTATGTTCTCTGTTAGGGCTATAATCAAGATATAACCCCAAGAGAGGAAGATAAAAAGGCTTGTTAACTGGAAACTCAGATTCTCTGTTGAATAATCCAAAGTCAAAGAAACATTTGTTTCTTCTGTCAAAATTTCATATATCTTATTTCTAAGTATACATAGTACATGCTCAGTAAAAACTTGAAGATAGATTGACTGAAGCTTTGTCATTTGGGAGTAGCTGTGTGACTGAAAATGCTGAGAGCCTTCTCTACCTCCAAGCCATGTAAAAATAGAATTCAGCTATGCATATACTCAGTCATCAGTCTAATGGAGACACTCAGGACCCAAGTACAATCCAATGGCAAAGGTGGAAGGGACATTAGGATGTAGAACATAGAAAATTAGAGATTCAAAGGATCTTAAGTCTCAGAACACAGAATTTCCGAGTTGGAAGGAATCTTAGAACATAAGGTCAATCAGTCAATCAGCAAGAATTTATTAAGCTCCTACTATTTGTCAAAGACTGTTCTGGGTATCAAGAATTCAAAAACAAAAATGAAATGATCTCTGCCCTCAAAGAACTTACATTCTATCGCTGGAACACATGTAAATAAATAGAAAAAAAACATAAAGCAAATCAAAAGTAACTTTTTGGGGGCAGTTTCCAACAACTGGATGGATTATAATAGCTGTTCTATAGGAGGCAGAATCAATCTAATCAGTAGACATTTATTAAGTACCTACCATTCCTCAGGCATTGCACTAAGTGCCACGGATACAGCAAAAGGCAAAAGACAGCCCCTGCCTTCAAGGAGTTGCCAATCTAATGAGGGAGACAGCAAACAAATATATACAAAGTAAACTATATAGAATGAAAAAGGAAATATTTATCAGAGGGAAGGCAATAAGAGAGATTGAGAAAGGCTTCCTGTAGAAGATGGGATTTTAGTTGAAACTTAAAATATAAGTCAGGGAAGTCAGTAGGTACGGATGGAGAGGGAGAACATTTGAGGCATGGGAGATAGCCAGGGAAAAGGCCTGGGGCAGAGACAGAGTGTTTTGTTCATGAAACAGCAAGGAGGCTAGTGTCACTGCATTAAAGACTATATGGGAGGGAGTAAGGTGTTAAAAACTGGGAAAGTAGGAGGAGGCTAGGTTATGATGGGTTATTGTTGTCAAAGAGAATATTTTGTATTTAATTCTGGAGACAATAGAAAACCAATGGAGTTCATTAAGGTGTGTGTGTGTGTGTGTGTGTGTGTGTGTGTGTGTGTGTGTGTGTGTGTGTGTGTGTGTGTGTGTGTGTGTGTAGAGAGATGGTTGGATCTGTGCTTTAGGAAAATCACTTCAGTGACTGAATGGAGGATGAATTGGAGTGGAGAGAAGCTTGAGGCAGGCAGACAAACCAGTAGGCTAATACAATAGTCCAGGTGTGAGGTGTTAAGGGCCTGCACCGTGGTGACATGTGCCAAAAGTGGAAGGGGATATATTTGAGAGGTGTTATAAAGGAGAAGTCAACAGACTTTGACACATGTTGTGTGTGGGTGGGTATGTGTGAGAGATTGTGTGGGGTCAAGGATGACTCCTAGGTTGTGAGCCTGACGGACTGGGAGGATGGTGTTTCCCTCTACAGTATTAGGGAAGGTAGGAGTAGGGAGAGGGTTGAGGGGGAAAGTGAATAAGTTCTGTTTGGACATATTGAGCTTAAGATGTCTAAAAGGCAGTTACAAACGTGAGCCTGGAAGTCAGCAGAGGTTGGGGCAAGATAGGTAGATTTCAGAATTATCAGAATTGAGAAGATAATTAAATCCATGAGAGCTGATGAGTTCATCAAATGAAATAATTAAATAGCATAGAGGGAAAGGAGAAAATGATTCAGCACAGAACTCTGTGGGACATCTATGTTTTGAGGGCAAGATCTTCAGCAAAGACTTGGAAGTGGTCAGATAAGTAGGAGGAGAACCAGGAGAAAGTGGTATCCTAGAGAAAAGACAGCATCAAGGAGGAGATAGTAATCAGTAGTGTCAAAAGCTATAGAGAATTCAAGAAGAAGGAAGATTGAGAAAAAGCCATTGGATTTGGTAACTAAGAGATCGTTGGTAATTTGACTTTGAACTGAGCTTTGAAAGAAGCTAGGGAGTCCAAAGTGTGGAGGGGAGAGGGTTCATTCCAGGCTCAGAGCATGTAGAGATATTAGAACACAAAATAAAGAACTTTGGAGTTGGAAGGGACCTTTGAAGTTAGCACCTAGAATCTTGGAAGTAGAAGGGCTTTACATATAATTTACTTCAGAGGTTCTTAACTTGTGTGTGTCCTTTGTCCCTTTGATGTCTGGTGAAACCTATGGATCTTTCTCAGAATAATGTTTTTAAGGGTATCAGATAAAGTACAAAAGGTTACAAAGAAACCAATGATATTGAAATACAGTTAACAAAATGTTTTTTTTTTTTTTTTGTAAGTCAACAGACATCACTTTAAGAATCCTATATCCTGGGGTGGCCAGGTGGCTCAGCCAGTAAGAGCACTGGTTCCAGTGTCGGGATGACCTGGATCAAATCCGGGCTCAGATACTCAGCACCACACCCAGAAATAACTGGCCATGA
>NW_027185698.1:32659525-32701677 GCF_028583685.1 Petaurus breviceps papuanus
AAGTTACTTAACCCCGATTGCTTTAAAAAAAAAAAAAAGAATCCTATATCCAATCCAATAGCCTCATTTTGAGAGGAGAAAAAAAGGTCTATTTGAGCTATAAAGCAGAAATTAACCAAAGCAATCTAATGTAATACCATACAAAAGAATGAATTTTCTTCCAGAAATATTTTCACAATAGTAAAGTAAATCATCCTAGCTAAATCATATTACGTGTAAGTAGCTAGCTCTAAGGGCTCTGTTAAAATTCGTATTTTGACGATGCCTAATTACCTTTTCTTATTTCCCTAGGACTGGTCATATTCTCTCATCGTGGCAGCTCTTGTTGGGGCCTTTGGTTCTTCTTTTCTCTATGGTTACAATCTTTCCGTGGTCAATGCTCCGTCCCAGGTAAGTACTGAAAAACGACTAGACAATCTCCCCAGCAGAGGGCAACCTTGTATTATCCACAATTTCAGCTGGAAAGCAGTGCCATTTTGTTGCACAGAAACACCGTACCATAATCCTCTAACTTCCTTTTTGACAGCTCTGGTTTTAGACCATTCAAAGAGTCAATGCCAATGTCTACTGGAGAAGAACATTGCACACAAGCCAAATTGAGTAGTTCATTTTATTTATTTTTAAATTTTAAAAATGCATTGTTGCTATTTGATTTTATGCCTTAGCTATTTTCCTTTACCTCAAGAAACATTTATTAAGCGCTTTCTATGTGGCAGATACTGTATAGTGTCTAGGTGGTAGGATACAAAATCAAAAAGAATTCTTGTTTTTAACGAGTTCATTATCCAGCTGGAGGGAGAACATCCTTCATATAGATATGAACTAAGTATATATCAAAATGATCCAAGATCATTTTGAGGAGGAAGACACTTGCAGCTAAGGAGATCAGGAAAGACTTCCTAGAGAAGGTAACATTTGAGCTGACCCTTGAGGGAAACAAGGGATTCTAAAATTTAGAGGCACAGAGGGAATGTATTTCTGTCATGAGAGACAGCCAGTGCAAAGGCTGGAGTTCGGATATAGCATGTCAGTATGAGGAAGAATAAGATCAGTTCAGCTAGAATAGGATGTCTAAAAAGAGGAGTAATATGTAATAAGGTTGGAAAGGTGGGTTGGGGACAGACTGAAAGGCTTTAAATGTCAAACAGCAGAATTTAGAAGTAATAAATCAGTTAACAAACATTCATTAAATACCTACTATGTGCTAAACACTGGGACCATGAAGCTTTTTTTGAACAGGGGAGTATTTTGGAGTAGATTTATCTAAACAGATCATAATTTCACCTCTACCACTTAAACTTATTCCTTTGTCTCATTCCCTACTGTATTTTAATGGAGGTCATTTACAAATGCATAGCAGTATGTGGCTCTTTAATAATATTAGAAAAGAACAAAAATAAAACACATGAATATTCCTACTGTGGGCACCTCCTTCCAGTGCACACAATTCTCTTCAGGTTCATGCTGACCCCACTTTGGCAAACAAACCTAGAACCCAAAAGATCAGTTTATTTTTCTAGCTACTCTCACAGGGACATAATAGGATATCCACCCTGGTTTTTCCTACTCATGGCCAAACCACCTAGCCAGCAGAGATGACTCTACAACTTTTGAGAGACTGGAACTAGAGACACTGGTCTCTCTCTTTTTTCTTTTTCTTCATCAAACATAAATACTTTTTACTTTGACATCTCCTTACTTTTTGTAATCTTCCTGGTCTCTCTTACTCAATGATGTTTTTCTCTTTCAAGATGGCTTGAATCTGATTCTTCTAGCAATCTGAATCGAGTATTGATTCCATTATTTGGACCCCTGCTCCTGTGTAATTGTATTTCTGTCTACTTTAAGTTTGGCAAATAAATAAGGGTAGAGAATTTATCTACAGGGAATAACTGGTTTTCTCTCATTCCTTTCCAGGCGCGATGCTCTGAGTCTTTCCTTCACATTATTTTCAGTCCTGTTCTGCTTCCTTCATTCTGCATCAGTTCATACAAGTTGTCCTATGTTTCTCTGAATTCTACAAATTCATTCTTTTTTATGATGTAGTATTATTGAGGACTGCCCTGAAAGCTTTTGTTGATATGGATTCTATCTAGGGATATTTATCAAATTCAAAATGAAAACATCTTAGTATTATTTTGAAATTGGCTTTGATCTAGTGAACCCCTTAAAAAGGTCTTAGGGACCCTCAAAGCATACCTGGACCATACTTTGCAAACCGCTATCTCAGATACTTACTATGCATCACTGAGTAAAGCTTGATCTTTTTGTACCACAGTTTTCTCATCCATAAAATGAGGAAATTGGATTTCTTGACTCTGAAGGTCCCTTCCAGCTCTAAATCCTATGATTCTATTTAAATCTCTCTGCTTTGGAGTTAATATTGATATACAATATTATTACTGTATATACTGTATGTATATGCTGTATGTATAACTCATTCTATACCCCTACAACACAGAACCAGGTGGAAAATTTTTTAAAAAGATCTGTTTCAGTAATATCTAACTCAGCCACGGAACACTATCTGATGGCATCAAGGACTGATCTTTCTTTCTTTCTTTTTTTTTTTTAAAGCAATCGGGGTTAAGTAACTTGCTCAAGGTTACACGGCCAGTTATTATTTCTGGGTGTGGTGCTGAGTATCTGAGCCCGGATTTGATCCAGGTCATGCCGACACTGGAGCTGGTGCTCTTACTCGCTGAACCACCTGGCCGCCCCTAAGGACTGATCTTTCACAAACCATCTTCAGTTGGCCACCATGTGAAATTGACCAGGAGAGCTTTTGTGCTAGCTTGATGTCATTCAATAGCCTCTCTGTGTGAACAACATTAACTCAGCCATGAGGAAGCCTGATGTTCTTTCTTTCCTAAGACAATCAACTAAAATTTTACCTCAGAGACTGGCAGAGAAATGGTGAAAAAAAGCAGCAATCTCAAACGAAAAATAATGTTAAACCCAATCATCATGAAAGATGAGAATTATTTTTTGCAAAATGTTTTATAGATGGTTTTTTTATTTATTTATAGCACCCTTATTTCCCAGTACCACGACTCCAGCCTCAGCCGCAAAAAACCTCCTTTATAACAGAGTAGAACAGACCAACCTATCAACCATCTGACTTTATATGCAGTATCTGTGTCTGTATTCTTGCCTCTTTCTATTGAATACAAAAAGCACCTATTATTTCTATTTCAAGGAGGGAAATTCTTCATTATCAGTGCTCTGGAATCAAGATTAATCAGTGTAGAATTCTGATGATTTCTAATGTTGTTTTCTGTTACTTCATCAAGGCTATTGTGTATTATTCTCTTGGTTCTGCTTTTTGTCTTCTGCATCAGTTTATGTAGGTCCTCCCAAGTTCCTATGAAGTCTTCACTTTTGCTGTTTCTTGGGATTGGATGATAATTTTGACTAGTGGCATCTTCTTCAAATAAGGAAAACTATGTCCTCCCATAAATTTCCCATGGCAGATCTTCTCCATCAGCTGGAAGCCTTCCTCTGCATCTTCACATTCCATGGCTACTAAGGAAAGCATGAGGATTGTATTCCATCTTTTATCCCTTGTTCACCTCTATAACTGGTCTGTCTTCCTATCTGGTAACACACTTCCTTGAAACCTTTTAAGCTACTTGTTATGACCATGACATCACTATCCTATTTACATCTCCATTGCCCTTTTGGATTATCTGAAGATTTGTTTCTTTTACGATCCATGATTTGATTCTACAAGCTCAAATAGCACCTTCTCTTCAGATCATGAGGGAGATAGCCCAACACCTTGAGCCCAGAAACTGAAGGTGTGTCTGGAGCTAAGGTAGAGTTAGTATCAGGATCATCAAGAGAGTTCAGAGGTCAAGTAAAGAGATATATGGTCTTGATCAGGCCAAGGAGCTTCAATATTGACAATAGGAGTAAAGGTTGGATAAAGAGTACTCAATGAGCCAGGATCTATGTTTTTCAGACATTTATACTTTTTTTCATCTACCTCTTACTTTTCTCTAAATTCACCATAATCAGACAATCTTGACTATCATTAACATATTCTCAATAGCCCAAAGGCTAACTCTTAGTAACCATAACCATAGAGGTTCTAATAAGTGGTAAATACTTCACCATCTTCCACTTTTCCTTGTTTAGCCCCAGTTTTCTCCTCTGCAAAATGGGGTAATTGTCATGGAACCACCCACCTTAAAGGATCCTTGTCAGAGTTAAATGAGAAAATTGTTATAAAGTGCTATATAAATGAACTCTTAATTGCCTTTTGTAAATGAAATTGTATCAAAGGATACTCTATTAGTACTTGCAAAAGGTGGACTATCATGGCTCTTAATAAGTAGAAAGACTTCTCTCTTAAGACATCTTGCTTCTAGTCCCTGGGGAGATGTACAAAGAAGAATTAGGTTCCCTCCACGCTCCAAGGCTGTCATTTCCTTGTGTGCCAACATCATTTGTTTTCATGGAACAGTAATTGCTAAAGGTCCCATTTCTAACTGTCATACTCCTGCTATTACTAAAGTGCCCTTATCATATAATGGTTATAAAACTCCCATCAGCTCTTTCAGAGGTTAATGACCATGTCTGAGAAAAGTTGCCCAGAAAACTGACCTCAGGTACCTTATTTTATTGTTGGAATGAAAGGTTGCATTCTGTCATCAATGATTCATTTCCCTAAAGCATTTAAGTACATTTGTTTTCTAACATGAGTACACTGAATTCTTTCTATGGGATTGTCCTTGGGGTTAAGGTTAATGGAACTTTGCCTTATGAATGAGACTAGATCTATTTCTATATATTGTAGGTATGTGTAAAAAATTATATACATTATACATATGTGTGTATGTTTTAAGGATCTGTGATTTGTTTAGTGCAGAAATGATAGATGGTTGCCCATCTACAGTTTAGTAGATAAGAGAGCTGTCCGATGCCCAGGGAGACTAAGTGACTTACCCATTGTTCACAGGGCTAGTATGTGTATGTGTGCTTGTGTGTTTGTGTGTGTGTGTATTCATATATATGGTTGCTGACATTTGTATACTATTTACTAGTTTACAAAACAATTTACATGCTCAAATTTATCCTCAATAAATATGTAGATAGTACAAGTATTATTATTAATAACAGCTTATATTAATATAGTACTTTTAAGCTTGCAAAGTGCTTTATTAAATATTATCTTACTTGATTCCTGTGAGATAAATGCTATTACTATCTCCATTTTACAAATGAGAAAACCAAGATCAAGAGAAGTTAAGGGGCTTGACCATGTTCTCATAGCTAGCAGGTGGCTAAGACAGAATTTAGACTCAAGTCTTTTTATTTGAAGCCCAGAACTCTAGCCATGATGCCACCTTTAAAGATAAATAAATTGAGTTTCAAAGCAGTAGATGACTTGCCCAAGGTCGCATAAATAGTAGGTGACAGAGGCAGGATTAGCATATAAGTTTTCTAATACCAAATCCAAGTTTTCAACATAGTACACAGAATGCCACATACGTATGAGAATATTATATGTTTGATATAATTAAAATATTTTGGAAATTTCATATTAGCTTATATCAAATTTGAGTTGGGCCTTGAAGGTAGGATATGGAAAGTTATAGAGAAGTATTATTTGAGGCATCCCAGGGAAGATGTAGATCAGTTGATTTCAGGCAAGTAAGCATTGTGTGCTGGGGATACAAAGGCAAAAACAGTACCTGATGCAAGGAGCTTGCAGTCTAAAGTTTACAACTGGATTTAATTCAATGTACATATCTTTTGTTAACTAATAAATATCATGATGAAAGTGAAACTCAAGATAATTATTAAGAACAAAAAAAATCATCATTGGGCATAAGAGAAAGCATTTTAAACTCCACCGATTGGAATTGTAAACCTTTTGTAGCATCTTGGTTTATTCAAGTTGGATACATTGGAGACTGGAAATAATAATAACTTTTAAAAATTATGGATATAGTTAATCACACATATATACATAAGATATACACATACTTCTAATTAAATAACCTGTTATCTTCCCCTTACCCTACAGGGAATCTAAGCCAGACTTTTCTGAGATAGAATCATGTAAAATTTCTAACATTTATACATCTTTTTGATCACTTGAATTCAGTCAAAGGGCTAGACTTGAGGACCTAGAGGGCCACATGTGGCCTCTAGGTCGCAGCTTCCCCACACCTGGACTAGCAGGTATGAAGTGTGACCTACAAAACCACTTGTGTGATTGTAGATAGGAAGAGTCTTACACATCCCCTTACAAGTAGTTAGAAGGTGGCATACTCCATGCTTAAATCTTTGCCTTAACTCATCATTGGCCTAGATGAAAACAGGACAGAGAGCACTAGATGCCAAATCAGAACACTTCACTCTGAGTCCCACCTACATCCAAATTAGAATTCAGTTGAAAGGCTGCATTCCAGGACCTAGAGGGCCTTTACCTAGAGGTAAAGGTCTGAAGGTTCCCCACCGCTGTTGATCACTTCAAACTTTCAGACAATGGTTGTATATTCCAAATAATTTTTGACACTGCCTCTCAAACAGGAACAATTGGCAGTGATTTAAAAGACTTCTCCCAGTCTCCATAATCATGGTGCAACATGAGGACAATAAAGTAAATCTTTCTACATAATGACTTCTCTTTGTTTCCTGAGGTACATCACATGATAAAGAGATTTCTGGTGGAGTTTTGAACAGTTAGCTTATCTTCTCTGTTCAGAATGGGTTTTAACAATGTCTTCCCTCCCTCCAAACACGCGCACACACACACACACACACACAAACACAAACACACCTTTTATTTTCAATAGACAGATATAAGCACTTCAATCAATGCTTGATTGTCAAGAGGGCCAAGATGATTGCTTCTTACAGTGAACTCTCCCATCAGAGAAACCCAGGCATACATCCGAGCTCAGTAGAGCTTAAAGGATTTTGAACCAGAAGAGACCTTAGTGGTGATTTAGTCAGTCCAACTCTTTTCTCTTATTTGCATCACATGACTCACAGGATTGTTGCAAGAAAAGAGACGTATCATCTCAAGCTGCTGCAGAAATAAAATGAGTTACTGTTATTGTGAATTTATAAGTGAGTAAACTAGAGTCCAGAAAGCTTAGACTCAGAGTCCTATAGTTAGGAAGTACCAGAGCTAGGATGAAAGTCAAATGTTTTGAAACCAAATTCAGTTCACTTTTCACTACCCAAGAGGTGTCTCTTCTGTAAAACTGGTAGTGCTTTTATAGATTTTTTTCTTTTTTAACTTATATCCACAACTTTTATTTTTACATCACATTTATGTCTAAATACTCCCTCTCCCTTACCTGGAAGGTCATATCTTCTAAGATAGATGAAAAAGAAGGGGAGAAAAGAAGCAGTTGAGAAAATTTAACCTAAGGTTAATCTTATGTGGAATATTCTATGCCCATAGTCCTCCACCTCTACAAAGAAATGTGTACTTGTAGAAGGAAGCCATTCTTTTCTCTCCTTTAATGTTGAACTTGGTCAGTGTAATTACAGTGTTTGGTTATGTTTTGTTTTTGGTGGTTGTATTCTTTCTGTTTACATTGCTGTGGTAATTGTCTATACTATTTTCCTGTTTCTCATGACTTTGCCCTGCATTAGTTCATACAAGTTATCCAATACGTCTCTGAATTTTTCATATTCATACTTTCTTATTGCATAATAATATGGCCTTACATCTTTGTACCACAACTTATTTAGTCATTCCCCCTGTCTACTTTGCTCCCTCTTCTCTGCTGCTATACAAAGTGCTGTTATGAATGTTTGGGTATATGTGGACGCTTTTCTCTTCCACATCCTTGGAGTGCTCAGCAGTGGGATCTCTGGGTCAAAGGGCATGGATCTTTTAGTCACTTATTATAATTTCAAATTGCTTTCCAGAAAAGTCGGACCAATTCACAACTCTACCCATGATCTGTTAGTGTGCCTGTCTACTTAGAGCCCCTCCAAATTCCCATCTTTTAATCTCTTTGTCAGTTTTTATGGGGGATGGGGTGGGACAGCACGACATGAAGTCACAAGAGTTGTTTTGTGTTCCTCTTAGTGATTTGGAGCAATTGTTCATATTGTTAATCTTGATGAACAGTTTCCAATTCGTATTTTGAGATCTGATTTGTTTATAGAATTTTACTACTTTTCCATTGACTTTATAGTATTCATTTCATCCTCATCACAGTCCTGTAAAGTTGATAGTAAAAGTTTCATTTTCCCACTTTCACAAATCAGAAAATTTAAGACTTAGAGAGAGCTATATAGCTAGGGGCAGAAATGGTATGGGAATGCAATCTAATTAATTCAAGTTTTAAAATAGTTACTGTTTCCTTTATTTGTAGGTCACTGTACTAAAAGTAGGAAAGGGAAAACCTTAACTCTTCCCTTCCTTCAAGGAACTTATATTTTACCTGGAGGATACAATATATGCCTAAATAGGCAAAGGAATTGGTGACATACTAGAGCTCACAAGAGAGATTATGGTTGGATATATGTATATGTTTTTTCTGTGAATATATATGTGCATAATACACATATATCTGTCCAGATATATTTTATATATACATCTTTTATATTTACAGATATATGTGTACAGCATATACATGCACATAGATGTATTCATGTGTGTTGCAATATAAATATATATATGTATATATATATATATATATATATATATATATAAACAGGTAGGTAGATGATAGATATGTGTAGAGATAATAATTGTTCCATTGAGACTAATGGGAACTTGACAGAAAGTATAGGGAGTTGAGATAAGTACCTGAAGCTTTGGAGGACACTAACTTTTGGAAGATAGAATAATGATCCTACAAAATGGATTAAGAAGGAATGGTAAAGGTAACTATTAAGAGAATCAAGATGGAATAGTGTTATTGAAGACTAGAGGACAATCTATTTAAGAAAAGGAGAATGAAGGGCAGTGGCAGAAGCTGGAGAAGTCAAAGATTAGGACTGAAAAGGGCCATTGGATTTGCCATGTAAGAGGTCACTGGTACTCTTAGAGAGGCCAGTTTCAGTAGAGTAATGGGGTTGGAAGTTATATTGTAATATATACAATATTGTATTGTGAAGGGGAAAGGAAATGAGAGAAATTATGCAGATAACTTCTTTTAAGGGTTTGTGAAGATAATTCTAGATATATGAGGAGATGGCAAGGAGAAGGTTGTTTGTAGGCAGTTGGTGAATAAGGGGAGACTGAAGATGAAAGAAAAAGAGAGAATGATGGGGGAGGAAATTTCTAGAGGTTATTAGAATGCAAAGGATCAAGGGCTCAAGTAGATGGGTTGGTCTTGACTCAAAAAGGGGTTATGCCTTCATGAGATTGGATTAAAGTAGATGAAGGTGGGGAATAGTATGTAGAGGTATTGAAGGACAAAGTAGGAATAAAACAGAGTTCATGATGGGTGGCTTCAGTTTTTTGACAAGTAGGAGTTGGGGTCTTTGGCTGAGGGATAGATAGTAGTGTATAACTAGAGGAAAGAAAAGAAATTTAGGAGTGAATCCTGCGAGGATCATTAGATAGCCTTAATCAGCCTAGAATAAATGGATTGCCTTGTAGCACACAGTTTTTAAAAAATGAGTTTTGCTGATATCTTTCTTTATATCATATTCATTTCCAGATACATTCCTTTCTTGGACAGATACCCTGTCCAGACATATAATTGAATCCTCCCTTGTAATAAAGTCAGTAGATACAGTGATAACTTCTGACAGTATAGGTAACACTTCACTTCTGTATCCTCCCTCATCCCTTGGAGAGGAAGGGAAGTATATTTTATTATCTGTTTGCTGGGACCAAGACTGGCCATGACATTTACTCAGAATTTGAATTCTTTTCAGCATTCTTTCCACATATGTTATTGTGGTCATTATGTACAGGGTTGTTTGGGTTCTACTTCCAGTACTGCATCAAAATAAAATCTTCTATGGTGCAGTGGAAAGACTAATTAGAGGATCTGGGTCCATTTCCCCCCTCTCTGAACTTCCTGCATGATCTTGGACAAGTTGTTCAAACTCCTTGGAGCCTTTGTTTCCTCATCTGTAAAATTAAAGCATTGCATTAGATGGTCTCTGAGGTCCCTTCCAGATCTAGACCTATGATTTTGTGATGCCCAACTTCTCCAGATTCTTTATATTCATAATTTCTTACTACATAATAGTATTACATTTTATATTTAATTACACTCATATATCACAAATTCTTCAGTCACTTGAAGGACATCCACCTTGTTTCCATGATTTTGCTACCACAAAAGTACTGCTCTGAGTATTTTGGTATATATGGAACATTTCTTTCTGTCTCTACTTTCCTTTAACCTGTAGTTAACTACAATTCCAGATAGTGAGATTGCTGAATCCAAAGGCATGAACTAAGCTGAATTTTTCTTTTTAAATTCTGAATTTTTTTTCAGAATTGTTAGGCCCCTTCATATCTCCACCAATAACGATTTTATGTTTCTATTTTTACTATGGTGTCTCTAACAGTGAACATCTTTCGTAATCTTTGATAACTTGATAGTCATGAGATGAAACCTTTGCTCTTTTTATGTACACGTCTCATTAGTGAATAGGAACCCTTTTTGTGTGGATAAATTCAAGTTGTTAATTTGAAATTCTTCTTTTGGAACCATTTTTATCCTTTGCCCACTTATACGTATTTATGACAATTCCCTATATAATTTGGATATCAGTTTATTATTAAAGATATTTAATGCGAAGTCTCCTCTTTACTTCTAACTTTTAGCAGCACTAATTTTTATTAGTCCAAAAATGAAACAATACCTGATCTCAAGAAGCATATGTCTTATCAGAGGAAATTGCATATGTATAATCAAGTATATTTAAAATAAATACAGAATAAATTTTTTGAGAGGAAGATCCTAGAATCTTGAAAGAACCAGGAAAATTCTCAGGTAGGAGGTGTTTCTTGAATAGTTTTGAAGGAAACAAGGGAATGCATTCCAGCCATGGGCAAAGAAAGCTATCTCAAGGGTGTAAAGATAGAACATAGAGTATCATGTGGGAGAGAAAGCAGATGGTTGTGGTAATCCAGGGTTGGGGTAAGCCTAGATGTGAGTGGCAAAAGGACAAGAAAACAAGAGATTTGAGGATGGGAAAATAGTCTGTAGTTGAACTAGAGAACCATAGAGTCAAGACTGTGATGGGAGGAAAGTGCAGGGATCACTGGGTCAGAGATATAAAGCTATAAGGGAACTCAGAAGTCATCTGTCCAGATCCCTTAATTACAGATAAGGAAACTGTAGTTTATGGAGGTTTAGTGATTTGCCCCAGGTCACAAAATTATTATTAGAGATAGGATTTGAACCCTGGGCCTTATTCCCAGAAACTGTGTTCTATTCACAGCAACAGATCATGGGATAGTAGATATCATGGTAAGGACGAGGAGTGGAGGAACAAGGAAGGATAGAGAGGAATAGGGGTTATGATTAAAAGGAAGAATTTTACAGTTCTGGACCATGGAGTTAGCATAGTTAACAAATGCTCATGGGTTGCTCAATTGATAATGATATCCAAAGTATGATCATCCAAGTGGGGGCTTTTGGTGGAATGATGCAATGAGTAATTTTTGAAAAAGCTGGTGGCTGGCCTGGATGGTTGATGTATATTGGCATTCTAAAGATTTGGGGTAGAAGAATAGATTGTGAAACTGGTGCTGACTGACTCCTTGAGAAAGAAAGGAAAATGACCTGGACATTGATAAATTAGGCCAAAGAGCTACAGCTGGATGAAGTGAACCTCCAAGGAATGAAGTTTATGCATAAAGGTGACAAAGGGAGAGTCTGGGAATAGGAATAATAGAATCAAGGATAAAAGGATTATTCCTACTTCTGGTCTAGTGTGTTAAGGGATACGAGACAAGGGACATTTAGTCCTAAAGAAAGATAATGAGGGATGCAGAGTATGCGGAGGGAGGGGAGAGTAACGTTACTCTTTGTACCAGGAGATGGCAAGAAATTGAGGTGAAGGGATCTAGGATGAAAGGGAGTTTGATAACAATGGAGTGAGAGGGGCAGATAGCACAATGAAAGGGGGGAACAGAAGAGGATGTATACTAGGAAAGGACAGGCTTAGGTGGATTGGGGAGAGGAAGCAAGGGGAAAAGATTTTTGCCTGTTCAGATGTCGCCTTTGAATCCTAGGGAGAATGGGAGCAGGAGCCAGAAGAATAAGTTGATCAGGGCCCCTGTCCTCTAGGATCCTGCAAAGACTGAATATGTTTGGGAGTGGGGGGGCAGTGGCATCAGCCACTCTAAACACAGGGGATCCAGGGATGAGAGCCAGATGGAGGTGCCAGGGAATTGGTTTTCTCATTTTTTTTAAGGCTAGACTGAACACATGTTCAGTGTCAGACCAATAGCCTTATCCTAAGATGTCAAGACAAAAGTAACAAGCCCTCAGTTCTTGGTCAGTGAATTCCTCTATCCCTACCCCTCAAATGCTGCATGAGTAGTTTATTTATTTATTTTTTGGAGCCCTGGGTTTCCCTGTTGCTTCTGATTGCAAATGATCTCTCCCTTGTCTGATCATCTCTCTGCATTCCTCTTGGCAGAGTTAGTTTCACTGTGTGGCAAAGGACAATAGGAAACATCAGTTCAACAGCATCATTATTATAGTAAATATGATAGTATATATTATCTTTATCTATGTACACTGGACCTTGAGGTTAGGCATCACATCTTCTTCATGTGGCCTCTCCCTCAGTACCTGGTACAGTGTCTTGAACATAGTAGCCATGCCAAAAAAGTGAATTCATTGTTTTCATTAAGTGTTGCCTTTTCTGCCAGTTCTGTTTTGATGTCTTTAGCCATCTCCCTAGCATGACATTGTGATTTAGCACAATCCTTCTTCTCTTTAACAGGGGTAACAAGTTATTCAGTTTTTTAAAGTGTATGGAACGTTCAAGTTAAAAACTTTAAAAAATCTGACTTAAAAACTTAGGAGTCTAAATGTTTTCATTGCTCATCCTAGGTTTGAGAAAATTACTTCCTCTCCTTGGTTAACATGAGGCCCTTTGGAGAATTTGACTACCCATACATGTTGTATATCATCAGGACAGGATTTTTTTTTTGATGTGGGTGTTGCTTATATTTTAACTCCTAAGATCCAGAAAAAAGAAATAACAATATGCCATTTATTTCCAGTATATCAAGACTTTCTACAATCATACCTGGGAAAAAAGACAAGGTCACTCAATAGATGCCAATACTCTAATGCTGCTATGGTCTTTGACTGTGTCGATTTTTGCTATTGGTGGCCTAGTGGGTACGATGATGATGACTTTGATTGGAAAGGCTCTTGGAAGGTAAGAATAAACCTAAGCTGCTTCTGTTTGCTCATCAAACAAACTCATTAAACAAAATGTAAAGTTATAGCACGTGACCCCTCCTCCTTAAAAATCATACTGTGATGTCTCATTATTGGCAGAGTTATTTTTGTTCTGTGGCAAAGGGCAATAGGAAATATCAGTTCAACAACATGTCACCTTGTCTTGCCATGCTTACAATGAGCAAGAATAAACATGCTACCATGATGATAATCAGTACATACCCACATACATTGCAGAGAAAGTAGATAAATCCTATAAAGAAGTGAAATGATACTCTGAATTGAGTCAATCTATATCTTGATATGCAGTGACTTCAATGGGAATATAATTACTTAGGAAGATATAAACATTATGTTAGAAAATAAGGTATAAAATTTAAGAAATGAGAGATCACAGGTTTTTAGAATACATAGATGTACATAGAGTATGCCTATACATCCTGAATGCTGTTTGCAAAAAATGAGTAAGAAAGCATTGTATATTGTGAGCAATCAACAATATTCCTCCATGATTTCACCTTAACAGTCAGGAAACAAGTGGTTATTGATGTGAGAGTCATTTTGAGACACTGTGTGTGATTACAGTAACTCCATGCTGTTGGTGCTGAAAAATGGAAAATGGACAGAAGTAGAGACCTTGATCTACTTTGATTATTCTACTTTTTAGAGGTAACTAACCAACGTAAAATAGTTGCTAATAGGGTAACACTGGTTTAGAGTATAAGCTCACTTACAAAGTATGACAGAAAGGGGCAGGGAAGATTAAAAGAAGTATTGTCACACAAATAGTGAGAAAGAGTTGCAAAGAAAATGAACCCACAGAAAGCTTAATATAAAATCCAACTAAACCAGATTATTCCTAATGCATTTATAGAAGAAACTAGGAGGACAATAAATAGATTTGAACTATAACAGATCTGTTTCTTAATTTATAACAACAGGAGAAGCACTATATTTAGACTCCACCATTTTATTGGGGGCAGCTAAGTGGTATATTGGATAGATCACTGGGCTTGGAATCAGGAGGACTCATCTTCATGAATTCAGTCTAGCCTCAGACACTTACTAGCTATGTGACCCTGGGCAAGTCACTTAACCCTGTTTGCCTCAGTTCCTCATCTGTAAAATGTTTTGGAGAAGGAAATGGCAAACCACTCTGGTATTTTTGCTACACAAACCCCAAATATAATCATGAAGAGTCAGACACAAATGAAATGATTGAATAGCAACAATTTCTGCTCCAAACGGACTAAGAAAGTTGGACGACGAAGAAATGGACTAAGGAAATGACAATGAAGAAATGAAATCAGAAAGAATGGACCAAATATATGGAGATAAATTCATGCTGGATGTAATAAGTGATGAAGAATTACTTCTTGGACTGATTCTCAAGCTATTTTAAAGAGGAAAATGTTGAGGAAAGATTGAAAAACTTCTAATCAGAGATAATATTTTTACCCCCAATAAAACACACTCAAGACTACATGAGTATTAGTAACCTTTCTTATACCTATACATTGTTTATGAGAATAACCTATAGTATAGAAAAGGAACAAGTATGCTACTGCAGATAATTTTTTTTTTGCAGGCCACATCTTTACAGTCATACAAATGACAGAATCATTGAGAATATAAGATCCTGTTTATAACTAATTTTTAGAAAACACTTAACTCAATATATCTACCACTGGAGTTACAGTAATTAGGACTACATATGACAACACTGAAGAGAAGGAAGAAAAATTTACAGGGAAGTTACAAATTTCATTAAGCCCTAGAATATTAGAGGGCAAAAGAGATGACCCTATCCATCCACTATGAATGAAAAGCATACGTTGCTGAGGTTATAAGAGGTAGGGGCTGCCTGTCAAATTAGTGAATCAATTTCTTCTTAACAAGTGGAAGACTTAACATGTTCCTTGATCCCTCCCCATTGCCACTGCTAGATCTTGCCTCTGCCACCATCCCTAAACAAATTTACTTGCTTCGAACTGTAAGTCTATATGAATCTATTAAGGTCCTTGTTTACTCATTACTTCAACTCCAGAGAATTTTTCCTTCTTTCTTAAGTATTTCAGTAACTGGATGAAAGTCTTTCTCTCCATCCCAAACCCTACTCTAATATTGAGAATTTCAATATTTTAAAAATATTTTTCTAATATTTTTTATTTTTCCCCATTATTTTACATGCATCTCCCATTGATCTGATTTCCAAGGTCATTAAACTCCCTAGTCCTCCTGACCTATGTATCTCCATTTTGCTTTACTTATTTATTAGCAAGGGTACACGCTAGACCACACCATCACACCAAAGCACCAGCTTGACGTATGATGTTAAACCATGAAATAAATTCCTGTTTCTGATTATAATCACTTGCCCTGTTTGTCTTCTCAGTCTTACTAAGTCTGTTCTTCATCCTCACTGCGACTCTTAGACTTTCCATGCTTCCCTGTTCTCTCAGTCCCTTACCTTCATTCTTGCCTCACTTTCTTCCATTCATATTTGATTCTATAGTAATCAGTTGAGTGATACACTGCCCTTCACCCTTGATTCCCTTGCTCCCTTGATTTTACACCATTCATTCCCTAACAGTTATCATCATTAAAGGACCCTTATCATATGTGTTCTCTGCCAAGGATCTGTGACTCAAATCGTACTATTGTTTCTATTATACACCACATTTAGATCTGTTTTCAATGGAACCATTCTTCATGTTTTACAAAACTTGGCAAAGAGGCATGGCCTATTTCCCCTGCCTCTGTACTTAGTTTATATGGTTTTTCTTGGACTAGAATCTTGTTTTTTTCTAGTCCAGGAAGAAGAAAAGTATACATACATCTTTGTAAGCCTAGGAAAGTAAAGCCCCTTTAAGGTTTTTGTCTCTCTGCATCTGAGTTGGTCTTTACTCCCAAGTACCTATAGAAGCAAATCTAATATGTTTTAATAACATGTCCTTTGCTTAACAGCAATGGGAATAACTAGACAAGATACAAGCAACTAGGTGGCATAGTGGAGAGAATGTTGGATCTGGAGTCAGGAAAACCTGAGATCAAAGCCTGATTCATACATTCGCAGACTGTGTGATCCCAGGCAAGTCAGTTAACCTCTCAATCTCTATTTCCTCATCTACAAGGTGAGGGTAATAATAGTTCTTACCTTCCAGGATTGTTGTGAGGATATGAAGATAAAATGAGATTTTATATGTATATATCTACATATACATATATGTATATACCATATGAACTTATATACACATATATCTATTCCTTATGTGTTCTGTGTACATGCTATGTATATATTCTATAAACACATATATCTGACTTTGGAAACCTTAAAGTACTTTATAAATTGTTGTTGTTATTATTATTATGCCATGCTCTCCCAATAGACACCAACACATTTGTATTATCAGGTCACTCTAATGGTGCTCCTGATCGCTTGACCACCATTGGAGTCTAGGCTACCCTCATGTCACAGTTATTTCCCCTATAAGCCTGGGAAAGCTAAAACTTCCCACAACGGTCAGCATCAGGTTTCTCACCCACTGTTGGCTCTTCTAACAGTCTAGAATCCTAAACATAGAATTACAGACTTGCAGGATTCAAAAGGACCCTAGAGTTCTAAAGTCTGATATATCTTTGAACAGAAATCCCTACAATCTATTTAAAAATGGTTCTCAGGGCTTTGATTGAAGACCTCCAGTGAGAGGTAGACCATTCTACTTTTGGATAGCTCTATTTTTTGGGAAACTCTTCCTTTTGTTGAGCTGAAATCTGACCTTTGGAACCTCCAATGCATTGCTCCTTGCTCTATCTAAACATACTAAATATCTAAATATACTTACCTTCGGAAGCCCTGCCCAATGCCATGGCATCTTGGTAAGTTTACTGATGTGTTCTGTAGCAAGTAGTCTGGCTCCATGTCACTGGTATTCATTTGGTAGTGAGGTTATATAGTAGTTAAGCTCAAATACTTTATATATTCATAGAATTTTAGAACTGGAAAAAGGCTTCAGAGGTTATCTAGTCCAACCTTCCAATCTTTTTTTGAGGTGGAAGACAAAAGAGGTGAGTTAGCTTGCTCAAGGCTATGCATCATTCATGTCAAAGCCAAGATTGGAACCTGAGTCTCCTGACTCTGAATCTTGTTCTTATTCTCCTGCGTCTTGCTTTCTTTCACTTGATTTGTTGAGTACTGAGTTCATGCAGTTGCTTGGCTCTATAATGAAGAGATGTAAGTAGAATATCTTGATGCAGCTCTCTACTGATGATACTTCTTTCATTCTTCTAGGAAATGTACGTTATTAGTGAACAACTCATTTGCCATTTTAGCTGCATTGCTCATGGCTTGCTCACGTGAAGCTGGATCCTTTGAAATGTTAATCCTGGGTCGGTTCATCATGGGCATTGATGGAGGTAAGATGGCTCTTTGTGCTATTTTATTGATTCTGCTAGCAGTAGAAGATATCCTAGGAAAGTGTGTGACCATTGGTAAAGTCATGACATTCTCTGAGCCTTCATTTCTTCATCTGTATAATGGAATTTAATTATCTTTACACTACTTACCTTAAAGAACAGGTGTACAAAGAAAATGTTTTATAAACATTAAAGTGTGATAGGCTTTACAGGATTGAAATTTGGAAACAACCATAGATATCACCTACTCTGGTCCTTTCGTTTTACAGAAACTGTGATGTTGGCAAAGTGACTTGCTCACAATGACTCATTAATAATTGGTGAAGTTAGAACTTGAAAACCACTTTTCTGACCCTCAAATCCAGTGTTCTTTCTCGTATTATATGTATACTGCTTATTATTGGGATGTGGAATAGAGAGATATGAAAAGAAAACCTATTTAAAGTTCAGTACTTGGTCAGCTGCAAGCTAAAATGAGCCATTGCAGTAATGTTAGGATGAACTCTCCAGAGGCAACCAATCATTTGTAGAAAACATTTTTCAAGCTATAAAATCCTCTGCTTTATCAGCTTTTTCAGTCAACCTAAGCCTTTAGATATTCTATAGTGCCCAGAGGGCTGGTGGGTAGTTTTATTTCCTGTCTGAATAACTTTCCCAGCTTGTTTATTATAAAGAGAATGAAAGGAAAATTCCCTCAAAGCACCATTCTTGTTTAAATGTGAGATTCTTCCCTTTTGTTGGACAGCGCCACATTTTGACAAGACTGCTGATAAATGCTCCGTATCTCTAGAGGCAGATGATCAGGATGGTCAAAGAGACTGCAGGTTGGGACATGAGGATCATTAATGTAGACAGGGGTACTCAGACCAGGAGGAGAGAATTTGGTGAAGAGTGGAGAGGCGTGATGTCAGCTTTACTTTCAAATATTTGCAAAACTACTGTGTGGAAGGAAGAAGTGAACTTATTCTGTGTGGCTCCATAGGACTAAATTAAAATCAGTCTGCCACACACAGGGGCAAATTTTAGTGTAAATTAAAGAAGGAAGGAATTTCTAGCTTTAGAACTGTTCAACAGTATAAATTTCTGCCCAGGGAAGTAGTGAGCTCCCCATCTTTTGGTGGAAGCTAGTAGGTAGAAGCTGTTAGATGTTGTAGTTATTTTCTACATTGGATGGGAAGTTTAATTAGATCAGTGTATCAAATTTAAATAGAAACAGGGCCACTTAACTGTACATAAGGATTCCCATGGGTCACATATTAAATAAGAAAACTATGTATTAATGTTATCTATGCTATCGTGTTTTTATTTATTTTGCAAAATACTTCCCAATTACAGTTTAATCTGGTCCAGCTTCATTAAGGAGTGTTGGCTGAGGCCCACACAGCCCCCTGTTTGACACCTCTGAATTAGATGATCCTTAAGGTCCCTTCTTGATTCTGAAATTCTTTTCTTCTGTTGTTAATGGCCTCCTTTTCCATCCCATTAAGAACTTACATAATGCCTTTGCTGTCTTGTTTGCAAACCTAACTATTTTGGGGACTTGTATGCTTCTCACACATAAACTGGTAGCTGTCTTTCTTCCTTCAAAAATAATCTTGGCTTAAAGATAGATGTGGTTATGAAACTAAAGATTCCAAACAAATACCCTGACATGCATTGTCCCTAGGATGTATTAATAAAGACCACATGAAAGAAAGGGAAAGTGACTGGAAAACAAAATTACCATTCCTCTACACTTCCAGAACATTTTAGATTTTCATAGCTCTTCACATAATGCTGTTAAATCTTACTAAATCTCTGTGAAATAGAAGAAAGAACTCTTTTCTCCCCTACAAATCAGGAAATTAAAGCTTTACACATTGAAATTATTGGCCACATTCTAGGAAAATGGATCTAGGAATTAATGGACTACTCTAACAGAATCAGAGACTCCTAGAATCTCAGAATAGAAGAGACCAGAGAGGTGATCTATTCTACATCCCCCACCCCTACCACCTGGATCACGAATCCCCTCCATAGCATCCTTCTACTTATCACTTAATAGAGAAAAGGAAGTATAGTGGAAAGAGAACTGGACCTGGAGTCAAAGAACCTGAATTCAAATTTTGTCTATGCAGTTTACTACCCATGTGACGTAGAGTGTGTTACTTTTCCTCTGCAAAATGAAAAGGTGGAACCATTGGTGACTAAGGTCTCTTAGCACCGAATCTTATGAAGAGATTTGAGGAGAAGTCTACTCCATCCATTCCTAAACATCCGTAAAATGAAGTGGAGAAAGAAGTGGCAAACTACTCTAGTATCTTTGCTAGGAAAACCCCAAATAGGGTCATAGAGAATCAAGAATGACTGAAATGACTGAATGACAAGGAACATAAAGAAGCTCTTCCCTAAAGATTAGCCTTGTTTTACTTCCACCTTTTCTAGAGTTTTACCTTCAGGAGTTAAGCAGAATATGGAGGCTAGAGGAGTACTTGTTAGGAATGTCATAAAAGGGTTTGTGCTTCAGGTCTGGGTTGGACTAGATGACTGTTGAGGTGCCTTCTAACCCTGAAATTCTGAGACTTGATGAGTGGGGCCCAGTGCAGTCCCCATCTAGGTGACTATTCCCGACTTTGCCTGGTAGCTAAAAGAAAGTAGCTAAGTCTCATTAATAAGGATTTCCTTTCACAGGCATTGCTCTGAGTGCCCTCCCCATGTACCTGAATGAAATCTCACCCAAAGAGACCCGTGGATCTTTGGGACAGGTCACTGCCATCTTCATTTGCATTGGAGTATTTACTGGTCAAGTCTTGGGCCTGCCTGAAATACTGGGTCAGGTAAGTGGAATATTTTTTCTTTGTCTTATATAGAAGCATGCTGGATACAAACAATGCAAAGGGTTACCTCAGGAGGCATTATTCTCCCCATTGTTGGAGATCTTCAAGCAGAGATTGTATAAACAGCTCTGAAAAACCCACTTTTGGTATCCACTTGTCACCAATTCTCACTTATGGCTCCAAGAGGTTGTAGCATGTGCAATGTCAGCACCCTGATAAACCTGTCAGGGCAGATGGGCTGAACCAGGTTGAGGGTAACTGACAGGCCTCAAACCAACTGGTGAGTTGGGGGGATATCTACCCCATTCATGTGAAGACTTTCCCTGGCATAATGGGTGGATTTAGAATTTGTTTCAATGGCCATGAAGATGACCGAAGTGGGTGCTGTGCAGCACTTGAAGCTTTATCAGACATTGAAGACACCAATTTCATCCACTGCATCATAGGCCATCACCATAGTCTTGACTTTTGTCCTGTCACTGGTTTTCGATGACTCTGGAGGACAGAGTGAGGCTTATGGCTCTGTGAAATTCTGCCTCACTTATTTTTAATTCACACACAAGTCAAGACACCACTTGTGATGTCATTGGTCCTCTTCGAAAGCTAAAGACGAATGACAAACAACAGGAAGAGATTGTATGAGATGTGGAAAGTATCATACTGGGGTGTTGGTTGATCTCAGTAACCACTGAGGTCTTGTTCAACTGTGAGGTTTAATGCTTCTGATTGGAAAGAAGGAACACTGGTCATGTTGGCAGAAGGAGAGATAACAGATAGTTTAAGTGCTATATTAAAAATATAGTAAAATAACTAGTGGATATAAGCAAAATTACTTATAGCAACTCTTCTAAAAGAACTTAGCCACTGAGGGGATGCCCATAAATTGGGAAATAGCTGAATGAATGATGGCATATGAATGTAATAGAATACTCTTATGACATAAGGGAAAGCAAAATGGATGATTCCACAGAAACCTAGGCAGACTTGTATGAATTCATGTCTACTGAAGTGAACAAAAAACAAGGAGAACAATTTATACAATAGCAACATAAGCTCTGAAAGGTCCTACCAATATGGAAAGATTTCAAGGATGGGATTGATGGCATAATGGTATGTCTGTTATCTAAGGACAAGCCAAATTAAGTTTCATGAGGTTCACCATGACTTATTTTTTTCTTTATGTGAGCAGTAGCTTAATGATTGACTCCTAAGGTCAACCTGGATCGATGGAAGGAAAGTTCTAGATGAAATCATACATCTTGAAATGGTGATGTGTTGGAATAATAGGCTGGATACACAAGGCCCCGCTTCATCAGGGGATTGTTTGGGTTTCCTTCCACCTCCTAGCCCTCTCCTGGGAGTTTGTAACAGGGTGGGGAGCCCCTCAAAATAGTACCATGAGCTGGTCAGTCTTATTATATATGGATGGGCTCTTGTGGCTCTGCCTATCTTTATGTAAAGTGAAGAATGTGCTCAGCTTTGTGTCCTCCTTCCCTGGAAACAGTAACCGGTTCTGGGCATTTCTGTGCACTTTATCCATTTCAGCATTTTCTCCTTTGTCTTCCCCTTTCATACTGCTCAGACAGCAGAACATTTCCCTTAATCTGAAAGGGTGCAGCAGGCCAAGTGATGGGGTCTTAGGGCTTCTTCCATGCCCTTGCCTTGGGAAGCTTTGTAGTTCTTTTAAACGTCTTCACTCCTTTTAAAGCAATTCTCTTCTTCAAGTATTGCTTTTGGGCATCTTGAAAAGTCATTTTGAAATATTCAAATCCAACTCTTACATTAAATTCCAATTTTGTAAAACTCTAGGCATGGGTTAAAAGAATTCAATTCTTTGGGCCTTACTTGGGGAAAAACATGCACAGAAAATTATTCTACTACACCCTGTATACCAGGGGACAGGTGAATTTGAATATTTACTCATTCTAAAGAAATTACTTATCTTTCATAACTTGAGAACATGATCAACCAAAAATTGTTTAAAAGGTATAATTAAATCAGCAAGAATTTATTGTGTATCTACTATAATAACCATAACTCACATTTCTATTAGCACCATAAAGCTTATTTATAAAGTACTTTCTTCATAACAACCCTATGAGGTAGGTAGGGCAAATCTGAAAATCCCTTTCAGATGGAATAAAACTGAGTCCTTGAGAGGTAAAGTGAATTATTCTTTTTTTTTAAGCAATTGGGGTTAAGTAACTTGCTCAAGGTTACACAGCCAGGTGTTTCTGGGTGGGTGCTAAGTATCTGAGCCCGGATTCGATCCCAGGTCATCCTGACACTGGGGCCAGTGCTCTTACTCACTGAGCCACCTGGCCACCCCTAAGTGAATTATTCTAGTTTGGTTTCAGAGGTGGAATTAGAACTCAGGTATCCTGATTCCAAGCCACTGCACCACACTGTCTATTTCTGTCTAACACTATAAGAGACAAGAAAATGATGATCGTGTACTTTCTCTTATGGGAAGATGAAAATAATGCATGGAAAACTTAATGGTTTAGACACAGGAATATTTCATTTCCTGATGTATCATGCTCTTCCTGTTAGTGCCCGTCCTTTGAGATCATTTCCAGTTTGTCTTGTGTATGTCTTGTTGGGCCGTAGTTGTTTGCACGATGTCTCTCCTGTTAGAAGGTGAACTCCTCGAGGGCAGGGACCGTTTTTGGCTTTTCTTTGTTTCCCCAGTGATTAGCACGATATTTGGCACATTTGGCTTGTTGACAAAATGACTTACTGAAGGGAACACATCTTCATGTGGAGTTGGCACGACAGAGAAGGCCTTCAGATAATAAATGGGACTTAAGTTGGTCCTTGAAGGATGGGCAGGAATTGGATAGACAGGGAGAAAGAAGGCAGATAAAAGATTTTTCATCATTTCCCTTGACCGACACCAAGAGTTCTGCCAATTTAGAATCCTACAGCTTTTCTTTCACCCTAGTACCAATACTCTACACCAGCTCCTCATCATTTTCAGCTTGAATCATTGTAATGTCTTCCTAACTTGGTTCCCTGACTCCAGTTTTATAATAATAAAATAATAATAGGTAGCATTCATATGGTACTTTAAGGTTTGTAAAGTGCTTTACAAATAGTAAGGCATTTGATCTTCATAACAACTGTAGGAAGCAGGTGCTATTATTATCCCCATTTTACAGATGAGGAAACTGAGGCAGAAAGAGGTTAATAAATTCTTTTTGATTGTCAAAAACAACCAAGCTAAAAGAAGATTCATATCCACTTTTATATTTACTATTGCACTTTTAAGAAAAAAGTGGAAGGTAATCACAGGCAGAAAGCTTTCTCCTTTTTTGGCCTAACCAAATAGAGTATAGTGCTATGCCTGACACATGGTAATCACATAATAAATGCTTATCCATTGATTGATTAAGCAAAATCAACCTTTGTCTTTCATGACTTACCTTGGGCAATTATTTCTCCTGGGACCACTGAAACTGTAGAAAAACTTCTAGTCACTGTTATTTGAGGTACAGGTTGGATTAGATGAACTCTGGGGTCTCTTCTGAGTTTTTCTAATTCTGTGGAATCTCCCCATAGTGCCTAGTACGAGGCTGGGCCAAAGTCAGTACTCAGCACACAGGCATACCTTGGAGATATTACAGGATTGGTTCCAGGCCACCACAACAAAGTGAATATTGCAATAAAATGAGTCATAAATTTTTTGGTTTCCCAGTGCATATAAAAGTTATGTTTAGACTATACTGTAGTCTGTTAAATGTGCAATAGTATTATATCTTAAAAAAACCCAATGTGCATAACTTAATTAAAAATACTGTATTGCAAAAAAAACCCACAAAACAATGCTGACTATCATCTAAATCTTCAATGAATCATAATCTTTTTTCTGGTCTTACCTCAATGTCGATGACTGCTGACTGATCAGGGTAGTGGCTGCTGAAGGCTGGGGTGGCTGTGGCAATTTCTTAAAAAATGCAACAATGAAGTTTGCTGCATGGATTGACTCTTCCTTTCACTTGAACACACACAGGCCATTGCAGGGTTATTAACTGACCTAATTTTAATATTGTTGTGTCTCAGGGGATAGGAAGGTTGGAGGAGAAGGAGAAAGATGGGGAACTGCTGGTTGATGAAGCAGTCAAAACACACATAACATTTATCCATGAAGTTCATCGTCTTATATGGGCACTGTTCATGGCTTCCCAAAACAACTAAAATAGTAACATCAAAAATCACTGATCACAGATCACTGTAACAGATGTAAAAAAAAACCAAATGTTTCAAATATTTAGAGAATTAACAAAATGTGACACAGAGAAATAATGTGAGCACATGCTGTTAGAAAAATGACGCCAATAGACTTGGTCAACTCAGGGTTGCCACAACTCTTCAATTTCTAAGAAGCAATATTTGCAAAGTAAAATAAAGTGAAGCACAATAAAATAAGATAGGCTTGTATTACCAATGGATTGTTTTGAGACTGGGGAGTCAGGAGTTTTGGTTCATGTGTTCTGCAGTGGAGAAGATCTATCTAGAAGTGATACAATTGATAGATCTTCTCACCCTGGCAACTGGTGCCTCCCCCTTTCTTGTTTTTTTATTGTTAGTGTCTTGCTATACATACATATTGTAGATTGTCTTCATTAGAATGTAAGGTCACTGAGGATTAAGACTTTTTTTCACTTTTGTCTTGGCAGCCCCAGCACTTGGCATAGTGCCTAACAGTTAGTAAACATTGAATACATGTTTATTGATGGAATGCTTCCTTCCTGATTCCAAAGTCAGTTATGCTAACCACTGTGTGAGGTTGTCTCTCCATATATTTTATCTTTTTATGCTTCATTTCTTCCAGGTTATTTGGGAGGAATTTTTGTTTCTAGTCTTTTATTTCTATGGTATGTAGTTACTAATATTACAAAAACAAATAAAACTTTGTAATTTCACCTGCCATGCAAAATAAACACCATAATTAGCTGAACTTTTAAAATAGACCTTGTCTAAGTGAAAACTCAGAGGAAAAAGGTCTTCAAGTCTATCTCTTTTGGTTTTGATGGAAAAAACTCAAACTTTGTTTTAAATGAAAAAAAAGCCTTAAAAACACTACTTGGATGACAGTGAAAAATAACAAATCCCTTTCCTCTTCTTTGGTATAAAAATACATTTTAAAGTCAGCCAAAACAACTTTTCACCTTCAAGAATAAATTATGAAATTCTGACGTGAAAGCTGAATGTTTTGTGTTTAGGATTTTATTTTGATTATCTTTCCTTGCTGGTGCTATCTGGATAGCCCTTCATTAGGTTCAGTCAGATTTCTCAGTCTTTAGTCTCTTTCCTGACCCTGGGTTAATCACTTCAGCTTTTGTGCCTCATTTTTTCCTCTATAAATGAGTAGGTTAGGGTAGGTAATCTGTAATTTCTTTTTGTGACTGTAGAACTCTATAGTCTCTGTTTTAAAGTCCTTTCCCTTTATAACATTATATGTTCTATGGGCCCTTCTAGGTCTAACATTCTTTGAACTATGAACTGGACCCCTTCCAGCCCTTAAAATTCTATTCAGTTCCATTTTATTGTTCTCCTATAGTACCATGAACGGCAAACTTAAATAAATTCTATCCATACACATGCAGCAGGAATCAGAGGATTTTAGGAAAGAGCAATGACAGATGAGAATTCCTTGAGGTTCTCCTGACTTTTCATTTGCCTTCTTTTAGAAATCTTTCATCTTTCCTCAGACAGAATTTGTAGTCTTTAAGATGTTCCCCTTGTGGTATATTACAGGTTCAAGACAAAAAAGGCATCGAGGGGTCATAAATGGGAAACAGGCTTGGAGTGTGAAAGCTGATAGGGGATGGCATGGTTTTTCCATGGCAACCAGGAGAAAGTTGCTGAGCAAATGGCAATTGCAGGCTTTCATTCTGATACTGCAAGGAGGGGAAAGCAGGGATGGGAAATGATGCACAGCTCACCCAATAGAAGGAGAAGGGCACTTTGAACCTAATGGACAAATGATGAAAGAAACCTACAAGTTGTATTTTCCATGGTAGAGAAAGAATCCAATAAAGGGTAGTTGCTCAGATGTGGTCGCCATTTCCTTACAGTTCTAGCACATTAACGACATGATATTTATATGAGGCTTCATAGTTACCAGTATTTTAATGCTTTTTATGAAATTTTTTATTTGAAAATTATATAAAATGTTTTTCATATGATCCTTATGAGATAGTCAGTTAAAGTGTTATCTCTATTTTAGATAAGGAAACCGTCCCTCAGAGTTTAAGTGGTTTGCTTAAAGTTATAGTAAGTCCCAGAGTCAGAACTCAAGTTATCTGATTCCAAATCCAGTGTTTTTTTTTTTTACAATATCACACTCTCTTTTGACAAAGTGAATGAATATTCTTTGACATCAGGCATCAGAGGAGGCAGAGTAGTTATGTGTCATGCAATGGTATAATTACTCTGAAAGGCAGAACAATAGGCCCAGTCAGAGTAGCAGTGACTTCTGGATCATTGGGAAGACCTACTCTCAGTCTCTTCCTAGTACAACTCATCAAGAGGAGAGTCATTCAAGACATTCAAACTTTGATGCTGGTGATTTTTTGAAATTGACCTACTTTAGATCTAGGTTTAAAAAAGAGCATTAGAGGATTCATTACCTCACAGAGGCGTAATTACTGCTCTGCATGTTGGGATGGGGTCATGGACCCAAGGGAATGCTTGTCTCCATTGTTGTCTTCAGCTTTAGTCATTGCTATGTAACACCCCAGGGTCTCATTTCACAATATTCAAAACCCAAAGAGATGGTTCTATAACTTTGTGACTGAAACAGAGACCATGGAATAGGGATATGTTTTCTCTTTTTTTGTAGGTTATAGGTGCAACCTTAGGTTGTACATCACCTGAAGGGAAAACAACCTCTGATACAGTCTGATCATGGTCCTGTTAACCAGTCAACTCTCAAGATCTATCAGTCTGAAATTTCTTCTTATATTATGTAATATTATGGACCCAGAAAGACATGTCCTGATACATAGATGGTAGATAATAAGTGGTGCAATAGGTTAAAAGGGACTCTGTTATTGATTATATAAGGTCTGGAGAAAAAGGAGAAGGGAGAAAATTGCCTATGTATGTATATTCACCAAGCGACGTGCCATAGCACACAGGATTAGTGTAGGAGAATGGATAGCAGTGGGGACAGCCAGGAGGTTGAAGGAGACACATATCCAAGACAGTAGCCAGTAAAAAAATCCATGATCTCATATCTAAGCACAAATTCATAATATCAGTCAAATCAGTCAGTCAATAAGTATTTCAGGTCAGGGAACAATCTATCATTCAACAATAATTTGTTAATCATTTACTGTGTTCCAGGAACATAGTCCACACTCTCAAAGAACTCATATTCTATAGTGGGGAATACAGCATTTATATATACATATGAATATATATGAGTTAACATTTATATATACAAATAAATATATATTATGTAACATGCAATCTCTTTCTATAAACACACACATGTATATATACAAATAATGTAATATATATTGTGTAATATGTATGTATAAACATATACACATACATATACACACATATTTAGAAATATATTTACACATCATACACATATTTTAATTCCCCTCACTTGTGTGAAGAGTACAGCAGAGTTGGCAAGAACTGGATTGAAGAGAGATCCTTTCTCTTCAGTTTCTTCTGGCCCTTCTGGCTTCCATTTCAAGAGAGGATGGATGAGACCAACTCCACTCCACTTCGGGTTGCTGAAGGGAGAACAAGACTCTGAGAAGCAGTTGACATGAAAAGAGATGGCAGCCTCCATCATGTCCCTATCCCTGGCTTACTACACTGGAGACTTGAGGGAATGTTCTCCTTTAGGTGAGATCTAGGATTCTCTTGGTGAAGCTGTTATCTTGCTCCCAATGGGAAGGCCCTTTCATTCTATATATGGTCTGCTATGTATGCTTTCTCTGATTTCTGTTTTGCTATCTACTTGGATAAATGGGGTTTTTTGCTATTTGTTTTGTGTGTTCATTTTGGAACTAGTTTTTGGTAGGATTGGAGTCAAGTCTTGAATATAAAACTTGGGGTCTTTTCCCTATTATCGAATAGAGATGAGAGTTTAGCTTGAACCTGAAAACTATGTCCCCTAGACTAACAATAATTAAGGGAGCAGATAGATATAATTAGTCCAGTTCTTTCTCTTTTTGAGGAGAGCAGAGTGGCAACTGGCCCCATTCTCTTGCTTCCTGTCCTGGCAAGAAGTAAGTCTCCCTTAGAGAAGGATGGGGGGAGAAGAGTCTAGAGATGTCCCTTCTGCCTCCTTTTGAGCCACACAATGAAATCCCCATACTACATGAGGCAGACAGCCTCACACCCTTGCCATGTATGCATATCTACTTATCTAACTATGCATACAGACAGACACACATGTTGTTCAGTCATTCAATTGTGTCCTACTCTTTGTGACGCTGTGGACCATAGCAGGCCAATGCTGTCCATAGAGTTTTCTTGGCAAAGATATGGGAATGGTTTGCCATTTCCTTTTCCAGTGGATAAAGGCAGACAGAGGTTAAGTGACTTGTCCAGGGTTACACCGCTAGTATCTAAGGCTAGATTTGAACTCAGATCTTTGTGACTTCTTGCTAGCACTCTATTCATTGAGCTGCCTTGCTTCCTTCATATGCATACACATGTATATACATATGTGTATATACAGATCTATATGCATATATGTATAACACATATATGTAAATTGTATGTAGAAGAAAGTAGTACTTTCTCTGCCTCAGAGGGTAGAATCATGAGCATTTGTTGCAAGTTATAGGGAAAGATTTTATCTCTTTAAAATAGTTTTCTAACAGGTGGACCATGCTTTAGGGAGGGATTACGCTAGATGATCTCCCACATATTTTCTACTATAATTAATTTTGCATATAATTTTCACTGACAATAAGGGGAAGACTCTTTGATTATTTTTTGATGTACTTGCTCTGTGCTCTTAAGTTTAGGATCAGGAACAGTCTGTCCTTGTCATTTTATCTCATAGTGACTTGTACATTGGACGACTTAATCAATGTTGTATTGAACTGAAATGTGGGAAGAACTGTATTTAAAGTTACATTATCGAACTGTCCCAATCTTCCTTTCTTCATCTGATTTCGTTTTCCCAGATCCGAGGGAAACTTGGTGAGGTTGTGTGGGAACAACTTTGGTAAATTGGTTTTTAAAATTTGTGTTGCAATAAGATAGATGATAAGCTTCTAGGTTCAAGCAGAATATAAAATGAGAGATTTTCATTTGAACTCATCTTGGGTTTACAATGTTTGAGTTCCGTTACTGAGAAACAATGCTTCTCTTCCAACGTGATGAAAATTGTGCTGCTTTTATTTTCTGTTTCAATCACATTTGTCTTTCATCTTCAAAGTGAAAGGCAATTGATCTTTTAAAGATATTGTTTAAAAGAGGAAGTAGAGACTAGATCACAACCCTAATTTTAGCTTTACTTAGAACTTCTATGGGTAGAGGAAACTGAGTGAGACAGCTTTTTGGATATGGTAGTCAAAAGATGAACTAGAGAGGCTATAAATTAAAGTTTTAGCTTGAGTTAAAACACAGATTATAGTAGTCCCAACTTTCCTGTGAGACTTTAGGCTTGCAAAGCTTTTATAAACCATTTTCATTATACGTTTCTCTTGTACAGTTCAAGAGGATAGAAACAAAAGAGAAAATCAATAAAACTTTTAAGCAAAAGATTGAAATTTGACCAAAGGGAAAGATTTGAGGTGTCATAAAATCAGGTTTTTATATGCACAGGGGAGAAATCAATATCGATTTTAGCTGGTATCTTTTCTCCACCATCTTTCCTGGTATCTTCTCCAAAAATGTAATAGGGATTAGGGCTGTTGTGGTGCATGAGAGGGGGTCCAAGTGAATGCAAACCAAAGGCAAGACCAGGTCAGAAGTCAAAGTTTCTCAAGAACACCAAAATCCAAAGGCTGAGATGGAAGTAAGCAAGCTGCGAACAGAACACATTTCAGGATGACCAGGGCTCTGTAAGACCCAAGAGTATTAGCAAAATTGTGATTGATGCAATATGCTATGCCTTCCCAAAGCTTTGGCCTTTTATAATGGAGGCATGTCTGTTGTGCTCTTGCTTTAATATAAAATGTTGGGGATGACCACAGGTTAAAGTCAGCTGTACCAGCAAGGTTGTGAGCATTGACAGGTTGAGTGTCCTCTAAAGGAAATTAACAAGAAGATATGCTTACATTATGTCATACAAAGTATATTGCTTTTTGAGTTTACAATTTAGAAAGAAGTACTTTCACATATATTCCCTCAGTAACAAAATTTACAATTCGACAAGGGAGTGAATGAATAAACCATGTGCAAGGCACTATCTTAAGTATTTGGGAGACAAAAGAAAAGTGAGACAATCCCTGCTTTCAAAGAACTCCCATTGTAAAGGTGGAAAGTGTCAGCTGCAAGTCAGAAGGAAGGGTTCCATGGTCCTTAGGATATGGCAGCAAGGCAGATGGAAAGGATGCTTTTCCTCTTCCTTTAAATAAATTTTTGTTGTTTTTCTTGTTTGTTTTTTGACATTACCATAATTTCACTTAGTATTCCACCCCCTTTCCTTTCCAGAGAACTATTCCATATGACAAATAGTATTTTTAAAGGCAAAAAAGTAAAAAAATTGTATAACCGAAAATATGTACAATATGTACCCCTTGCTGAACTCCTAACTGTACAGCAGGGTGGGATGAAAGTCTTTTATCATAACTCATTTTTAGCCTTCTTTGTTCTTCATAATTTTTCATTGTGTAAACTGTTTAGTTTATAACACACATCATTTCTTACTGCACAATAATATTCCATTACATTTATGGACTATAATTTCTTTCCCAATTGGTGGGCATCTACTTTATGGTTCCCCAATTGATGGCATCTGATTTGTTTCTAATTCTTTGCTTTCACAAAAAGTGCTGCTATAAATATTTTGGTGTTTACGGGCACTTTATGTTGATGGTTTTTTGGGAGTATCAGTCCAATTATGGAATCTCTGGGTCAAAGAATATGGACATTATAGTCAATTTATTTACATAATTATAGATTAATTCTCAAAATATTTATAGTACCTCTTCCTTACTGTCACTTCCACTAACAAAATCATATCATTTTCTGATGTTGAGCCATTTGACAATGTTAAAAATTTTGGTGGAAAGAACTCTCTTTTCTGGGTATTTAGTAGTGTGGACTTTAGCAGCTCTCCTGGACAGGATATATCTCCATAGAAGTTGCTTCCCTGAGCTGGAGATATTGCTATATCAAAGGATCTTGAATCCAATTTAATTGTCTCCATCTGGGTCTAAGATGAGATGGTAGTCAAGGTAGGGATAGTGGTTTGACTTGCCTGGTACATGCTACCTCCTGTCATTCTCTGGGGGTGCCTTGTCTGCTCTGTATGGCAATTTGTTAGCTTTGGTAAGGATGGCTGGCATCATCTCTACAGGAGAGCAATGGTAATGGGAATTTGAAGATCTTCCCTGCCCCTTAATAAGCCTAAGGGAATTTGAAGACTTTCCCTGCCTTGAAGATCTTCCCTACCCCCTAATAGACTGAATGTAATCACATGGAACCTGTGGTGGGAGGAGCTTGCTGAAAGGTGGAGCAGAACCCACAGGAAGCTGGGAGTCAGAGCAGTTAGAGCTGCAGGGAGGAGAGGACACACCCCAGGCAGACAGCTAGGCTTGTGAGTGTTGATTTGTGGGAAGGCTAAATGATGGCATGGCTCTCTGTGCTGTTATGGTGTATTAACTTCTATGTTGCTATGGTGGATTCAGTTTCCTCGTGTTGGGATTTGGCTTTCTGGTATATGAATAAATGTTTTGCTTCTGTCTTATATGTGAAGAGTCTGTTATATTTTGCAATTGAGCACTATGCTGGCATATTTACAGTTTCTGTGGGCTACAAAGAGTTTTTTCCCTAGATGATAGAGGTGAGGACTGTACTGGAAGTAGAACTTGGTCTAGAACTTTGTGGTCTAGAAGTTTGTTTTTTTTTTTTTTACCACTTCCAGCATGCCTATGTCTTTCTGCCTGTTGGTAAATAAAAGAATTTAAAGGCTCCAAATTGGGCTTTAATTTGAGATCTACAATTGACTAAAATCTGATCCTAGAAAATCATATTACCTCTATGAGCTTCATTTTCCTTTTTTATCAAGCTGTCCACCATGTGTCTCAAAAGTATGTTCTGAAAATTAAGTGTAATCATCTATGTTAAAATATTTTACAATGATAAGGTCAATGTCTATCATTGACATAGATCTGGAAGGGATTTTTAATACTATACAACTCTTCTATTTTACAGGGGAAGAAACTCAGGTTTAGAAAATTAAAGTGATTAGCCCATGATTACCTATTCAACTGAAATTTAAAAAAATCACAACAGGCCAAAAGAATTAACTGATTTTAGTGAAATGGAATTTGTTCTATATTGTAGCTGCAACAAGCAGGTGTTGTAGAGCAAAGTTTGCTAGGCATTCACTCTTTTACACCTCTTCTCCCTCCAGCAGGAAAGGGGGGAGGATCTTGGCCCTAGAAAACCATGCTTTTCTCCTCTCACAGAGCCACCCAGAGTTATAATCTCCTCTTTCCTGACAGCCTCTCTCTCACTCTCTCCTCTTTCTGTTGGAGAATTATCATTTGCCTAAGGTATCTAAGTCAGTGTTCAAAGTGACTTAGCTTGACTCTTGGGAGTGCATTTTAGCCTAGGGGTGAAATGGTCCTTGTTTCACTTGGGTTATCTCTCTGCTAGGCTAAGCAGTTTATATAAGACAAAGAAATTATTCTTAAAATCTTAATAGCTTAGAGGTCCCAGTTAGGAAATTTCATAACATTTGGACAGAGTTTCTGTTTAGATTATGTATGTTTTCCACTTAGCCACTGATTTCCACTATTTCCCTTTACCTGGCATGGAATAAATACATACACACATGCAATATACATTAATCATGATCAATCATGGATTTTTTTTTATAAATGGGAAGCCCTTTCAAAGGTACAAATTAAATCAAAAGTCAAAATAAACTTGAATAATATACACATTTAGCCATATAATTCCCACCATTTGTAGTTGGTTTGAAACAGAGTATAAATGGAGAATTTTAACACATCACCAGTTCCAGCATCTGCTTGGGAAGAAATAATTTAGCTATACTTCTCCACTGAATACCTTTTCTTATTTTATTTTTTTAGTTTTCAACATTTGTTTTTTAAATATTTAAATTTTTTCTGCCTCCTTCTCCCCCCTCCCCCCCCCCTCGGCTAGACAGGAAGCAATCTGATATAGGTTATACATGTACAATCATATAAACATGTTCCCACATTAGTCATGTTATGAAAGAAGAAACAGAACAAAAGGGGAAAGCCACAAAAACCCAAAAACTCCCCAAAAGGGAAAATGGTTTACTTTGATATGCATTCAGACTCCATAGTTAGCTCTTTCTCTGGATATGGATAACATTTTCCACCATGAGTCTTTTAGAATTGTCTTGTATTATTGCATTGCTGAGAAGAGCTAAGTCAATCATAGCTGATCATCGTACAATGTTACTGTTAACTGTGTACGATATTCTCTTGGTTCTGCTCACTTCATTCAGCATCAGTTCATGTAAGTCTTTCCAGGCTTTTCTGAAATCTGCCTGATTATCATTTCTTTAATTTTGTAAATTTTCCCCACTTAATAGCATTTCATTTTTTCTAATTACATATATAGATAGTTTTCAACATTCACTTTAATAAGATTTTGAGTTCCAAATTTTTTTCTCCCTATCTCTCCTCCCCTGTCCCTAAGATGGCATGCAATCTCATATAGGCTATACATGTACAATCATATTAAATCTGTTTCCACATTAGTCATATTGTAAAGGAAGAATCCGAATAAAAGGAATAACAATGAGAAAGAAAAAACAAAAATGAGAAAATGGTATGCTTTGATATGCATTCAGACTCCATAATTCTTTCTCTGGATGTGGATAGCATTTTCCATCATGAATCTTTTAGAATTGTCTTAGATCATTATATTGCTGTGAAGAGCTAAGTCTATCAAAGTTGGTCGTCATAATGTTGCTGTTACTATGTACAATGTTCTCCTGGTTCTGCTCACTTCATTCAGCTTCAGTTCATGTAAGTCTTTCCAGGTTTTTCTGAAGTCTGCCTGCTCATCATTTCTTATAGAACAATAGTATTCCATTACATCCATATACCACAACTTGTTCAGTCATTCCCCAATTGTTGGGCATTTCCTCAATTTCCAATTCTTTGCCTCTATATAAAGAGTAGTTATAATTATTTTTATACATGTGGGTCCTTTTCCTTTTTTAATGATCTCTTTGGGATACAGACCCAGTAGTGGTATTGTTGGATCAAAGGGATACAAAGGGTATTCCCTTTGGGAATTTTCCCAAATTGCTCTCCAGAATGGTTGGATCAGTTCCACAAATCCAATAATGCATTATTGCTGGATTTTTTTTAATAGACTGATTAGAAATTTCCTTCGGTTTCCACACTCACTGTTAGTCTATTATCCACATATCCTCCATTGTGCTACTACTGCTGATCTCTAACTTCCAGCTTCTCATTTTTCTGGAAGATTCATCATGGCCTTCCACAAATTCTGACTTTCCTTTGACTTACTGTTTCACTGACTACTCTGTCAAAGAGTAACTTCCAAGATCTAGACTCCATGAAAATACTTTCCCCTAGTTCAAAGACCATGAGGCCTTTAGTCTTTTCCAAGGCTGTGAAGACTACAGCCTTTAGAATTGTTAATTGATGGATTAAACTCTTCTCTAGCCTTCAGCATATTCAGGCCAAGTAGAGTGTTATAGAACACAATATTTCATGTGAGCATCTGGGCCTGAAGTTTCTCTGGATTCATTTTAGCCTAGGAATATACTTTTTTTGTTTTGTGTCAAGACTGTGAAAAAGAAATGCAATCATCCCTGAAGAATCCAACATCCTTTTTGTTCTATGAGAATCATTTTCATACTTCAGTGATTTGTGAATAGTTGTTTCCCCCCCCTGAGGCATTAGGCATCAACTTTCTTAGTCATGACCCAATTTTTCTATGGTGAAAAAAAACTATGTCTTCATCTGAGTGAAGAACTATAACCCTGAGAACTTCCTTTGAAGTGAAATATTCTTTCTTTGAGTGGTAACAATATTAAGTACTATAAATATTAGAATTTTGTCTTTAGATGGCTTGACTTTTTAGTGTTACCACCAGCAGAAAGGCAGAGTCATTGGATTGTGGGAACAGGAGGGGCTGATGCTAGTAAGCCCTCATGTTTGTCTATTCTAAGGTTGCTTATAAGGTTGTTCATAAGATTTGGAATATCTAGATAGCTAACTCAGTCACAAAGCCAATGACAGGAACTTCCTTTACAATTTCTCTCTACCCTGTTTTATTCTTTCAGATGAACCTTTGTAAGAAGTTTTTGGTCCCTGGCAGTCAATAGTCATAGTATCCTAACATTTAGAAAGATATACTACAGTCTTATTGTCAGCTTGGCTGGGGAGGTGTCCAAGTGTTATTCAGAAAGCAGATTTTTTAACATGGAAATTAGGAGAAAGGAGAAAAACTATGTACACCACTGTGTTGAAGGTGAGGGAAAGAGGAGCTGCCAATTGCATAATGTTATAGGGAAATAGAGGAATTAAAAAAAATTGGAGAAGCAGAGATAAACTATAAGAAAAATAAATGATTCAGGGTCTAGTTGGCCTTCTACCTTAAGTAGTTATCAGCATAATAAAATGTCGAGCTAGCCTTGGTCCCTGATGTTAAAGATACGTGAATTTCAAATATGCTTGCACAAATTCCAACACATTTCATTCACAGCCAACAGCTTTAATGAAGGCAGAAAGAATAACTCTTAAATCATTGAATAATTTACTGTACCATTAGAAGTATGAACAGGACCCTTATTCTTGAGTATTCTTGATATTTTTCTTTACTGAGAACATCGACCATATTATATTCAGTGATGAAGTATAGGAAGTGGTGAGGCATTCAGAACATTAACTTCTACAAAAATGTAAATGATTTCTAAGAAGTCAGCCTCATCAAGCATTTAAGTGCCTACTATCTGCCAGGCACTGTGCTAAGCATTGAGAATACAGAGAAAAAAACAGTCTCCCATCAAGGAGCTCAGTTTACTAGGGGAGGCAACGTGCAAATACCTATTCATCAACAAGATACATAGAGGATAAACTGGGTAGTCTCTAAAGGAATGGAATAACATTAAGGAAGATGGAAAGAAATACAGAATCTTAGGAACACAGAAAAAAAGTTTCTTAGAGGTCACCTAATTCTACCTGAATCTAACATCCTTGAAAAGCATTTATAAAACAATTAATTACTTGAAGAACTCCATTGAGAGAGGGGCCCCCATGTTCTGAGGCAACCCATTCCACAACTGTACTAATTTCTTTGAAAAATTTTCTTATATCAAACTGAAATGTGCTTCTTTGACATTTCCCATATCTTGAGGCACAGGCTGATGGACATATCCCTGATGAGCTCTACTGAAGACATCCTTCTAAATAATTTCCAATTATTTAGAAGACCATATTCTTAGACCATTTTTCTATTGGAGGTGGCTTTTTTGTATTACATATTTTTGGTACTATGTATGATCTGACCATCAGACAAAGGTGATATTTTAAATTGAATAATATTTTAAAATGAATACCCCCCCACCTTTGAAAGAAACATCCTAGAAAGAGAGAAGGCAGTTTGCTTGGAAATGTTTCCATCATTATATGATTTTGTTGCCAAAAACTATTTGTGTGTTACTTATAAAAACTCTCATATCCTCACATTTAAAAAACAAACTTGGAAACACAATCTTCTAATTTACTTTAAAACCTTCTAAATGATGAGTTTTAGTGTATTTTGAACTCATTTGTTAAAATTACAAACATATAGTACTTTCTGATTAATTCACAAGAATAGGAATAATATCAATAATAATTATCAATGATATCAATGATTAATAGCAATGACCAGTATTTATAGTCAATGATAATAATAATGATTGATAATATCATTAATAATAATATCAGGGAAGGTAGATATTCACTAGCTTAATTTAAACAAAAACTTTTCATGATTAGTGGATAGTATTGCAAAAATGTATATCATGATTTATTAAGTATATCCAATGATATACTTGTTCCATTTGTAGTTACATATCCTGGTAAGGTATCTTTTTTTAGCTATGATATTCATTAAAATCAAATATTGAAATAAACTGAACATAGAACCATGTATATATATGAAATTTATAAATATATATGCAGGGGTGGCTAGGTGGCACAGTGAATAGGGCACTGGCCCTGGAGTCAGGAGGACTTGAGTTCAAATCCGGCCTCAGGCACTTAACACACACACAAACTAGTCGTGTGATCTTGGGCAAGTCACTTATCCCCAATTGCCCTACCCTCCCCCCTTCAAAAAAGCAAAATAATAATAATAGACAAAAATTTAAATATATATATATATATATATATAGATGCATACTCAAAAACTTTTTTACTGATCATGATTTGAGCACATTTACTGAGAATGATCACAAAAATTGGAGACTACTGGTCTAATTCCCAATGGCTTTTATATTAAGTTGATATGAGACAGTTTACCAATTCTTTTCTTGAAATTTAGATAAATGATATCTACAGTATTCACTTTATCTAACAGTCTAGAAGGGACAAGTTTGGGGACTACACTTGTGATTTTATTGGTGTGTAGAGAACTCTTGGGAGAGAAACTCCTTCTACCAATGAAGGTTGGCAACTTCCCTGCAATTTATAGTCTATAAAAGGTGCCCAAAGCATTGAGAGGTTAAGTGGTTCAGGATTACACAGTCATTATGTGTCATAGGCAGGATGTGAACCCAATTATTCTTTTTTTTTTTATTTTTCTTTAGTTTGTAACATTCAGTTACACAAGATTTCGAGTTCCAGAGCTTTTCCCCCTCCCCAAGACAGAATACAATCTGATATAGGCTCTACAAATACATTCACATTAAACAAATTTTCAGGTTACTCATGTTGTAGAGAAAAAGTATAACCAATCAAATAAACCACAAGAAAGAAGAAACAAAAAAGAAAGAGAGCAAATAGTATGCTTAGATCTGCATATAGACCCTGTAGTTTTTCTCTGGATGTTGGTAGCATTTTCCATCATGAGCCTTTCAGAGTTGTCTTAGAACCTTGAATTACTGAGAAGAGTCAAGTCTATCAAAGTCAGTCATCACACAAAGTGGCTGTAACTGTGTATAATGTTCTCCTTGTTCTGCTCCCCTCAACTCAGCATCATTTCACATGAGTCTTTCCAGGTTTCTCTGAAATCCATCTGTTTGTTTCTTATAGCACAATGATATTCCACAACTTGTTCAACAATTCTCCAGTTGATGGGCATCCCCTCAATTTCCAGTTCTTGACTACCAACAAAGATGCTGCTACAAATATTTTTGTACATGTGGGTCCTTTTCCCATTTGTATCCTCTCTTTGGGATACAGACTTAGAAGTGAATCCAGTTATTCTTGAGGCAGCTAGGTGGTGCAGTGGACAGAGCTCCATCCCTGTAGGCCAGAAGCCCTAAATTCAATCCTTCAATCCAGTTGCTCCATAATAAAAACTTTAATAGAATAATGATGTATTTATTTAAAACTTTACAAAGTATTCTCCCCATATAACTATGAGACTGTTTTATTCTTTGTATTTATTGGTGCTTAGTATGGTGCCCAGAACATAATAGACACTTAATAAATTCTTCTTGATTGATTGGTTTGTAGCATAAATATTGTTATCTTTATTTAAAAGATGAGGAAACTGAGACTCAGGAAGATTAAGTAACCACTTATCGGTGGTCATACAGTGAGAAAATGTTAGCTCTGGCATCCAAACATCCATCCTCTGACTACAGCTCCTGTGTAAAGGTTTCCACTCTGTTGTATTCACCTGCTGTCAGTGAAAAAACCAAGAAAGAGAATTTTTTCAATACTTTTTTGGGAGGAGGAGGTATAGTACCAATATGGCATTATATATGACATGCACAGCCAGTACCCTTGATCACTATAAATATATCTGTATGGTGCTCAATCACAAAATATAATAGACTCTCCATATAGAAGACAGAAGCAAAATATTTATTCAGGCACCAGAAAACCAAATTCCACCACCAGTAAGCTGATTCCACCATAGTAGCAAAGAAGTTAATATGTCATAACAGCACAGAGAGCCACAGTGTCCTTTAGCCTTCCCACAAACCAACACAAGACCAATATTTACTCAAAAGCCTGTCTGTCTCCCTCAGAAGCGTCCTCTCCTCCCAACTGTCTAGCTTGCTCTGTCTGACTCCTAGCTTCCTGTGGCCTCTGCTCTACTCTTCAGCAAACTTCTCCCACCACAGGCTCCATGTGATAACATTCAGCCTATTAGGGGGCAGAGTATATTTTCAAAGCAGAGAAGGTCTTCAAATTCCCTTAGGTTTATTAAGGGGCAGGGAACATCTTCAAATTCCCATTACCATTACAAGGGGAGATAGAAATCATAAAAATGTAATTACATTTTTAACTCCCCTCATTTCAAAATTCCCAACAACCCTTGAAAGAAAACTCTTCAGCTCCCAAATTCTTCTCCAGATACCAAGTAGCAAAAAAATATAGAAAAATCTCTAAATAAGTAAATAAAGAAAAATGAAAAAAGAAAAATCTTCTTTCCTATTTGGTTCAGAGCCTCTCTTTTCCATTGTAGTTTCAGGATGGATTAGCTTTGAATCTTACTCAGCCTTTTTTATCTCTAGCAAACAGGCCATTATGTTTCCAGCACTCTATTGAAATTGTCGAAATGCTACTTAGTTTAGAATTATTTATAATTTACTTTACCTATATGCAAATTTTTAATGACTCAACAAAATACAGCTAGGTGGCATAGTGGATAGAGTGCCAAGGCTGGAGTAAGGAAGACTCATCTTCCTGAGTTCAAATGTTACTTGAGACACTTACTAGCCGTGTGACCCTGGGTAAGTCACTTAACCCTGTTTGCCTCAGATTCCTCATCTATAAATGAAATGGGGAAGGAAATGGCAAATAATTCTAGTTTCTTGGCCAAACAAGCCCCAGATGGGGTCATGAAGAATCTGATCTGACTGAAAAACAACCAAACAATAACAACAACAAAAATGCACAGTAAACATTTAATCAACATGCATTTATTAAAAAACCAACTTGTACCTGGCACTTCAGTGCTAGACACTAAGGATGCAAATGCCAAAGTGAGACAATCGTCATTAAGGAGATACTCCTTTAGATGATGCTTCTCAGAGCAGAATGGCATTTTACATATGGGAAATGATCGCTTGGCATCCAGAAAATGCAAAAGAGAACTTTAGTTCCGGAGTGAGAAGACTCATGGGTATGAGCTGCAGGTCTTCATTTTTGCAGTGGGGATCAGAATACCCACATTAAAGGCCTCACAGGGTTATTGTATAGATGGAATAAGATAATGGACCAGGAGACCTGAAAAGGGCTTTAGAAACTGCAAGCGACATCAGTTGGAATAAATCAGTCTTAAAGACTTGCTTTGGTGGCACTGTTTTTTTCCTTGCTAATTAATGTATATGCTGTTTGGGGTGCCAGGGCAGCCCAAGGTGCCAACTCGCATAAACACAGATACTGTGAATAACCCTCATACACCTTGATACAAGGGCAGGAAAGCCTTGACTAAAGCATTGTGGATACTGCTCTGTACTTTCTCACCTTTACCAATCTCTCTCTTCCAAGTACTCTATTTCTTATGACTCCAAGGAAAAAGTAATCCTGCAATGCTCATACCTCATATGGAATGTTGTTTGCTCCTCTATTATCCATTCATGATGCATCATTTAGAATTCTAGCTATTTGTCCCTGCTAGGCTGTTTTGACAGAATGACAGAGGCCAGGACTATGCCTCATTTTTTCTATCTCCCAGAACACCCATTGTTATAATTCTAGGTTAGCAGTACCTGGCAATATGGTAATTACTCCGTACTTCATTATCCTTTTGGATATCTGGAATAGGATAGAGCACAGTAGTTTATCTCTCACTATCTTGGCTCCTATGTGGATAATGGGTCTCAGAAAATGCAGACAATGATGGATCATGTGAATAAGCTGAAAGACAACTTTCTGCTGCTATTAGGGTTTTCTGATTAAAAATTGTTTTGTTCTGACAAAAGAGGCACCACCCTCCAAGATCCTCAGCATAGGCCTAGACTCAGTGCTCACTTCAATGCCCGGCACATAGTAGGCACTTCATAAATGCTAACTGACTGACTACTAAGCCTTGGACAACAAGAGGGCATAGTTTTGCCTTTTACCTTCCTGGGAACTGAGGAGTGGGCTGTAAAGACTTCACTTTTTTTTTATTTTTTTAAAGCAACTCATGTCCCACCTTCTGAAGGAGGCTCCTCCTTTCTCTCTGAGACTACCACCTCCCTCCATCG
>NW_027185698.1:32702077-32709732 GCF_028583685.1 Petaurus breviceps papuanus
CCCTCTTGTCTCTCTCTCTCCACACACACACACACACACACACACACAGAATCTACCTAGCTATTTATATCTTGTCTCTTCCATTAGAATGTGTGTTTCTGGAGGGACAGATATGTGCCTTTCTTTATGTCCCCAGCACTTGATAAAATGTCTGAATATAGTGCTTAATACTTTTGACTAAATAAATGTGTATGGGCATGCATTGAAAAATAACATTAACTTTAGAGCACATTTATGTTTTATGTGAGCCAGATTATTTGGGGGGGGGGGTTGCTACTTGTATTTGGACCAATATGGTTCATAGCAATTTAAATCTCTAAAAGCAAAGTTTGCCTATATGAAAAAGTTGAACTTGTCCTGTGAGTGCAGACTCGTTCAAGGTGTGCATTGTTTTGATGAGAAATCTGTCTTAAGTCTGATAAAAAGGCCTAAAACTGGTGCATTTTATATTACAGAGATGTATAATGAGCTTGTCGTGACTGAAAAACAAATTTATTTTCCCCCAAATCTGAGACAATAACAACTCCTGAAAATGCAAACTTGGAAATTGTTTCATCATATTTAGCGAAGGAAATAGAAGTGATTTTCCAGGAAATAAAATTGTACACAGAGCCACATTTTAAGCAGGGACAAAATGGTGTGAGTCCAGAAGTGGGCAACCAGCATGATGAGAAAGAAGGGGGGGAAGGATGCACCCCATTTCTTTAAACTAACTTTTACCTCCTTTGTTATGGAGAATTGCTCAGGGTCTCTCTTACCATGACCTTCTTGTCTGTGGCATGACTTGGGATTTTGAGGAACCAGGAAATAGCATCAAAACTGAAGTATGGACAGACATAGGTGTGGCCAAGGTGAGAGCAGAGAGGTCTCACAGATCTGATGATACTATCAGGTAGGAATAGCAAATACCCCCTACTCTAGAGGCCTGCTTTCCAATCCAATAAATCCAATGCAATCCAAAACATTTATTAATGTTTTGGCACTGTGCTAAGTACTAAGGACACAATTAATAAAAAGAAAGACAGTCCCTTACAATCTAAAGGGTCAGGCAATACACGGTTGGAGGCTGGAGATGGGGGACACATCAAGGATATCTTCTTCTATGGAGATGAAACCAGGCAGAGCAGCAAGTGGAAAGTGGAGTGAGTCCAGTTTCTGCCCCCTGGAGAGGAAGGCATTGGTTTGATACACTACCCTCAAGCCATCTAATCCTAAAGGAGAGGAGGCCAAGGGAGGTTGTATCAGTCAAGGCTTGAGTTAGCCCCATGGTGTTAAGTTTTGATGTGATGAGCTTATCCTGGGAGAAACATCTTATTCTGTGGAGTTGAAACCAGAAGGGGCAGCAGATGCAAAATGGAGTTCTGCTGATAACTAGATTCTTAGAAACTTGATACTTAGATACTTGAATCTAATTTTTCTTCTGGGTAGCTAAGTGGTACAGTGGATACAATGCCAGTTCTGGAGTCAGGAAGATTCATCTTCATGGGTTCGAATCCAGACTGTAGCTGTGTGACCCTGGGTGAGTCACTTAACCCTCTTTTTCTCAGTTTCTCATCTATAAAATGAGCTGGAGAAAGAAATGGCAAACCACTAAAGTATCTTTGCTAAGAAAAACCTAAATGGGGCCAAGAAGTCAGACAAGACTAAAAGGACTGAACAACAAAAAACTTTACTTACACTTTTCTATGCTCTTCATAGAATATTATCATATTCATGATAATAGTAAATACTATACTTTTTGATTCATAAAAGTGGCACTATGGTGGTAAGATACTGAATGTGGAGGCAGAGAGTTTGGTACAAGTCCCAATTCTGTTGCTTACTAGCTGTTGGACCTTGAGAAAGGTAGTCCTCTTCCTCGGGCCTCAGTTTCCTCATTGTAAAATGAGGGGTCTGGACTAGAGTACCTAAAGTCTCTTACAATTCTAACATCAGGTGCCAGCTGGACTAGACCTTGTCTAGACCTGATGTAGTGACTTCCAATGGGAAAAAATCATGGCTATTGTTAAGCAACAATTACACATGGGGGCAACACCCGCTCCCTAAGTAAAGTTGTCCAGCCATTGTCTAGATCAAGACCCAGAGGGGCAGAGGGCAAAAATTACATACAGTGAGTTATGTTATCACGGCAATTTCCACATGCACACTGTGATAAGAAGCCTTCTCTCTGAGCCTCAGCTCATCTGTAAAATAGGGATAAAAATACCGAGAGCTGTACTGACATGATGTTGTCAAGAGGTTCAATGTGAAACAGTTAATCATGCTGTGCAGATTTGTCAATAGTAATAATTCACATCTATAAAGTGCACAAGGTTTACCCAACCCTTTCTTCACAGCTACCTGTGAGGTAGGTGATAGAAGTAAAATTGAGTAAACTGAGGCGCAGTCCAATGTCTTGGTCAGGGTTGCATAGCTAGCAGCATCTAAAGCTTGAACTCAAGCCCAGCCCTTCTGACTTCCAGTTGGATGGTCTTTATGCTAGACTATGTTTCCTCACAGGTTATTTTGTATGTGTGATGTGACTGGCTCCTTTGAAGAGTCATATGGGAAAATCAGTCCCATTTAGAGTCACACATAATAAGTGTTTGTTGAGTTAATTGTAAACGGCTTGGCTACTTATGTGCCCCATTGTCAGCTCCACAAGATATTATTTTTTAAAAAGATATTTATTTCTAGTTGTCAACATTTACTTCTATAAGATTTTGAGTTTTAAATTTTCTCTGCCTCCCTCCCCAAGATGGCATGCAGTCTGATATAGATGCTACATATATATTCACACTAAACATATTTTCACATTAGTCATGTTGTAAAGAAGAATTAGAACTGGTGGGATGAACCTCGAGAAAGAAGAAACAAAGCAAAACAACAAAAAAGGAGAGCAAATGGTATGCTTCGATCTGCCTTCAAACCCCATACTTCTTTCTTGAGATATGGACTGCATTTTCCATCATGAGTCTTGGAATTATCTTAGATGACTGAACTGCTGAGAAGAGATAAATCTCTCAAAGTCAGTCATCCCACAATGTGGCTCTGTGTACAATGTTCTGGTTCTGTTCACTTCACTCAGCATCAGTTCATATAATTTTTCCCAGGTTTCTCTGAAGTACACCTGCTCATCATTTCTTGTGGAACAGTAGTATTCCATTACATCTAAATACCACAACTTGTTCAGTCATTCCCCAATTGATGGGCATGCTCTCAATCTCCAATTCTTGGCCACCACAAAAAGAGCTGCTGTAAATATTTTTGTATATGTGGGTCCTTTCCCCATTTTTATGATCTCTTTGGCATTCAGCCCCAGAAGTGGTATTACTGGGTCAAAGGATGGAAAGTTAGACATAATCCCCTTCTAATTCTGAAGACCTATGGTTCTGAGACTCCACCCTTGGGTTGTGATATTGAGTGCAGTAAATTACCAAGTTATGTAGCTTGATTTCAGTGATGTAAGTCCTCAAAAAGAGTGGGACACACAGAACAACATGCTGCACTTTAAGGTTTGCAGAGGGTTTTACACGTTTAATCTTGAATTGGTAGAAATGATCAATTGAAGGAACTGGAGATAATTAGCCAGCAGAAGACAAGATTGAGGGGAGGGAAGGGACATGGTAATTGGCTTCAGTTCAAAGATTGGGATAAGCAAGTAAAAAAGAGATCTGCTGTTCTTGGGTACCAAAGAGCAGAGGTAGAAACAAAAAGTTGAAACTGAAAAAAGTAATTTTCACTCAACATTCCTACAGAGGCATCTAAAAGTTTAATGGACTGCCCAAAGGACATTGTGAATTTTCCATTTAAGTAGAAGTTGGATGGTCATGTTTTAGGTGTGATTCATGAGTGGGGAGACTGATCCTGGGGACAAAGGACCAGAGTTCGAATCCTGCCTCTGGCACATACTGCCTATTTGACTTCAGGCAAATATCCCTGGACTTCAGTTTCCTCTTAGTAAAATGAGATGGCTGGATTGAACAACCTCTAAGGTCCCTTCCAACTCCAAATCAATGACATTATGATTGTGGAATTTTAGAGAAAGGGATAGATAAAGAACCTTTCATAAAGCTATGAAATATAATAGCTTGTACAAGGTCAGAAAGGTATGGCAGTAGAGATTTAATCCTACCTTTCAAATCAGAATTCTAGCATTTTGACTGCTAGAAAGGACCATACAGATCAACTAGTCACTCTTAATTTTTACAGATTAAACAGATGCTTTTTAACTTCATCTATGAAAATGGGGCCCACAAAGGTTAGATATCTTCCTCAAGGTCACACTCTAAGTTACTGTCAGAGCTGGGATTGCATCCTAATTGCTAAACTCTGGGCAAGGCAGATCTCTCCTTTTCTCTCAGTACTAAGAATTTGCTTAGGGCCTCTAGGTGGTGCAGTGGATAGAATACCTGGCCTGGAATCAGGAAGACTCATCTTACTGAGTTCAAATCTGGTCTCAGGCACTTACTATCTGTGTGACCCTGGGCAAATCACTTAACCCTGGTTGCCTCAGTTTCCTCATCTATAAAATGAGCTAGAGAAGGAAATGGCAAATCACTGCAGTATCTCTTCCAAGAGAACCCCAAATGGGGTCACAGAGTCAGACATGACTGAAATGTCTGAACAACAGCAAAAAGAATTTGATTATAAATATTTTCTTTTGGTTTTCACTTTCTCTAGCATGTGTTGATTACTTAAAGCTCTAAATCTATGATTTTGTGACTTTGAAGGTACTCCTGCCTCTCCCCTGCAAGAGGTTTGCTCTATGTTTCTCTCAATCATAGATTACAGGGCAGATGAAAAGAGAACACCATAGTCTATTATCTCTTCATATGCAGATGTTTCAATAATGATCTAGCTAAAATTGGAGGCTGTGACAATATACATAAATCCTCCCATGAATTAACAAAATGTTGAACCCTGGATAAAAAAAAAATTATAAGAACAGAGCAAGGAGGCATTTTTTTTATTTTGAAAAAAAAAAAAAGGTCCTAGCAACAAAGAATGCAAGATCCCAATTTGTTATATACTCTCTTATTCCTGATATTGTTTTTTAATTGATATTCATTCATTCCTGTAATACCCAGAGGGAGAATTTTTAGAGCACAAACTTTGCTGTTCAGTCATCTCAATCAGGTGTGATTCTTTATGACCTCACTTGGGTCACGATACTGGAGTAATTTGACATTTCCTTTTGTAGTTCATTTTAGAGATGAGGAAATTGAGGCAAGTAAGGTTAAGTGACTTGCCTAGGGTCAACCAACTATTAAATGTCTGAGGCTGGATTTGAACTCAGGTCTTCCTGACTTCAGGCCCAGCAGCTCTCTATCCACTTAACCCCATGGTTGCCCCATATGTTATTGAGGGAAGCCAGGTAGCCAAGTATTAATTAATAACACAAATATTCTTATATGGAAAGAGGGCTACCTGATATGTCACAAATAGCTGAAATTTACAGCTGGGGTACAGAAATGCCAAGAAGTCTCTCTGCATTAGCCTAATAATCCTTAGTTAGACATCCCGTCCAGATTTCCCAAGCTGACCAGGAATGGAGAGTAGATAGGGTATGCTCAATGATTGCCAGTTATGTAAATTTAAACTCTTTCTAACTCAATATTAAAAGAATGAATGTTAAAAAATTTTTACATTCAATTGGGAAATACTTAAAGTAAATAGAAATAAAAAAAAAAACTTTTCCAAGTCAGCTGTTCATAACATATCTTTTGTTGAGACAATTCTACTAGTCCTCTCCCAGTGGCCCCCCCCGCCCAGAGGTTTCAGACTAAAATTAACCAGCTGTGTGAACTTGGGGAAGCAATGTCAACTCCCTAGCTGTCAGTTGTCTCATCTCTTAAATGAAGGGGTTAATTAGATGAGATTTATGGTTTGTTCTCATGCTAAAAAAAAGTTCTGAGGTTATTGGGGAACATCTCAGAAGACAGAGGACTGAGTTAGGAGATAAAATTATTGTGAATATAAGGAGAGAGCAGGGGAGGTCTTATAAAGTGGGGTCAAATGGAATGTTTTGTTCGGATTTTAATGTGTCCACTCTCCCTTAGCAGAGTGAGCATAACCATTAAACTCTGCATGTGCTATCTTCATGGGGAGTGAAACGCTGCTCTGCTGTAATTATGTTGATTACTAAAGCAGAAAGTCTAAACATTCTACGGATGATTTGTTCAGATCACACCTGTAGTCATTAACAGAATGGTGCATTCCATCAGAGGCATGCTGTAGGCAGCACAGAAGAAAGTGAATGGAAAAAGGAACCCATTCCTGAGGGACAAGTCCTAAATTCTAGTACTGGCTGTCTTAACCAGCTGTGTGACCTCCAACAGTGTACTTCACCTCTCTGGGCCTCCATGTGAGGAAGATGGATTAGGATCTTAGGACCATAAATTGGGACCTGGGAGGGAACTTAAAGACTTGTTCAGATTTCTCATGTTAGAAATGAGGAAGCTTGAGACATGGAGAAGTGAAGCTATTTGATCAAGGGCACATGGGTAATAAGTAACAGAATTGGGTTTTAAATCTAGGTACCCCAACTCCAGGTCCAATATTCTTTCTGTTATACCAAACTCTTTTCATTCTTCTTACCAGAATTCTATGCAAAACAAACCCAGTCATGCATAGATCACCTCCAGAGTTTTCCCCCAAACATCTGTTTGCTGTGTATACTAGAACTGCTATGCCTCATAAAATGGGCTACACATAGATTAAATTTAACAAAGTTATAATACGATCACTGTGTTTGTTTGGTCCCGTTTTGAGTTTCTTTTTGCTAAGAATTTTTTTTTAAAAGCACTTTCCTCACAAATAGCTCTGTGATATAATTAGTACAAGTCTTATTATCTTTTATTTTATAGACGAGGAAACTGAGGCCTGGGGGAAAGTGAACCCCTTTCTAGGGTTGCACATGTTGTAAGTATCAGAGGCAGGTCTTGAATTCTGGACGTCCACCTTGAAGACTGCGTCCTGGATGGTATTGCAAAGGACCATTTAAAATTTACCTTTTATGTAATTTATTTAATCAGTGAGTTCTGATGGCTTTCCACAATACCAAGCTGCCTCTGCCAGCTACTAGCCGTGTGAGAATTGTTTCATAATTTCATCTCTTTGAGCCTTTATGCATCTTTGAGTTTCTGCATCTGAGATTGAGAGAGATGAAGCGCTCCCCTGCCTAGGGTTGTTGTAAAGATCAAAGGAGATACTGTGTATGAGAATGCTCTATAAACTATAAAGTGCTATGTAAATAGGAGTTATTATTATTGTAAGGTTGAAAGTCTGACTATAGGGCACTTTCATAACTAATCACTATTTACCTTAAGTTAGTTTAATAAATGACACAGAACTGTTCGAGGTAGAAACAGAGAGGACTGATGAAACCTGTGCAGATAGGAGGGGACTTTCAAGCATTGCACTGTCACGCTCCACTGTAATATTATTTATGGAAATGACTGATCTTATTAGCCTTTATATCACTAGGAAAAATGTTTCAAGTGGAGGGATTATGAAATAAATTGGAAACTTGAAGAATGAGAGCAATTTTAATAGAGTTGTCAGATGGAAAACTCCCCAAATTGGACATGCTGCTAATATGTCGAGCTATTGAAATTCTTTTCTTCTTCCCTCCCTCCCTCCCTTCCTCCCTTCCTCCCTTCCTCTCTCCCTCC
>NW_027185698.1:32709832-32729222 GCF_028583685.1 Petaurus breviceps papuanus
CCTCCCTCCCTCCCTCCCTCCCTCCCTCCCTCCCTCCCTTCCTTCTCTCTCATTCCTTTCCTCCCTCCTTCCCTTTCTCCCCTCCCTTTCTTTTGCCTTCCCTGCCCTTCCCTTCCCTCCCTCCATCCTAAGTAAAGTTAAACATGTATAAGAACTCCAAATCACATAAATAGGAAACATTGGACCCTAGAATGTTACAGATGGAAAGGATTTTAGAAATATAATCCAACCCTCTCATTTGAAAAAGGAATAAAACTACAGCAAATGGAACAATTATAATTTTATAGACCAGATAATGTCTTCAGTGTCTTAGTAAAGGGTCATTGGCAAATGTACCTTGTGATGCCATGATAACATGCTACTAATAACAGTTTCTATAGCATTTCATGGTTTACAAAGCACTTCCTATTCATTGTCTCATTTTTTCCTCCCCACCAGCCCCTGAGAAAAGCTGGACAGGGATTATGATTACCGTTTTTGAGATGAGGAAGCTAAGGCCCAGGAAAGTGTAATGAATTGTCTGCCTCCATGTCTGCCAACTCCAGATGTAGCCTTGTTTTCTAGAGCCTGACAGCTGCTCCTGTAGTAAGAGGCAAACAATGAAAATAAAACAAACTTACTCTTTTTTTCAAACAGTTTTAAAAAAATATTCCATTGATTCTTTTTCTTTCTTTCTTTTTTAGCAGCTCTGTAAGTTCCCAATGATACCCTTCCCTTGTAAATAAGAAGTTTGCTGTGTTTCAGTCATTTTCAGCCATCTATGACTCTTTGTGACTCTGTTTGGGGCTTTCTTGGCAAAGATCCTGGAGTGGTTTGTCATTTCCTTCTCCAATTCATTTTTACAGATGAGGCAAACAGGGTTAAGTGATTTGCCCAGGGTCACATGTCTAGGAAGTGTCTAAGGCCAGATTTGAATTCATGAAGATGAGTCTTCCTGACTCCAGGTCTGGCATAGTGCACCACCACCACCTAACTGCCCAAACAAGAATTACAGTTAATCAAAATAAAGAGTCAAATTGACCATGTCCTATTATGTATATCTCATTCCACACCTGTACTCTACCATCTCTATACAAAGAGAGGGGGAGGTCTGCTTCACTCTCAGTCCTCTGGAGTCTAGGGTGACCATTGCATTGATCTGAATCCTTATTTTTAGTCAATTTCAAAGAAATGAAATAAATTTAGTGGTTCCTGTCCCTGGCCAGGATAATATAAAATGCTAAGTCTGTGGGGAAACAGGACCTCAGAAAAGCAAACATACATGATTTTGACTTGCTTCTTATGAAAACCTCATCACCTGCCCATTTAATCATGAAAAAGGAGTCACTTAATGCAAGAGAACCTTCTTTCCCATGGGCAGATAGACTGAGATAAGAACTTTAGCTTGTGTTCCATTTAACTTTTTAAAAAACTAACTTTCTTGGCACAAAACAAGGCAAAAGAAGTGCATGCTACTAACACATATCTCCCCACTGTTAAGCTTCCCTGGAAAACTCAGAAACCTCTCATGAAAAATGCTAACATTTCTTAATACTATTTTTCTCCAACATGATCCCTCCTTTGGTGGGTTTTTTTCTGCAGCCAAGAATTTAACTCAGAGAAATGACCTGCAATGCCCCGTGTGTAATTTTCCATAATCAAGCATGTTTGTATTGTCCAGTAAGAAATCATCTTCCTCCCTTTATGCCAAGTCCCTCATCTCTCCAGGGGAGGACCCTCTCTGGCTCTTTGTAGATAGGTCAGAGCAGCATCCTATTATCTCCCTTAGAGATGAGAATCAAACCGGGTCCTTTTGACTTGGGCATCTTGGGTACCTTGGGTGTCCTCTGGCACTGACAGGAGAGTATAAAAACAACAGTACTAATAACAACTGCAAGAAGAATAGTGTCAACAATAAGTCATCCTTCCCTGAATGCCCACTCCATTGCCCATATTGTGAGGTTGAGGAGCAGGCAGTTAGAGTGATGTAAAATAGGGACCTTGTGTACCTTGACACTTCTGGAGTAGTTATGGAGGCTGGAAGTGGACCATGGAGGAAATGGTGCTCTCTCATTTTCGGGACCCATCAAGAGGCAAGACACATAAGGACGAAAACAATAACAAATAACATTGGGACAAATATAACTAGCACTTATATAGTACTCTAAAGTTTGCCAATCACTTTATCTCATGGTCAAAGCAAAATGAATAAGTCAGAAATTAATCAGAAATCAACAAATCAGAAATACTGATACCTTTGCCCCCCAGAAATGCTTCAAGGCAAATGGCATTGACTACTCAGACAGATGAGGACAGCACAGGGGGGATACAAATATCTTCATGGTGGGTCAGAGTACTAGATCATAACAAATTAGAAACTGATCTCACCAGTTGCATTCAAGGGTGTCATACTACATTTTATCCATACTAGTCCCAGCTTCTGGGCCTGGAGTCAGGAAGATTCATCTTTCTGAGTTCAAATCTGGCCTCAGACACTTACTAGCTGTATCATCCCGGGCAAGTCACTTAACCCTGCTTGCCTCAGTTTCCTCATCTGTAAAATGAGTTGAAGAATGAAATGGCAAGCTACTCTAGTATCTTTGCTGAGAAAACCCTAAATGAGGCAACAAAAAGTCAGACATGACTGAAATAACTGAACAACATGAACAAAAACCCTCAGCTTCAATTTGTTGACCCTTATAGGGTAATCTTAAAAAAACCTTAATCTCTAAACCCAGATTAGATGAAATAAGAAGTAAAGTTGAGGAGCTAATGAAGCCTAAAAAGGAAAAAGTTGAGGACTTCAAGATCTTTGAAAATCTCCACTTATTGTGAATTTCAGAAATTACATTTAATAACAAAATAAATGGCAAAACAGCATCAATATTTCAAATGATTTTGAAAAGAATATTTAGACTGTATTTCTGAAAAAGCCATTTTGGATTTGGTCTGACATGAAGACAAATGGTAGATTTATGCCAAAACAAAATTAAAATGCTGGTATCCGCTATTCTATCATGAATGAATGAATTCTCCCACAGTATTTTCCAGAAAGTGCAAAAACATGCTGGGTTAAAAAGTACCTTGAGAGAGGTACTGAAGATCTTCAGAGAAGTATTGGAAGATTACATCAATATCCTATTGGTATGTTCAATAGGAAATTTGAATGCCACAATGCCCATTTAAAGACAACAGAAAAGAATCATGCAGAAAGTAGTTCAGAAAACAAAAATATATCAGAAATTCTCTTCCTTTAATCAGCAATTGAAAGCAAAAATTAAAAACTTAAGGCAATAACTAGGAGTCAAAGTAGCACTCAAAAATAAATCATTTACTATTAATAATTATAATAATAATATTACATATATATGTACTGCAAAGATATCATGGGTAAGACAGAACCCCTAAAGAAGGGGTATGTAGGGGCGGCTAGGTGGCTCAGTGAATAAAGTACTGGCCCTGGAGTCAGAAGGACCTGAGTTCAAATTCGGCCTCAGACACTTAACACAAAAACTAGCCATGTGACCTTGGGCAAGTCAGTTAACCCCAATTGCCCTCCAAAAAGCAAAAAAAAAAGGAAGGAGTATGTGGAGAGTTTCTGGTCATCTGTAAGATCACAAGATATTACAACACATCAAAAAGCAAACTGGAACAAATGAAAACTAGAAACCTTGTACATCATTAATACAAATGAAAGAGATGGAATCACTAGCTCCTTTGCCAAACTGGAAAGTGGTAGGATTGGGTAAGAGCAGTAATTATTGGCTCAAATAGTTCACAGTGTTACATCAATCAAATAATAAGCATTTATTTGTTAAGCACCTACTATGTGCCAGGTACTCTGCTAAGCCCTGGGGATACAAAAAGAGGCAAAAGATAGTCTCTACCCTCAAAGAGCTTACAATCTAATGGAAGTGACAACATACAAATATATTAAAATCAAGCTATAAATAGGAAATAATTAACAGAAGGAAGGCACTATTTAAGAGGGGTTGGGGAAGGCCTCATGTATAATTTTAATTGGATCTTAAAGAAAGCCAGGGAGGTCTAGCAAAATACTTACCAACTTTCTCTCATTTAATCCTACCTTTCTTAAAAGAAGGCCTCACAAATGACCAGAGTGAGAACTCCAGTGACACCTCAAAATAGAAGCCAATTACATATTGATGTACTTTCTACAAACTATTCACAGATTTTATCAAGAAAAATCTCTCTATATGTATAGAAGTATGCATGTGCATACACACATGTGCACACACACCCACATCCGCACACACACACACCAATAAGCTGGTTGAGGAACAAAAGAGGTATGCCCAAAAGTTCTAGGAAGTGCTGAGAGCCACCTATCCATTCATTCATTATTGAGAAAGCTGCCTAAAGTGCTCTAATCTAACATTACATTTTTTTGGTTATCGCAAAACTTTTGACTCAGAAAATAGATAATAATATTGTGAAGACGGTGGAATATTTGATGTCTACGTGGAAAGCAGTTCTCTATTTAAACATGCTATCCATGCAATATTATCAAGAACAATTCATATAAAATGCAACGTTTTTTTTTTCTCAGTTTTATCCTATTATGGTTCTGCCTAGGCTTAAATACATGATCATCTTTCATAGAATTAAATGTCACTTCTCAATGAGAGGAGTCACACCAAAATATCAAAGGTAACTCACATTTCAAGCCATACTTGGTGTGCTTTATATGACACTTTCCTAAGCAGTGGAGAGAATGAGCTAACACAACACACCCCAAACCTGCATGCATGGCAGAGTTGGTTCATGTGCTTTGGGGAAGAGGTATGCTTTGGACTTCAAGAGTCACTCAGGGCTCCAGATTCTTTTTAGAATCAACTCTGGGGGCCATCTCCAGGCATCCTAATCTATATCTTGCTACTAGACCCAGATGACTCCGGAGCAGAGACTGAGGCTGGTGACTTTGCACAGCCTTGCCTCCCTTAAATCCACTTCACTTGCAAGTCAGGACATCACCTTCCTGATGTCATTGGTCCTCTTCAAGTATGAAGGGCAAATAACAAGAATCAACTCTAGGGAGGAGAATGAGAAAGACTCCCCTGTGGAAACTAGCTCCTCAACATGTCTACAGTTTTAATGACTTTGCCCGACTCATCAGCGCATACCATCCTGTCAGCATTCTCTCCACCAATTAGGGTAGTCTCATGAAAAATACTACAGGCTTGACTATAAAAATGGGCTAGTTAGTCAGTCAATCAATAATCATTCAATAAACTGTATGCCAGACGTTGTGCTAAATACTGGGGCGCAAAGAGAGTCAAAAGATAGTCCCTGCCCTCAAAGAGCTTACCATCTTATAGGGCTAAACTAAGTAACAAGTTGTTAAATATAGATGACATCAAGCTATAAGACTCCACTGAAAAATTAAATAGATCCTTCATCTTATGGAATGTTTTCAATGATATCAGTTTGTCATTTTTACTCAAAAAGTAAAATTCTTAACATATGCCAAGGAAAGATAGAGATAGGCTTTGTATTGGAATCTCAAGGTCCCATTGAACCAAAGGATAAAGATGATATCTATAAATACCTTGGTTTCCTTTAGGTAAGACATATTAAGTATAAAATTATCAAGGTCAATGATACGGCAGAAATTGTTAAGTCTGTTAAGATTCTGAAATCAAAGGTGAATAGGAGGAAGACATTTAAGGCAATCGACTCCTACAAAATACTGGACTGGATATGTAGACTAGAACAGATCCACAAAATATCTTAACAAAAACCCATACGATATTAAGGAAACGTAGAACTCATCATCAGAAAGCAGCTATAGAAAGATGAATACTTTGATACCACAAAGGAAGAAGATTGATAGTCATTAACTGCATCAAAACTCTGTAGGAATAAGCAGACATCATTTCATTAGGGAATAGTTGGCATGGTAACAGCCACACACTATTGGATTTGTCAAATGTAAACCAAGGTATCTTACCTCCAGATGAAACCAATGGAAGGAACAAGATTCATGAGTGGAATCAAAAGGCTCTCTGAAGGTGACCTCTAAATGAACTCAACTAATGATATATCGACAAAGAAATTTGAACAAATGTCTGTCATGTAGATTTTCTTCTGGAAATTGAGGGGTTTATGATAGCAATTTAAGACTAGGTCACCATCACAAGAAAATTCAGAAGAGTTATGCTTAAAGACCTGGACTTAACAATCAATGTAGATTATTATGTGAAGGAATAGGGAGATGTTATATCATTAGAATAGGGTATAAAAACTCAGTACCTACTTAATCCCTAGTAAGACATGACCTGATGGCTAGAATTATACTTCAAAATGTTGCTGTTTTTCAGGTTTTGACAGAAAACAATAATATTAATAGAACCAATAACTAGCATAAGCATTTAAAAGTTTACATAGTTCTTTAAATATACGATATCATTTGATCCTCCCAATAACTCTGGGTGGTAGGTGTAATTTTTATTCTCATCTTATAGATGAAGAGATAGTCTGAGAGGGTTAAGTGTTTTTCCCAGAATCAAATAGTGAGTAGATGTCTTAGGAAGGAATTGAATTTAGAACTTCTTAACATCAGGCTTCATGAATGACAAGTCCCGATACTAAATTACACAAAATATCCCAGGGAACTCACTTATAATAAATTACACAGAATCCAAACCATTATTAGGACTAAGCTCATTCAAATTGCTCACAATCTCCTGGATATAACACTGATGAAAAAATGTAATAACAGTTTTTAGGAGATGTGAAATTATTACAGGATCAATATTTACCAAGGTTCTCCTTGCCGTGCTATGAATTAGGTATAACAGAGATTATTAGCTCCTGTTTTACAGATACAGAAACTTAGTCTGAAAAAGTAATGGAGTTGTTTACCCAGGACTATACAACTAGTAAGTGACAGAATTAAAAAATTCCCTATCTATATGTCTGGTTGCCCCACACTTTGTGACATTGATCCTCATCATACCATACTGCTCCTCAAAGCAGAGAAGGGAAAGAATGGGACACCTGGGGAAAGGGAAAGTTTGGGTAGAGGAAACAGGGGAAAGGAAATGGAGAATAAGAAAGAGAAGGATCAGAGTGGGCAGTTGCTGAGCCCCGCCATATGCCTGGAAAAATTCATGGGAGATGAACTACAAATAATACAATTATTTCAAATAAGTTTCCAGAAAGACTGGTAAATAGAGTCTATTGTTTAGTCACATATTCTGGTTTCAGGGAGACACATTTCATCTTGATTCCAGGAAGCAGCAGCAATAAGAGCTAACAATGGCATGGACGGACAGACACTGGAAGTTCCGCGTCACTGGAAGCCTTTGAGCCAAGGCAGGTTGACCATTGTTTGGAAAGTCTATAAAAGAAAGTTATACTTCTCATAGGCATTGGAAAAGAAGTTGTCTAAAGCTCCTTATAGCTCTAATAGTCTATGACTGTCTGTGATTTAATGTTTATAAGCACTGTGAGGCATAGTACAGGCACTGGTCAGAGATAAAGTGCCTTATCTAGTATCACACAGAAGCTAAGGGCCCTAGCTAGGTTTTGAACTCTTCTCTCTCGACTCCTGGTTCAGCACTTTTCCCCATTATACTATACTAATACATATCTCACCACCCAAGTCATGAGAAGCCTTTCTCTGATTCTTTGATTGGGGCAAGGAGGTTGACGTAGAACTCAGACTTGTTCCTCTGTTATTTTTTACTGCCTGACCAGCTATCTCTTCTTGCCACATTCGTCCTTGAAGATTCATCCTTATTCCATATACCCATCATGCATTTGTTTCTCAATTGCCCCCTGGATCAGTGGGTCAATGGGTCACCTGTAGCTTTGGTTTAGAAGGTGTTAAGGAAGCTATGGAAATTAGCTTTCATTAGAGTGGCAAAATGGTAAGCAATAGTTAAACAGAAATTCAGGTAGCAGAATGCTAAATAACAAAGGGTTTAATGTGAATAGAAACAAAACTAGACCCTATAAATGTATATATGAGTATGGGTGTGTATATACACACGAGTAGATACACAGGCAAACCGGTGGCAGTGTGTCAAAGTGGCTTGAAATCCAGCTTTGCTGTCAGGAAGACCTGTGTTCAGATATCACCTCTGGTACAAATACATACATACCGCATGATCCTAAGCAAGTCATTTTGTCTTTCCAGTGCCTCCAGGAAATTTTATAAGCCACCAACTTTCTGAAAAATTTCTACTTTGAATTGGTAAAGAGGGAACTTCCTTACCAGAAGTTCCCTACATCAAGCCAATTACTGGTCTGTTATATGTATATGTACATGTATGAACACACACAAAAGATGTACAATACAAATTATACATATGTGTATTTAGCTATCTGCATATATAATGTGCATATATGTATTATGAATATGTGTTTATATGCATGTGTATATAAATAGCACCCCACTTTCCCTGGAGTTACTCCTTCTTGCACCTTTACTAGTGGTAACTGCAGCAGGTGACTGCTACCTCGGGTTCTGGAGTAGTCTGTAGTGATGCATTCCTAACACTCTTAGCTCACAGTATGCTTACCATTAACATTCAGACAGTAGACACAATTACTTCAAAGCAAAGGCATTTGTTAAGATGGTATTGTAAGAACAGTAGCTATAAGACATTCCTCCCCATAAACCTGGGGCACATAGTAACCATGGGAAAAGTGGATGCAAACTTAAAGCACACCGGTGATAAGACACGAGCGCTGTCATCAAGGCAAGTTACAGCTACTTAGAAGTGCAGGACCTTGGTGTCCTCCCTGTCTTTGTGGAGCACATCATCTCTTCAGGGTAGGTCACTCATCTGGGCTCCCAGGGTCTATTCCTCTCCACGGTTTATCTGCTGATTGCCAAGATCAGCTCTCTCTTGAGTCCATAGCTGCCAAAGCAGCTTGAAGCTACTTCTCTCCTTGAGAAGCTACCTTTCAGTACCTGGAGAGTGTGTTTCTGACTCTCTCAAACATCCTTCAGCTATTGGTAAGATCCCATGCTGGATGAGTAACTACATTACTAATTCCATGGCTTATGGGGATGGGGGAGGAGAAAATCTGCTCCTCCTCTCCCCCAAGAGGTGCAGAATTGAGTTATGTCCTTAATTGCTGTCTCCTGCCATTACTGCCTCAAATTGTACTAGATTGTACGTTTTAAGGGTCACCCTCGGGCTATAGCCAATTATTGTTCATGCAATGGAATGTTTCCCTTATGACTCAGAGAGAGATAATAATTCCTAATGGGATAACTGAGTAACACCTTGTTAACTTATTAACACCTCATCCTCTATAAAATTACTACATCTTGTGGCGGTTGGTGGTGCAGTGAAATCTGTACTCGGCTTGAAGTTAGAAAGACCAAGATAGAATCCAATTTTAGATACTAATTGTCTTTATGACCCTGGCCAAGTCACTTAAACTCTGCTTCAGTTTTCTCAAGTATAAAATGGGAATAATGACAGCACTTACTTCCCAGGGTTGTTGTAAGGACCAAATGAGATAATAATTGTAAAATGCTTAACATAGTGACAGACATAAAATAGGAACTTAATAAACATTCATCCCTTTATCCCTCCCTTCCCCTTCCCTCCATTCCTTCTTTCCTTTCTTCTTCCCTTCTTTCCTTCTTCCCTTCCTCCCTCACTTCTTTCCTCCTCTTCTTCCCTCTCTCCCTTCCTATCTTTCTCTATTCCTTCCTCCCTTCCTTATTTCCTCTGTATCTTCTGAGTTGGGGGCCTGCAGCAGGGAACCAAATCCTTATTTTCTTGCACCTATACATCTACATATAGATATACATGCATATCAGAAGCCAATTTCAGTTTATTTTACAATATCTGAAGACTAAATAGTTATTTGAAATGTTTGAAGGCTAGCAAATAGTTACCTCTAGGTGAAATCTGGACTGGAAGTCAAGAGATGAGAACTTGATTCTTAGTTTTGCTTCTAAGTAGTTGTGTGACCTTAGACAAGTTGTTCAATGTCTGTGAGCTTATAGTTCCAATATCACAGAATCATATTATTATTATTATTAATCTGAAAGGGATCTTAGAAATAATTTCATTTAATCCCCTAATTTTATAACTTTGACCTCCGAAAGGGAGGTGACTCCTTCCTGAAATAAGGAGGTTGGAATAGATTTTTCTAACTCTAAAATACAATTAGTCTATATTCTTGGGTATTCCTAGGCATTCACTTAAAAATCTCAGAAAATATGCCAGTTTGGTCTGGATACATATGTCAACTTCTATTCCCTTGTTTTTGCCTATAGTGTTTTCTGAGCAATTTTTTTCCTTTTTTTTTTTTTTTTTTTTGGTGAAGAGAGTGGCCCTAAGCTAAGACAACTGTAGCAGTCATGTCCCTCTTCTGACATTCTAGGCTCCCTTGGTTTAATGGTTCATTCCTGTCTATGAGAACATAATAAGAGTAAGTAACTGTTTGGTTTTTGTTGTTACCAGAGAACAAAAGTATGACCCCAAGGGCTGGGTTCCTTCTGCAAGAAAGTTGAACTGAACAAAATGAGACACAGAAGACATGTGGTAAATTGAAGAGAACACTGGACCAGGAATCAGAAGCTTGGCATTAAGTCCCAGCTCAGCCATTAGCTTTGAGACCTTGGGAAAATTATTTCAATTCAATGAGCCTGAATTTGGTCATTGCAAAAATCAGAAAGCAAGATTATATTTAGTAATATTTGAGATTCTCTCCACTTCTGACATTCTTACATCCTTGCCAGCTTAAAATCTTGGTCTCTAAAAAGGTGATTAACAGGGTTTTTTCCTCCCCATAGGTTTATAGCAAATGTTCACAGAGGAATGAAATCCATAGGAAATTCAACATTTGTCAGAGCCCCAGAGTCTTGCTGGGTACAGCTGAATCAGGAAGTAGTGCAGCAGATCTGGGCCATGGTTCATGGTGGGGGTGGAAAACACAATCTGTCACCATAAGGCTGAAGCTTTGGGGAAACAGGTTGAGTCAGACCAATAGTCAGTTTACAGAGATAGTTCTATCCTGCTTCCTGTCATGATACTTCCTCTGTGCCTTCACTTTTATTTCGGTATCAGCATTTGGCAAATAGTATTAGTACTCTTATAATTACTACTACTCCTACCAGTTCATACAAATCCTCTCATCTTTCTCTGAATATCTCATCTTTGTCATTTCTTATGGCACAATCATGTCCCATTATGAATGTAACCCAAGTACCACCCTTTGCTATCACTCTCTTGATAAGATAATTCTACAGAAAAAGAGGCCTGAGGAGGTTGGAAGGGGGATTGTATCTTAAAAGTTCAGGTTTGCTTTCTCCCCAACCTAGGAAACACTAGAGAAAACATTTTTAAGCTTAACTGCAAATTCCGAGTTTTGCAGTTCCCAAAAGAGCAAGCCTTCTCTTATCTTCCTCATAAAGACTGAACTGCTGTCACTGTTAAATTGTTCCCTTTTTAGCTATCATCATCTCTCTTCTTTTATCATAGAGTTATTTAAAAAGAAAAGTGGACATGTAGCCAGGTGCCACCCTTTATCATCTATTCGTAACCCAAGATTTGTTTAGCATTTTGTGATCACCAAAAATAAGCAAACAGAAAACCCTGATTTTGCTAAGAATATTTTGAAGTATATGGGACCTTTCTTTCTGTTTTTAGCCTTGTTAGGGGGATACTCTCAGCAGTTAGATAGCTAATTCAAAGAGTATGAATAGTTTGTCCATTTGCATAATTTCAATTTGTTTTCTGAATAGTTGAACTGATTTACAGCTCAACTAATAGTGTATCCACGTGCCTGTATTCCTGCAACGCTTTCAGCATTGACTTTTCTAATATTTAGTTATCTTTTTCAAACTTGCTAATTTTGAAAGAAAGCCTCAAAGTTGTTTTTAATGTGCATTTCTCTTACAATTTATTTTGGGGTAATGTTTCATATTGTCATCAGTAACTTGCAATTCTGTTTGTTCATGATGATGCAGGCAAAGTGAGCAGAAGCTAGAAGACAATATGTCATTAATAATAGTAGTAGTAATAGCAGCTAATATTTATATAGCACTGACTGTGTGAGGTATATAAGTGCCAACAGGTACTAAGCCTGTTACAATTATTATCTCATCTGATCCTCCTAACAACCCTGGGAAGTAGGTTTAATTATTATCTCCATTTTACAGATGAGAAAACTGAGGCAAACGCATGTAAAGTTATTTATCCTGGGTCACACAGCTAGTGAATGTCTGAGGTCAGGTTTAAACTCACCTCCTATTGACTCCAGATCCAGTGCTCTATCTGCTGAACCACCTAGCTACCCACATGGTGAACAAAATAAACAATGAACACAGCAGTGTGAAGGGAATAAAAATAAAAAGAAACTGAATACTGTATAATTATAATAAGCAAGATTGACTTTGGAGAAGAGGTGAAAATCTGTGCCTCTTTCCTTTCATGGGAGAAGTCAAGGATTATGGCCAGTGGAACACTTCATAAGCTATCAAACATGGTCAATATATTAGTTTTGCTGAACTGAGTTTTTAAAATCTTTGTCACAGGAAGGGAAATGAATATAACACAAAAGTGAAAGATGTCTTATAAAAACTTCAAAGAGGAAATTTATTTGTATCTTTTAACCACATTTTCAGTTATGGCCACAAATGTGACAGACCTCCTAGCCCACCCATCAGTAACCTGTCTTGTAGTTGCAGGTGAGTGTAGAATGGGGAACACCTGGTACTTGTTGATAGTTTTCAGTTATATATGACTCTTCCTGACCCCATGTAATGTTAATGGGATTTAAGATCTTCCCTGCCCACTAATAGGCCTCACAGGGAGCCCATTAAGGGAAGCTTGCTTAGGGGAGCCTTGCTTGTAGGAAGGCTTTCACACCTTTTTGTTAATTTCTAATTAGGTACTGAGTCACAAGGATTGTGATGCCCTCTGGCTCTATAAAGGGTATATATACTCTGAGGTTAGCATTTTGCTTTGGGGCTCACTCATTGGAAGACTGTTCTTGTGATATGATCAGAAAAGACTTTGAGCAGCTGTTAAGGAGCCCCACAGCTTTGAAAAACCCCGATGTTGGTGCTTCTCTCTCTGGTAACTATGCATGTATTGCCTTGGTCAGACAGTTGGATCTGTCTGTTGATCTGTGCTAATTTCTCAGACAGTTAGAAGACCTGTCTGTTGGTCTTTATTTCTCTGCTTGTATTTTCTCTATTTTCTTTGTTTAGATTTTCTCTGGAGTTCAGGGTGCTGACTTTTTCCCTGAACAAGTGAATGTAATTTAAAAAGATTGTTGACCCTTTAAATAGGACATCTTTCTGCTTCTCAGGGGCAAACTTCCAGGTCTCCAGGTAGAGTAATTTCCAGCCAAGGATCATTCAGCGGTCATCGAACACTTTATGAACTTGGTTTTGGCTCAAAGTCAAGTGAACAAGTACTTACCAAATGTCCACTACATGCCAGACTCTGTGCTAAGTGTTTGGGAAATAAAGAAAGAACAAACAGTCCCTGCTCTTGAGGAGTTCACAGTCTAATGGAGGAGACAACATGCAATGTACAAATAAGATATGTGTAGGGTAAATTGGAGATAATCTCAGAGGAACGGCACTAAATTTAAGGAGGACTGGGAAAGGCATCTTGCAGAAGCTGGGGCTTTAGCTGAGACTTGAAGGAGGCCAGGGAAGCCTGAAGGCAGAGATGAAGAGGAAAAGTGTTTCAAGCATGGGGGACAACCAGCAATAATGCAGTCAGATGGGGTAACTTGTGTCAGGCACAGCTAGAAGCCCAGTGTTACATGTATATGGAAAGGAGCCTGGAAATGTAAGAAGGATCCAGATTTTAAAGACATTTAAAAGCCAAATGGAAAATGTAAGCACCCCAGGGATACCATATTACCCTGGAGGTAGTTCAGATAATGGTTGGTACCTACCTAGGTCTAGACCAATGATCCAGAAAAACCAATCCTTTGTGGGTACAAAGGTAGAAACATTGTGAAGTATTAGGCCTGAAAAATAACCTGTTTCCTTTCTTCTTAATTGTGCTGGGGATTGTTTGGCTGCTGCTGTATAATTCACCAATTATGTGGGAGTTGGAGAAATGATTCAAATTTTACATCTTGCCCTGCCAGATCCATTGCCTGAAACAGATGTAGACTTTATTGAGATATATAGCTTACTCTTCAGGGTAAAGGCTGTTGGGTTTTTTCAGTGTTGTCATTGCAGATAAGGAGCCTTCACATAGGATCAAAGGGGCCTTGATTAAGAGCTGGGAAGGACCACAGAGGCCATATAGTCTACCCTTATTATTTGGTAAATAGGAAACTTGAGGGCCATGAAAGTTGAGCAGTATACTTGAGGTCACAGATATAATAAAATAATTGGGACATAAATGAATCCAGGTCCTCAGTCTCCAAATCCAACACCCATTATATTGCACTTTAAAATAGATATTGGGGGGGGGAATAAGACATTGAGACATACTTATAATGGAATGGGGGAGGGGAGAAAAAAGAGACAAGAACATAGGATGTCTGATGCAAAATTTAATTTTTTTTAAGTAAGACCCAGACATCTGGACAGAAGACTCTTCTTCTTTTTTGCTCTCTCTTTTTAAAAGATATATATTTTTCTGGACTTCAACTTAGTAGGAGTCTTTAAGCCAAGTCAGCCAACAAGCAGAGACTAGAAGACCAGTATATTGCATATTGTCAAGGAAATTCCTGTCCAGGTACAGCTTAGACTAGACAGGCTTCCAGCTTTGAGCTTCTCTAACACTGATCTCCAAGGCCTTGCCTACCATTGCTGAATGGGCATGTGTACATTGGAAACCTGGAGTACTACACTCAGCACTGAGTGATCCAGGGAAAGAGCACTGAAGTCCACATACAATGGGCTTCCCCTGGATTTGGTAGAAGCCTTCAGCCCAGGCCTTTCTACTAAGTCACTGCCTCATGGTCAAGGGAGAGACTTTCATGAAGTCATGGGGAAAGGTGTCTGTATCACAGAATTTATGGGATGGCTATCAGGACAGGGGAAGATGACTGTACCAATTCCTTAGCAAAGTATGAAGGTGAGGAGCACATGGAACTGCTATAAAGGGCTGAATCTTTTTTTAAAAATTAATTTATTTGTTTACTTTTAGTTTACAAGATTCAGTTCCACAATCCCTTGAGTTTCAAATTTTCTCCCCCTCCCTCTCCTCTCCTCTCCTCCCCCACCCCCATGGCGGCATATATAGTATCTACAAATTCCTTCACATTAAACATTAGTGAGGTTGTAAAGAAGGATTATAGTGTGAACAATGGGAAAGAGGAAACAAAACAAAACACGAAAAAGAAAAAGAGCAGGTAGTTTGCTTCAGTCTGCATTCAGACTCTAGTTCTTTCTCTGGATGTGGATATCTCTTTCCATCATCAGTCTTTTGGAGCTGTCTTATAACTTTGCATTGCTGAGAAGAGCCCAGTCTATCAAACTTGGTTGTCACACATATGTTGTATCTGTAATTGTGTACAAGTTTCTCCTGATTCTACTCTTTTTACTCAATATCAGTTTGTATAAGTCTCTCCAGGTTATGATGAAGTCCATCTGCTCCTCATTTCTTATACCACGATAGTATTCCATTACATTCATATGCCACAACTTGCTCAGCCATTCCCCAATTGATGGGCATCCCCTTTATTTCCAATTCTTTGCCGCCACAAAAGAGCTTATATAAATATTTTTGTACATATGGGGCCTCTTCTCACTTCTATGATCTCTTTGGGATAAAACCCTAGAAGTGGTATTGCTGGGTCAAAGGGTATGCACTTATTTATAGCAAAGGGCTGAATCTTTTGTGGTAAAGTCACATAGAGCTTGCCAAAATTCCCATACCTTATCTATTGATTCTATTTGTTCCCTGGCTTGATGTTCTTGGCTTCTGGATTTCTAGACCACTTGGATTTTGGAGTCCCTTGTTCCTGATGTAGCAGATGGTTTAGACTCCTCTGGATCCTGGATCAGACCTCGCATTCTTTTTCACTAGAGAGGATTCTATTATTATATTATATGTATTATAATATAACATAATATTATATATCATATCCTCTACAAATGTCCAAATAGCCAAGATGTTCCAATTTTAAAATACAATTTTATACTTAAATGTATCTGATTTTTTCTTTGCCATCTCCTTCTACTTAAAAGACGAAATATGTCAAGAGTTTTTGTCTTGAATTATTTGCTTTTGGTCTATTCTTTCCCTGCTTCCTCCCTCTCCCTACTCCCTTGTAATTGAAAGTCTCTGCAAACAGCCCCCACAGCTCACTTATTTGTAATTCTTGTAGAAAATGGATGAGGAAGAACGATGCCTCAGTTTTTATAACCATAGGGTTTTATTACAATATTTAAATCTGCATTATGCATAAAAGACATTGCAAGAAGTGAATTAAAATGATGTTCTTTAGTTTGTCTTTAGGAATAAGACTTATACTTCACACCCAGCAGAGAAGTTAAACCATCTTACAGAAGTAATAAGGACCCACCAGCCTGTGACACTTCCCCTGTTCCAACTGAGAAATATCTATAGTTATCTTTCAATTATATGCACAGTTACAGATAAACAATGGCCCAGATTATGTTATGTGCATAATAAAGTTTAACTATTTTTTAGCTTCTCATTCAAGGGACTCAATCAATTGAACCAAGCTACCTTTACACTTTTAATCTTACACTTTTCTCCATGCACTGTAACATGTTCCAACCAAACTGGATGACTACCATGACTCTTTACTTGGCCTACACTTCCCATCTTTTGTATGTCTGTGTTCACCCCACATCCTAAGACTAAAATAACCACTTATCTCCATTGCCTACTATTGAATTTCTGCCAATCCTCCAAGGCTAGCTTAAAAGCAACTTCTTTCATGAAATCTTCTTTGATCCCCAGCATAGGAAATGATCTTTCCTTACTCAGAATTCTTAGAGCATTTGATTCTTTTTTAAAGAATGTTTTAATTTTATCTAAATTACATGTAAAAACAATTTTAATATTCATTTTAAAAAATTATTTTTGAGTTCTAAATTCCTTCCTTCCCTCTCTCCCCTTCCCTTCATTGATAAAGCAGACACTTAGATATAGATTATTTATGTACAGTGATGCAAAGCATTTTATTTTAGCCATATTGCAAAAGAGAACAAAGATGGAAGGAAGGAAGAAAGAAAGAAAGGAGGGAAGGAAGGAAGGAAGAGAAAGAAAGAAAGGAAGGAAGGAAGGAAGGAAGGAAGGAAGGAAGGAAGGAAGGAAGGAAGGAAGGAAGGAAGGAAGGAAGGAAGGAAGGAAGGAAGGAAAGAAGGAAGGAAAGGAAGGGAGGAAGGAAGGAAGGAAGGAAGAAAATAGCCCCAAATAAAAAAAGTAAAAAAAAGAATGCTTTGATCTGTATTCACACTCCATCAGTTCTTTCTCTGAAGGTGGAAAGCATTTTCCATTGTGAGTCCTTTGGAATTGTCCTAGAGAACTTTAAAACTCTTCTGTGCAATTTGTTTCATCATCAGGAAAATAAAGGGATCGAGTTAGATAATCTCCAAGATCCCTTTCAGTTAAAATCTATGGTCTGTAAGCCATTGTGTTTTATAATTATTTGCTTATTTGTTGGCCCCTCCATTTTAAGCTCTGTGATGATGGTTATGATGATAAAAACAAGAGCTTACATGTCATTAACTCAGTGCCTTACAGTTAAAGTGTTCTATACACAACATTTCATTTGTACTTCCAAACAACATGTGAGATAAATAGCTCGAGTATTAGTGTCCGCATTTTACACATGTGGAAGTTGAGACTTGAGCTTCTGCCTAAAGTCGCAAATGGCAGAACCAGGCTTCAAACCCAAGTCTCCTGATTCCGAATTCAAGACTTTTCCCATTATGGAACTTTCATATTACATCTGCCTAAACTGTGCACATCTCACAGTATATTTTGCATTATAATTGTTACTATTCAATATTCCCTACTGTAAAAGAAACACTATAAGGACATTATTAAACATAATAGCTTATTTGTAATCGTACTTTAATTAGAGTTTACAAAGCACTTTAAAGGAATTTAATTTGTTGGTAGTGTAGGTGAGTCTCAGAAAATACAGGACTGGCAGGCAGAAGACGCGGGTACTAAGGCTGGTTTTGCCCTTAATTAACTCAGTTTTCGTTTCTTTGCCTGTACAAGCAGAATTGTTGAACAAGACGATCTGTGAAAGTGTGTTTCATTCTCTAATTTTATGTTATGTTTCCTATTCATCTGTTCACTCTCCTCCAAATGTACATTAGCACTTAGAACAGGGGCTTGGAGAGAGTAGACTTGGAATAAATGTTTTCTGTTTGTTACCATTAAATGTTTGTCCTCCAGTTTCAGGGTCAGTGGCCAGGGGGGGTCTGATGGGAGTAAAATCAGTAGGCAGTAGGTTCACGGCAGATCATTAAGGGTCTTTCAAATACAGTCTTCTGGGGGGAGGTCTCTTCACAGACCCTGAAGGCTTCATTGATCTTCCTTAGACGATAGATCGTTTGTGCCTTCTCAGTCCTATCTGCTGGCTAAAGGTCATTTTCCAGGTCCTAACAATAATCAAGAAATAGAGGTTGTGGAATAATAGACCAGAGAACTGAAAGGCATTTTAAGGGACTGATCCCATCCCTTTCTTCTACAGATGAGGGAAATTAATCCCCCCTGTGGCATAAACAGATTATGAAAGATCACAGGTAGAATGCAAGAAAGTTAGCATTTGAACCTGCACCTTTGGATTCCAAGTCTAGTAATATTTCTTTTTCACTCAACGAGCAATAAGTGTCAACCATGTGTCAAACACCATGCTGGGGAAAGTGAGGTATAATAGAGAAGGACCACAGAACCATTAAATGTTAGAAATAGGACTTTATAGTTTCTTCCACTCAGTACAAGCTTTTTGTTTTACAGAGAAGGAAACTGAGGCCTGGAGAAGGAGAAGATTTAGCTAATGATCAGACCGAGATTAGAATCCAGGTCTTGTTTACTTTCCATCCAATATACAGGATGTTCCAAAAGTCTTAGTGCAGATTTTAGCTACTAAAACTTTAAGCTGTACTTAAGGCTTTTGAAACACCCCACCTCATTCATTCATTCAACAGTACACTTTTGCTAGACACTGGCGAGAGAAACCAGTTAGAAAACACACACATACATGTATCTATGTCTTTCTTTCTTTTTCTTTCTTTCTTTCTTTTTCTTTCTTTCTTTCTCTTTCTTTCTTTTCTTTCTTTCTCTTTCTTTCTTTCTTTCTTTTCTTTCTTTCTTTTCTTTTCTTTCTTTCTTTCTCTTTCTTTCTCTTTCTTTCTTTCTCTCTTTCTTTCTTTCTTTCTTTCTTTCTTTCTCTCTCTCTCTTTCTTTCTTTCTTTCTTTCTTTCTTTCTTTCTTTCTTTCTTTCT
>NW_027185698.1:32729232-32757103 GCF_028583685.1 Petaurus breviceps papuanus
TCTTTCTTTCTTTCTTTCTTTCTTTCTTTCTTTCTTTCTTTCTTTCTTTCTTTCTTTCTTTCTTTCTTTCTTTCTTTCTTTCTTTCTTTCTTTCTTTCTTTCTTTCTTTCTTTCTTTCTTTCTTTTTCTTTCTCTACCTATATTATAGAGCTTAGAGTCTAGTATTGGCTTAAGACAAAAAGATAGATGACTGTAATACGTGCTAAGTAGAGAGATGCAAGATAATGTGCTTTGTGCGGTTTGGGGGAAAGAATTGCCCCTGCTGGTGACCAGGTGACGAGGGAAGGCTTCAGCCAGGCAATGGAGTTTGAGTTGGGCTTTAAAGGAAAGGTAGGGAGTTAACATGGTGCAATGAGGAGGAAGGGCATCCTTGGCATAGAAAACAAAGACCCAGAGGAGGGAGAAGCACATGCCTCATCCAGGACAGAGAGAGCTGAGAAGAGTTAGGGCAGAATAAGATGACAGGAGGCTGGAAAGGTGTTTTAAGGAAAGCCATTTGTAAAAGGAAGGAATTATTAGACTTTCTCCTCACCAGGCATAGTTTTTGCCCTTGAAGAGTTTATATACCTTTTGGGGAGACAACATGAATATTCACACATGAGACAGAAAGAATTCTAAAGACATTATGTTTAAACTAAAGCACTAATGTTTTTGCATCTGTTTTAAGGTCCTACCATTCTATACTGTATGTTCTAGGGTCCCTTTCAAGGCTTTCTGCTTAATCAATGTGTTGAATTGGACATTTCTCGACATGAAGTCAGGATCCCTGAAATCATTGAAGTAGAGATCAATATGTATCTCTGGAGTCAGAGAAGGCTTTGTGGAGGAACTGAAATACATTTATTCTGAACATCCTCATCATAGCCAGTGGAAGCCAGAGGCACCCCATATTGTAATCACTAAATCTGATGACCTTTCTTATTCCACCTGCCCTCTTCTGTGGAGCAGAGGTGGAAATGTCAAAAGTCAAGAACAGAGGTGGGAGAGAAGTGGGCATGGCGGCCTGGGCATCTCCTTACATGGTTGTGCAACGCAGGAACTCACTAGTCAGAGAAAAGGGCCACAGAAGGGGGGCATCTGCAGGATTTGAACTCAGGTCTTCCTGTCTCTGAGTCAAACTCTAGACACTTGTTCCAAAGTTGAAAGCAGTATTCAACAGGGGAGAATTCTTCCTACCTCATTCCCCATAGTGTACTCTAGCTGCAGCTACATGCTAACTCACATGTGGTGGGAGTTTGATAAATGTGAACCTGATAACTAAATAACTTTGAGGTCTGGTTTACATTGACAAAATACGCTGAAGGATTAAATCATTTACAAGGGGCAGGTTTGCCTGTCACCTAGAATAGAGTTTCTCTCTTGGTAAAGATGAATTCTGTATATTGTATTCCATATCCAAAGACAGGGAGGTATATTAAATTGAGTAATAGACTTACAGTCAAACAATCTGGGTTCAAGACCTGACTCTACCACATGCTCTCTGTGACCATAGATAGATCACTTCAGAGAGAAATATCCTCATTTGTAAAATAGGGAAAGGAACTTGTGCTACCAACTTCCCAGAGGTGTGAGGAAAGTGCATTGCAATACTTAGAGTACTGTGTAAATGTGAGTTATAGTAATTATGCCCATTGTACAGATGAAGAAACGGTGATCAAGAAAGGTTAAGAAATACGGTATAGACTGTGAGCTGCTCTTTGCTGTGGTTGGGTGGGGCGCCATGGCAGTCATGGCGCCTTGTACAAGGAAGTGAGAGTGTTTATCCCTCAGTGCTCATAGGTGTGGCTGTTTCCCTCACTCAGAATGATTCTTCTGGTCATCCCCAAAGGAAAAGCCTCACCAACATCTCTGTGTTTTGTTTGAAGGAGTCACTATGGCCTTACTTGTTTGGCGTGATAGTTGTTCCTGCCTTGGTCCAACTTGTGATTCTCCCTTTTCTGCCAGAGAGTCCGCGGTATCTGCTCTTCGAAAAGCACGATCAAGACGGAGCAGAAAAAGGTAAGGGCCTGTTTTGTCCCACACTGCACAGGGCTGGGTCCTGCCCTTGAATCTGGGCGTGTGGTGTGGTCAAGTCATAGAGAAGAAGCACACACACATACCTATGTCTATATGCATATACACATGTATAAACACACGTGTCATACACACATATACACAGATATACATACACACCATACATGTGTGAATATGTGGTTTTCCTTTCCACTTAAAAAAAATTTTGAGAGAGAAAGAAGTAAATTCCTTCCTATTTGAATGATTATGTGACACAATGGAGGAGCCCTGCCTCTGAGGTCTGGCCGTGTGACCTTGGAGAACTCATCTGATTAGCTTCCAGTTTCCTCAGCTGACAAATAGAGACAATGGTGCTTGTGCTGTTAGAGAAGCTGGTCTTCTGACCCAACCCCTTCATTTTATAGATGAGGAAACTCGGCGAGAGGCCGAGTACCCACACTGTTTGTTGATGTTGTTGTTCGGTCGTTTTCAGTCATGTCTGACTGTTCGCAATCCCTTTTGGGGTTTTCTTGGCAGAGATATTGGAGTGCTTTGCCGTTTCCTTCTCCAACTCATTTTACAGATGTGGAAACTGAGGCAAACAGGGTTAAGTGACTTGCCCAGGGTCACACAACTAGTAAACATCTGAGGTCAAATTTGCACTCAGGTCTTCCTGATTCCAGGCTTGGCAGTCTATCCACTGTGCCACCTAGCTGCCCTCAAAATGTAAATTTATGTTAATGAAGAAGGTAGAATTTGAAACTAGATTTCTGCGTACAAAGCCTGTTCTTTCTACTATACCATACTACCTACCTAACTCATGGGGTGAGGGTGATGTTCAAAGCAGATAAAATAGCTTATGGTTTTTCTCACACTGAGCCTCATTTTCCTCTTCTATAGAACGAAGAGGTTTGATATGACATCTAAGTTCCCTTCTGTCTTTAATAATCAATGACTCTGTAACACTATGATTTTGTATATGGAAAGTACTTTGTAAATTGCAAGCATTATATACATGTGGGGCTACTTTTATTTATTTTTTTTTCTTACACTGTGAATTCTTGTTCTAAGTTCTAAAAGTGTACTAATGTATGTGGAGATACAGCTATAACAGTAATTAACTATGGCTTTTGTGCTAACTCTACAATAATGTTTTAAATTAATTTAGTTTGCTGTTTTAGGATTTATGTTTGGTTTGTCTGTGAGTTTCAAATTTCAAATACATAACTGTACAGTGGAATGATTGGCCCCCTCCACACTTTCAGGGTCATTAAGAAGATGGACCTGATTGGAGCCTAGGAATGGTTCATGTATATGGTAGCAACACTTTAGCAAGTTGTTAAGGACTTCAGACATAGCCATAGGGTTTATGACAGATGTGAAAGAGACTCTGGAACATACAACATAGAATGTTAGAGCTGTAAAGGACCTAAGAGATTTTTTTTTTTACTCTCATCTCCTTCCATGTGTATCATCTCCTGTTTCCAATGGCATTCCTCAATAACAGTAAATATAAATGATAGAAAAATGGGTTAAGTTGCACTAACTCATTTCTTAGCTGGCTGAATGTCCATACCCCAAAGAGCAGAAGAGATGAAGGCAGAATCTACTCCTATGGTATATAGAGGATGTTGACGATTCCTCTTGCAAGTATTGAGGATGAAAGACCTTCTATTTACAAGACCATTGGAAATACTTTTTAATGAAAGTGCTGTGAGAGTAGAGGTTGAGAGAACTCTAGTCCCCTTAGCCCTAGTTAGGTGGTGAAAACTGAGGGGAGGGACACACTTCTGTTATCTTGGGCTTGGCCTGTCCTGAGTGGTCTGGGACTTAAGCTAATATGAAAGAATGACCATACTTCCAGGACTCAGGGGGCTGATCACCAGGGAGTGAAGGAGGCACCTATATATGAGTCTTAAGATTAGGAAGAAGCCTGAATAGACAAAGAGAGCAGCCTGAGAAGATTGAGGAGCTGTAATCCTGGGGGTGGAGAGGGGAAGGAGGGAGAGAATTCCGCACTGAGGAACAGCAAGGAATGAATCTATCTTGTTAAGCACTCCTATATCTCCTGTATTATTTCTACCTTTAATGATAATCTTTTTTTTTTAGCAATTGGGGTTAAGTAACTTGCTTAAGGTTACATGGCCAGTTATTTTGTGTGGGTGCCAAGTATCTGAGGCCGGAACTGATCCCGGGTCTCCCGACGCCGGGGCCGGTGCTCTTACTCACTGCGCCACCTGGCCGCCCCCAATGATAATCTTTCTGACAATAAAATACTAAGCTGAAGAGGACAGAGGAATGTAACAGATACACCAAAAATATGATGTCCAAAGGAAAATGTGACAAGGAGATAAATCCTTCAGTAAGAGATAATGCCCTATATAACTTCAGAAATATAGAATTTGATTTCAAGACCTAAAAATGGAGCTGTCCTTTAGCTCGGAAACAGTATTTGTCTTCATCCTCTTCCTTCTACTTATCCTTCCCCCAACACAATCACTTTTTACCCAGACTGTCACAATAGTCTTCTAATTGGTTTCCCTGACACATTGGACCTCTCCAATTCATCCTTTACCCAGCTGCTAAAATGATATTCCTAAACAGGTCTGACCATATCATCCTCATGCCCCAAAGCACTCTGTGGTTTCCTCTGAGATAAAATGCCAACCACCTTATCCTGACATTAGGACCTTCCACACCCTAGATCTGACCCCCCTTTCTAACCTTATCTCTAATTCATTCTTTCATACTCCAGTCAGCCTATTTTTGTTACCATTTCCTGCTGGCTTTTCTTTCTCTTTTTCTCCACATTTTTATACTGTCCTTTTTCATGCCCTCTTCACTTCCTGGTCAAAATCCTCTTCCTTTTAGGCTCATCTATGATATGTCCTAATCTTTTTACCTTCCCTGGTTACTCTGATGGAAAGTAATTTCTTGCTTCTCAAATATTCCTAGAGTACTTAGTTGATCTGGATCTCCCTTTCTCCCCTTGTCAAATTCTCCTTGGATATCATGCCTTTTTGTGTGTTTCTGTTGCATCACTCTGTCCTCTTTCCCATATTATATTATATTTATTATATTATGTTATGTTATATTTATTATATTATGTTATATTTATTATATTATATTATGTTGTTATGTTATATTATATTATGTTATATGTTATATGACGTTATGTTATGTTAATTACCTCATCTCATCTCATCTGATATTATAATTAGATTAAAAGACTGTGTAGTTTTTCTTGTCACTATCCACAGTACTGTCCATGAGATCTTGCACACGCTGTTTGTTGATTTGAATGGGACAGACTAGTCTTTTTATCCATGGTGAATTACTATGGCTTGGTAGAACAGAACAAGCAGTGGAAACAATGGGATTTGAACTCAGGCTTTGGTGTTAACTGGGTGACCATGAACAGGTTCTTTAACCAGCCCTCCCCACCCCCAGCTTCTTTCTTTTTATCTGTAAAATAGGAAAAGTCACACTCGTCCTAACTACTACATAGAATAGTTAAGGGGACAACACTACAGACCTCGAAGTGATGCTCAGACCACAGTTGTTATTATTATGAGGTTTTTATTATTATCATGAGTTATTGAGACTGAGCGAGGGGACACAGCTCACGTATGTGCCTTCACTGATTTCAAAGTACCCTGGAAAAGCTCAAAGAATAAAGAAATCCCGTGTGATGCCCTCACCTCTGTAAAAGTCAAGTGTACCCTTCTAACAGGAACTTTGTATCTTAAAAAAGGCCAAAGCCTTCCACCTTAGCTAGGGTTTGCCTAATGTGCCCTTCAAAACTTAGCCCTGGGCCTGCTGTCATGTCCTGTATGGGAGTACTCTTGACTAAAGGGACCATGACAAACTCAAATCTGATTCAATAAGACACAACTTGGCTTATAGGCAAGTCACAATGCTTCTAACAGACCAGCAGGGGGAGCAAACTGTACAGCCCTGGATCATGAACCTTCAGATGTTAGAGCACCTAGAACATCAAATGTTAGTGCTGAAAGGAACCTTGAGAGAGCACTTAGAATGCCAGCGCTGCAAGGGACCTTATTGTTGTTTGTCCTTCGTTCTCAAAGAGGACCATGACATCAGGAAGGTGAAGCCATGGCTTACAAGTGAATTGGATTTAAGTGAGGGAGGGCTGTGCAAAGTCACCAGCCTCACTTTCTCCTCCAGAGCCATCTGGGTCCAGTGGCAAGATAGAGATCAGATATACATATAGATGAGTGGTAGAGCTTGGCCTTTTCAAATTAAGGTCTTTCCTAGGTCTCAGGAAACGTCCATTTAGTGAATAAGGCTGGATAAGAAAGGAGGCAAAGAATGGCCTCTTTCTACCTAGTTAAAAAAATCTGGGAGGGGAAGACCCTTATCTACTGGGGAATGTCTATTGTTAATACATACAACAGAGGTTGTTAGAACTGCAAGGAATGTGAGAATATTGAACATCTCCCTCCCACCAGAACCTTGGACTCCATTCCTGGATCCTTTGGTTCTAATAGGTGAGCTTTTCCCTTGCTGTGAGGGCATCAGACCTCTGGACCACTTCTTGATTCATCATACTTTGCAAGGACCTCCCTTTTGCTTTCTAGCAGCATCCTTTTAAATATTTTCTCCCATTAGAATATAAACTCCTTGAGGGCAGGGACTGCTTTGTTTGCTGATATTTATATCCCCATAACTTAGCACAATGCCTAATGTATATTAAGCACTTAATAAATGTTCCTCTACCTCTATCACTATGTATGTATATATGTATGTGTGTATGTATGTATGTACATATATCTATCTACCTACCTAGCAATCTCTCACAGACTGTTAGCTCTGATAGGGACTGATAAAAAGGATATAGAATGTCATAGCTAGAAGAGACCTTAAAATGGAGAAAGTAAGATGTTAGAGCTATAAAGGGCCCTAAGAATACAGAATGTAAGGTAGAAGAACTTAAAGGGATCATCAGGCATAAAATATAGATTGGAGATGAAATAATCTTTAGTGTCTAGAACATAAAATCTTAAAGCTGGAAAGAATCTTAGAGTAGAGAATGTCATAGAGCAGGAAAATACCTTAACACATGGATGTCACAGAGCAGAAAGAGACCTTAGGGATCCTCTCATTTGGATCTCATTATCTTATAGATAAGAGAGCTGAGGGCAAGAGAGGCAGCCAGCCCTCCTTGGGTGGCAGGATGAATCGATAGCAGAGTTCCAGACTAGTCTTCTTTCCAGCGCTACCTCTCCTTCCTTTAAACTCTTTTTCCTTCTAAGCAGGAAAAGATGTGTAATGTTCTCCTGGATGCGGAGGTTTCAGCGCCGCACTCGCCCCCACTGTTCTCTCCTTTTGGCTGACAGACTTCCCATGTCTTCACTTTCTCATTTCAGCAGACCTAGTGAAGCCTCTTGCCTGCTTGTCTTCATAGGTAGCATTTTAAAATCTCTTCACACAACAAATAGGACTGGAAGCATGCGGTTACCATGGCATTCCAAAGATTGCTTTTGGAATCCCACAATCGTCTTCCACAGACATCTATAGGTCAAAGTGGATACAATTAGGGCAGATCATGTTTCTCCAGAGACTGAGAATATATTTTTGCAAAGCAACAAATTTGCTTTTCTTCAGTTTTTTGGTTTATTATTTTTTAAACCTAGTTAATGTGGTATCATGAAAAGCCCTGGACTTGGAGTTGGGTTCAAGCACTGGCTCTACCCTTTCTTAGCTCTGTGATGGGGCAAGTCATTTTATCGGTCCAAGCTTCCATTTCTTTATTTATAAAGGAGGGATAATGATGCCAAGCTATATGCCTCACAGGGCTGTCAGGAGGATTAAAAGAGATAAGCCATGGGAAAATACTTCATGACTGTAAGGTAAGGCTTGTGACTATAAAGAACTAAGACATGTTGTCATCATCGTAATCATCATCACCATCATCATCATCATCATCATCATCATCAACAACAACAACAACATTTTGATCAAGTTCTTGCTTGTCACTGTAGTGACCTGTACAAACAAATTTTCACCCCACCAAAGAACATTGAAAATTGCCATTCAGTCAATCAAATCAAGCAAGCATGAAACACCATTCTAGGTTCTGAAGATAAAAAGAAAAAAATAAAAGAGTCCTTGCCTTCAAGGAGCTTAAACTCTACTATTGATGCTATATAACTAACTCTGTATAAGAGCCTTCAAACTGAGTCCATCCTAAAGCATTTATCAAATTAAGAAGCACATCAAACAACCATTCAACAAGTATTTATTAATTGCCCACAAAATGCCAAGAGAGAATTCAAATTAAAGATGAAGGAACAGAAGAGAGAAATTTAAGGTGTCACCAATAAAGGAAAGACATCAACGAGTTAATGGGCTTCATTGCACTTCGGCTTTCCAAAAGAAAAAAAAAGATTGACTGCATTGGAATGAGTGAACAGACAAAATCCCATTTGTGGTGATGTACAAGGAGGCTTTTGAATTAATCCAAAGAAATTGATTGCCAGGCAGACTGAAAGTTGCTAAATGGGGAGGGAGGAGGACAGACTACTCCAAGAAATAGCACAGTGGAAAATTTTATTAAGATGAGAAAACTGTGTGAGTTGGAATTATTTCCTGAAAGCAAAAGAAAATAGTATTATTGGGAAGCTAAGGTTCCTAATGCTATAGCTTCTGAGGACAGGAAAGAATAATTCTTAACCTGTCTGAGAGTGACATGAAAGAACTTTTAGTAAATTATCGTATTAAGCACCATGCCTATGGCTAGCCTGCACATGTTAATGAAAAGAGAATGAGGGAATAAGGGAAAACTTTGAAATTTTATTTCAGGGCCTGGTTGGGGGAGGGGGGGAATAAAAGTCAAGTTGTAATGCCTCCTCTACTGCATAGTTAAAATAGTAGAAATTAAGGCATTTGTTCCCTGTTGAAATTTACTTCAACTAAATTCAATAAATGTTTATTAAGTAGTTATTATGTGCAGGGATCTGTGTTAGGCAACTATTAGGGGTGGTAATAAAAAGGAAAATCACATTGTGTTTCTGTTATTTAAGAAACTTAGAATTAAGCATAGAAGATGAGACAGGTATGTACAGAAGAAACAGTGGCATGAAGTTGAATGGGGCAAGTGCCAAAAAGAAGGTACAAAGAGAGATCATTTCAGACTGTGGTGATCAGAGAGGCCTTCCTGGAAGAGGTGGTTTTTGAGTTGGATGTTGCAGAAGAGCCAGGGTCACAGGATTTACATCCCAGTGTGAACGGTAGGTATCATCCAGTCTCACACTCTTATGTAACATCTGTAAGGGCACAGACAGGATTTTAGATCCGTTCTCTGATTCCCATTGGGCCTCACTGCCTGGAATGATAATTTTGAATATAATGTATGTACATTTTAAAGGGTGTCCAAAGGAAGTATATGATGACTTATCTGAACTGATCCCATAGTAAACTAAGCAGAACCAGGAAAATACTATTGAGATGGAGCGGGGAATCTACTACAGGAATCAGGAAAGGTGTGAGCAAAGAAACTGAGATAGGAAACTGTGGGACCTTCTTGGAGGATGGCAGTAGTCTTGTTTAGCCGGAAGGCAGAGGAAGAGGTAGAGGGGAGGAAGAAGAAGAGAAAGAGGAGGAGGAGAAGGAGGAGGAGGAGGAGAAGGAGGAGGAGGAGGAGGAAAAGATAAAGCTTGGAAGATTTTGGAGGGCCTTGAAATTTAGCCTTTGCTTCAGTAGATAGCAGGGAAAGTTATCATATGCATGTATTTTTGCACATATGCTGATTCTAATTATGAAGCTAGGGTAAACTTGACATCCATATTCTCACTTCAAGTACTTAAGTGTCTGCTATATGTGCAGAACTGTGCTAGCCACCACGAAACACAATGAATAAGAAATCTGTGCCTACATCTGAAGAGTTTGTTTGTTCATCCAGTTAAGGGTTTGGAAGAAGGGGAATATGCATTTATTAAGCACCTACTATTTGCCAGGCACCATGTTAAAGGCTTTAAAAATATTATTCCCTTTGATCCTCACAGCAACCCCCGTGAGGAAGGTGCTTTTGTTCAGTTGTTTTGGTCATGTCTGAGTCTCCGTGACCCCATTTGGGGTTTTCTTGGCAAATATGCTGGAGTGGTTTGCCATTTCCTTCTCAAGCTCATTTTATAGATGAAGAAACTAAGGCAGTGTTAAGTGCCTTGCCCAGGGTCATAGAGCTAGTGAACTAGTGTCTGAGGCCAGATTTGGACTCAGGAAGAGGAGTCTTCCTGACTCCAGGCCTGGCACTCTATCTACTGACCACCTAACTCCCCCTGACAAAGGTGCTACCAGGTGAGTTTTATATAAGAAACAAAGTTGATTAAAGACAGTGCCATGTTATGTGACAGAGACTCTCAGTGCTATAAGTATGTGGAGAAGGGAGAAATCAGATATCCTATGGTAACACAACAAAGGGTCTGTGAAAAATGGAATTTAACCTGGCCCTAGAACAACAAATAAATAACCTGAAGTAGAAAATGGGAGATGAAGTTAAGTAGGGTAAGGAGGGATTATGGAGCTGCTTGAATACCAAGGTAATGAGTTTAGACTCCCAAAGGCAATGGAGACCCACTGTAAACTCATTAGCAAGGGATCAACTTCAGAAATGCCCTGGCTCCTATCAGGACAGCTTCGTTGAGATTTAATGCAGACTCTCCTAGGGTGGCCTCAGACACTTACTAGCTGTGTGACCCTCGACAAGTCACTTAACCCTGTTTGCCTCAGTTTCCTCATGTGCAAAATTAACTGGAGAAGGAAATGGCAAACGACTCCAGCGTCTTTATCAAGAAAACCGTCAGTGGGATCACAAAGAGTAGGACACGACTGAAAAATGACTGAAAGATAACTCCTAGGGTAATTGTGCTGTTTTTAAGTCTTTATCCTAAGGCTACATCTGCTCACCTCACTTAGCAAGAGAAGGCACAGAAAAGACAACCTGCTGGCACTGGAGTCTACAGAACTAGAGAGCTTAGTCACTTTGCACTTTAAAGTTAGTGACTTTTGCTAATTTTAGCAGAACAGTTGGAATGTTGGGAGTTCTTTAATTAAAATGGGCACATTAAGTAATCGGAAGCCTGGCATAGGGAAAGAGTGCTGTATCTGGAGGCAAAGAAGCTCACATCCTTCCCTGCCGTGGCTGTTCACAGTCCCGACCACGTAGCTTACACAAACCATTACACCTGCTCTGCCCCTCGGTGTTCTCCTCTTCAAAGTGGAGTGGGGTTAGCTGAAGGAGGTCAGAGGCAGAAAAGCTCCCATATGGACCAAAATATCTGTAGCAGCCTAGAACTAGAACCCACTAGATGCCTACCTATTGGAGAATGGCTGGAATAGTTACGGCACACAAAGGCGATGAGGTTACTGTACCTGAAGAAATGATGAATGTGAAGAATTCAGAGAAGGTGGTCATGACATACAGTAGGATGTATGGGAAAGGCAGCAGAACCAGGATCGCACCAAATGGAAAGGCAAAGGATAAGAAAATTGAAACTGGGTACTAGATAATTATAATGACTAAGTTTTGCCTCAGAGAAGAGTGAAGAAAATGGATTTCTCTCTCTCTCTCTTTTTTTTTTTGCATATTTGGGAAACTGCAGGGTTAGAACAGTACATATATTATCAGATTCAGATGACATGTTTGTTAGTTTTCTTTAACTCTTTTATTTTGCTTTAAAGGGATGGTTCTCTGCATAGGTAAAGGGGTGTGGGATGTATTGCAAAATTAAGGCAATATAAAAACAAAAGCTATCAAATTAGTTTTCTTTCTAGTGCAAACCTTCCTTAATTTGAATTTATCTCCCACAGTGGAATATAGTGGTAAAATAGGTGGTCTTGGAATTGTTCCCACCTTGGTTCAAGTCCCAGTTCTAATACTTATTAGCTGTGTGTCATGGACAAATCATTAATGTCATTTCTCTGAACCTCAGTTTCCACATCTATAAAATGGGATAACATTTGTTTTATTTTATGGTGCTGATGTTCAGTTTCCAAGCCTTATATTCCTTATAAATATTAGACTATTAATGGAAATTTCAATTGTCAGTCATAGACAAAAGAACCCCATTATTGCTAGTTTCTTAAGGCATTCCTGACCACAGAACAAAACCAGCAATGGCTGAGTGGGCCATTTTAGACTGGCAGTCCTCTTTGAGAAAGGGGGGGGGTAAGTGCTTGGGCAAGATAGAATTAGCTGTTAAGTATAAATCCTTAGGTTTAATCTAATTTAATAAATCCTTAGACAATAGACCTAACAAAGTATTTTTCAACAAGATTGGCCTTCTAGGGATACCAAATTAGAATGTGGAAAAGGAAATGTGGCAGCAGCTTGAAAAGCCTTACTTTGAACTTTGGAAGGGAGCAGAATCAAAACCAAGACCACTGAATCTTTTATGCAGTTCATAAGCCCAAAGGGAATGATGGAATAGTTGAAGGCTAGTGAAAAAGACCTGTCTCATTTTAAAGTTAAAGAAATGTCAAAGCGTGGTGTGAAGGCCAGGGAGGCCTGCCATTTTAAGTTGCATGTGGAGATGAATTTTCATAAAATCTCCAAGTTAGAAAGGACTGCAGATGTCTCCTCATCCAGCCCCTCTCTCCCACATCATCAACATGTAGTCAGTCATTTAGCCTGAGGTAAATAAAAGCACAAAGGCACTTCCCTTCTGAAAGCTGGCCATGTACTCAGACACCACTCTCCCTGCCTCAGGCTCAGGCAGATACCTTCTGTAACTTATATGGCATTATTATATTGTGTAGATTATGATATGATACTGTATGAGGGGAATAGACAATATGTACCAGAACCATAACTGGGAATATTGGTATTTGGGGCAAATTCAGTCAATAAGCTGAAAGGGGAAGAGATGCAGATCCAACAGGAAATCCAACACAGCATTCCTATAGTCTCATGTGCTGTGGGGCAGATAAGTAGATCACTGGATAGAGTACCAGGCATAGAGTCAGGAAGACTCATCTTCCTGAGTTCAAATCTGACCTCACATACTTGTTAGCTGTGTGACCCTGGGCAAGTCACTTTATCCTATTTACCTCAGTTTACTCATCTGTAAAATGAGCTGGAGAAGGAAATGACAAAGCACTCCAGTATCTTTGCCAAGAGAACCCCAGATAGAGCCATGGAAGAATTAGACATGACTGAAAAAACCTCAACAATACTAGTATCAACAACATGTGATGATTAGAAAGGAGGGTCTGAGGAGAGAAGCAAGGCTACTGGTAAAAGAGATGATCCGCTGGGGCCACAAGCTTCTACTGCATGGAAGAAATACCCACACCCTGTTAGGACTGTAGGGAGAGCATTTGACCCTATGTCACTGACCTGGGACAAAACCCTTATGACTCCATGCTAGTGATGGAGTTACAAGTCTCCTAAAATACAAGAATTCAGATGAGAGGAGAGGTGAGAGGTTGGGATGGAGAAAGAAAAAAAAGGTCTCAAATTTGTAAAGCATTTGACGGTTTTCAAAATGTTTCCAGAAAGATTGATCTATTGAAGTCCTTCACTGGTGGAGATGACTTTGAGTTACTGAAAGCCACACCAGAGGAGTGCAAACTCCGGCTGGTTCCTACTGAGATGAAGAGACTTTGGTTTTGGTGAAAGATTATGTGGTTGTCAACCAAGGACCATTCTGGCTAGTTACAGAGAGGCTTGTTACCCAGAGGTGGTCCAGCAGGTAATTATTACTAGTATTATGTTTTACCCAAGTTGACCCTTGTGGATCATGTGCTAAAGGCCCGAGGGGTTGAAATAAGCAGCAAGGAGGGACTAGGTGCCCTAATTGAACTACCTGCAAAACTTTTGAACCATTGAAGCATTTCTATAGATTATGGATGGTATAGTGCTGGACCCAGAATCAGGGAGAGCCGAGTGCAAATCCAGTCCAAATTACTAGCTTTGTGACCTTAAGCAAGTCACTTACTCCATCTCAGCTTCTGTTTTCCTCATCTATGCAATGAGAATGATAATAATACCTACCTTCCAGAGTTGTGTGAGGATCAAATAAGATATTATTTGTAAAATGCTTTGCAAAAATACATTTCCAATTCATGAATATTTTAAAAAACCTTTATTAACCTGAATAATTAGGAAACAGATGATTCTATCGAATTGTTTTTCCTGGTTAGCAGATGGTTAGAAGCCAATTCTGTTTGAACCTAGTATTGATGAAAATCTTTATAAGATATGGATCAACATCTTGTCTTCATAGTTAAAATTGTTGTTGTTCAGTCATTTCAGTCATGTCTCTTTATGATTCTGTCTGCAAAGATGCTGAAGTGGTTTGACATTTCCTTCTCCAACTCATTTTACAGATGAGGAAACTGAGGCAAACAGGGTTAAGTAAAACTTGCCCAGGGTCACATAGCTAGTAAATGTCTAAGGCCAGCTTTAAACTCAGGGAGATGAATCTTCCTGATTCCAAGCCCAGTGTTCCATTCACTATGTCACCTAGTTGCCCTTCATAATTAAAATATAAAGGACATATTTGAATGTATCTTTGATAATTATAAGTCTTATAGGTTCTCAATGTCACTATTGAAAATGATATTGCTTTTTCCTACTTCCTTTCTTGTCTTCCTGTTTGTCTTTCACTTTTATGTATTTTCATTCCCACTCAATTATTCTTTCTTTTGTTTCTTTGGTGAGACACCACTGTGGGATTCAAGTTTTTCTGTTCTGCCAATTATTTCTGCTGTGCAGGCCATAAATTTTGCTTTCACAATTCTAATTTATCTTTTTGTTTTCTTTTTGGAGGGCAATTGGGGTTAAGTAACTTGCCCAAGGTTACACAGCTAGTTTTTGTGTGTGTGTGTGTGGGTGTTAAGTGTCTGAGGCTGGAACCAAATTCAGGTCCTCCTGACTCTGGGGCTGGTGCTTTATTCACTGTGCCTTTATTTATCTTTTAAACCATTTAGGAACAACCTACTGTGGTTCAGTTCTCTTTATGAAATCCATTAGGTCCTTTGTCTCCTCAATTGTTGGCTCATTTTTCTTTGTTTTACAATATTAATTCATAAATGTCTCCAACTGTTTTACCTAATCTGGAGGCTCCCTTCTTTTATTAAAATCTTCCATGTTGTTTTGTCTACATATGTTCAAGGTCTTTGAGTTTTCTTTCTGTTGAGATCTTGTGTAATTTTCTGCCTTTTTTTTTCCTTCTTCTTCAATTCCCCCATCTCTTGTTTTCAGATTCCTTCCCCTTTGAGTGTGGTTACTTTTTAAAATTTATTTATTTATTTACTTTTAGTTTACAACATTCAGTTCCACCGTCCCTTTTAGTTTACAACATTCAGTTCCACAGTCCCTTGAGTTTCAAATTTTCTCCACCTTCGTCTTCCCCCCCACCATCATGGCGGCATACACTCAAATACAGGATCTATAAATATCTTCACATTAATCATTAGGTTGTAAAGAAGGATTATAACTGATGGAATGATCAGTGGGAAAGAGGAAACAAAGCAAAACAAGAAAAAGAAACACAGCAAGGAATTTGCTTCAATCTGCATTCAGACTCTGCAGCTCTCTCTGGATGTGGATATCTCTTTTGATCATGAGTCCTTTGGAGTTGTCTTATAACCTTACATTGATGAGAGGAGCCCAGTCTATCAAAGTTAGTCATCGCACATACGTTGTGTCTGTGATTGTGTACAGATTTCTCTTGGTTCTGCTCTTCTTGCTCAGCATCAGTTTATAGAAGTCTCTCCAGGTTATTATGAAGCCCTTCTGCTCCTCATTTCTTATAGCACAGTAGTATTCCATTACATTCATATATCTGAGTGTGGTTTCCTTAAAGACTCAACTTCCAAATGATCTGGGCCTCCTGCTAGGTTCATCAATTGACAGTTGATCACTCTTCTTCTCTGCCACAAGTGACTTCTGGGGCAGGGGACAGAGGTGTCCCCAGCTGCATGCTGGGATCTTTCCTGCAGGCTCAGTGAAGTACCACACAGCTACACATGTGATTGGTTCTGGTTCCCTCTGTTCCTTGGTTCTTTCTTCAACTGAGCTCTGTTGTGGTACAATGTCGCTGTGCTTCTGTTCTATCTTAATAAAGCTTCTGCTTTTTTGATTTCCCATAGTACTTGGTGCAGGGCAAGTTGTAAAGTTGTGTTTTGTTGCAAATGCAACTGTGGTGGCCCTGAGTTGACACATTAGGGGCTAGTGATTAGCCTTCTCTGCTGTTGGTTCATTGTTTTTATTAATTTATTTGGGTCTCTGTATCTTAGACCATGGAGACAGCTAAAATTGTTTCATCTCTTGCACACAATTACTATTTTCGAAAGGTTTGAGGATTTGGGAGGATTGGAAAAAATGTGTAGTCCTGCATCTTGCTAATCACTCAACCATCACCACTCTCTGCTAACAGAACTTGACAGACTTTAAATTTATTTGAGTAAAACTCTTATGATTATCTAAGCATTGGCCAATATAATACCCAAGTCACATAGAATGAAGATATAAAGACAGGGAAAGGAAAGAGAGGAAGAGAGAAAAAGAGAGTGAAATGGGAGGAAGAGAAACTGGGAAAGGAGGAAGATGAGGAGAAGAAAGTAGAGGAGAGAGAGGGATCAGGGACAAAGACAGAGAGAATATTTCATGCCTTGTAGCTGCATGACTCAACAACAGATGCAAAGTCAACATGAGTTGAGACCTATCAAACTTGTAAACTATCCATTTCTTTATCAGTACAAATATGTCTATCAAAATGATTTCTAATCAAGCACAATAAAATTCTGGATAATACTAAAGGTGGAAGGCATATTTATTTCTGAAATTATGAGAAAAGAAAGCAGAATCAAGAAGCTGTTCCTCTTGTGGATAACAGGAAGGGAAAAGAAAGAATGAGTAAAGTCAAAGGGAGACCTCAGATGATCCGTGTCTTGAATCTCCTACTATTCCAGTCACATACTCCTAGTAATTTTCCTCATTTCCAGAATACAGGCCTTCTCAGCTCTTCTCTCTCGAGGGCTAACAGCAATGCTTCCAAACACACAAAATCTACAGCTTTGTAGGATCCTGCTCCATTGATAAGAGCTTCCTTAATCCAGTCAACATGACATGTTAGGAATCACAACGTTGAATCGAGGGGGTCTTACCCTATTAATAAGCAATATGGAAACCCCTCAATTGGTAACTCATTCAGGACCATCCTTTCCACACAGAACTATTGTTTTGGCTGGAGGTTAGTGAGAGAGAAGTGGATTATTTTGCATTTACCTTCCATTACCTATCCCATTCCAAATAGCTAGAAGGCATTTTGGCACCCGTTGTTAATTGTGATACTGTCAAGTGTGACTGAATAGGCAATTACACAATGTGTGTGTAGGTTTTAGGTATAGGTATAAATGTAAATATGAAAGGTGTAGGAGATGCAAGAGAATATGAATTAGTCCAAGGCTTCTCTTTGAGTTTAATTTTATTTTGGCTAAATCTTTTATATGAATCTGTTCATTTTAAAATTGGAATAAAGTGTAAACATTATGGTTGATTGAGAGTGGAAGTTCTGCTACTAAAACAAGTGCTCCAGGTTTGGATTCAAGGGAGCTGGGTGGTCCTACATCACTCATTCCAACTCCCACACCTTTCCCCATTTTATAGAGGAGGAAAATAAACCTCAGAGAGGAGACTTTCCAGGGTTACAAAGGTAGTAACTAGGAGAAGCAGGGTTTGAACTAGGGGTGGGGAACCTTTGATTGGATCCAAACCTGAGGATCTAGAGGGCCACATGTGACCTCGAGGGTGCAAGAGGTTCCCCACCTCTGAGTCCCAGACCCCTTGACTCCTCTATACTATGTATCTGTCATAATAATTGGCTCTGGGAAGGTCACAACTTCTCAATGCCTAGAAAGTGAAATTCCCAGTGAGTGAGACTCACTAAGAATAAAAGTTACAAAGGAGTGGTTGATCTGCATTAATGGAGAGAATTTTCATGCTGGGAATTCCCCAAACTGATGAAATTATAAGTGCAGATATCACACCCCTCGAAAAACAAGAAACTGGGTTATTTTTCTACTGTTTCTGAAAGTATGATGAATCACTTCATGTTTGCATGCCCTGTCATCCCCTTGATTTTAAATCTGTGCCCCCCCACCCCAGGACAGAAGCTGTATTCTAGGTAAGCAGTCAGTCTTCTCCCAAGGGACGATGACAGTACCAGAGATACCCGTCATGTCTTTAATTATGCCAGAAATCGCTTTCCAAGATATAGCAGTGAAAAACCATTCTTCTCTGTGTCCCTCATTCCTCCCCACCCCTACGGTAACATGAAAATCTGATGGGTACAGAGAAATTTAGATTCTCATGTTAATGTGCCTGGTGGAGAGACAAAAGATCTTAGAATAACTGAAGCAGAAATAGCACGAACAGCTCGTCATATATCGTGCATTTAATGAAACAGTAACTATGCCCATTTAAATATTTTATGAGACACCCAGCACTAGAGAGGCTTCACAGGGAAAGCAGAATGAGGGGGTTTTAAATGCCACGTTTGGGTTTTGTAGTCATTAAGTTGTATCTTGATACTTCCACTTGTGAAATACAGTTGAAACCATATGCTAAGAAACACAAGTCCTCAGACGATACATAGAATCTTGAGCTCTTCCTTAATGGTTTATTGCACATAAATCTTGTCGCCCCAACCAGATGGTAAATTCCTTGAGGAAGGCTGCTTAGGTGGGGAGAGTGCTGGGCCAGGAATCAGGAGACCTGCGTTCTCTTCCCACTTGGGCATATCGCATTACTTCTGGGTGGTAGTGGTGGGGTTCTCGGAGAGAAGGAGCTGAGTCAAAAGATCTTGAAAGTCTCCTCCAGCTTGAACATTCTAAGTCTCAGTGTGGTTCAATGCAAGGGGGTCTCTGCACTGCATGAGCTCTCTTCCACTTCGGTGGAAGCCAAGGATCCTGGCTCTGCTGATTCTTACTTGTTGGGACCATTGGCACTCATCACCCCTTACCATTTTCTCATCTATAAAGTGAAGGGCATAGACTAGACTAGATAATGACACCCACTATTCACACAGCACTTTAACACATGCTTATTACATTTGTAAGTATGGTAAGCTTGATAGTTATCCCCATTTTAGAGAGGAAGAAACTGAGACTGGGGGATGCTAAGTCTGGAATCCCACAGTTGATTCAGTGTCTGGAATAGAATTTGAACTCGGGTTTATCTGGCGCCAAGTGCAACGCTCTGTGAGTTGTCATTCCTCCTACTGTGCTGCCTATAATTCTTTCTTTCCCCAAATCTCATAAACTGAGTGTTTGAGGGTATCAGGTCAAATCAATTCTGATGTTCATTGTAACTATAAATTCCACGACCATGTGGAGATTGTGTCTTACAATTGAATTTTTCCTACCATCTGAACTACACGCGAGGGGAAGGGAAAGGAATAAGCATTTACACAGCACCTACTATGTACCACACACTTTGCTAAGCACTTCACAAATATCTCATTTAAGTTTTACAACAACCCTAGAAAATAAGTGCTGTTATTATCCCCATTTTCTTCTTCATTAAGATTTTCTTTTTTTTTTTTGCTTTATTTATTTATTTGGGTATTTCATGTTTTTGAAATATGTCATTTCTTTGGTATATGGTATTACTTCCACTGAGATAGATTGCAGCTTCTCCAAACCATAAAAAACTATAGTGTCCGTGACTTGCTATGGCCAAAAAAAAATCAGCACCCTATATTCAAGCTGGTGATGAGCCTATGTGAACTTAGCTCTGCTAGTCTTAGATGAAAGATATTGCATCTACCACCAGACTCACTGGAAGGATTTCCAGTTTTTTAAGATCTGTTGTGGCTGATGCTCCCATGACAAAATCTTCAAGGATTTAGGGTTATCTCTATACCATGGTATTAGAATAGGATTACATAATTATCCAGAAAAATTATTTTAAAAAATAAAATTTTTTGGAGGGCAATTGGGGTTAAGTGACTTGCCCAAGGTCACATGGTAAAAAAGAAAATATTTTATTGATTCCTTTTGTCTTTCCATCTCTCCCATCACAGTCATTTCCAGAATTATACCCTCTCTTAAACCAAAGAAAAACAATTCATAAAAAGTAACTAACATAATTACCATGTGTGATTGTGTGTATGCTGCTTTCTATCCTCAGAGCACCCTACTTCTCTGCTGAAGGAAAGGAGAAGCTCTCTGTTATCTATTCTCTGAGAGTTTTGTTGATTTTCTGTTTATTCAGAATTTTCTTTGCTTTAAGTGATCTTTTCATTGACATTGTTAAAGTTATATATTTTTGTTTAGTTCATTATGTACATATGCCTCCAATTTTCTCTGGGTTCCTCATATTCATTACTTCCTACTGCCCAATAACATCATATTATGTTCATATAACATCATTCATTCATCTGTTTTCCAACTGAGGAACACGCGTTATCCACCTTGCACCCCACGTCCTTGCTTTCCAAGGTGTTATTAGAAATGTTTTAGCAGAGTGCCGTAGTGGCAGGAGAGCTGGCCTCAAAGTAGGGAGGTTGGGGTTTAAGTTCTGCCTCTGACATCTACTGACTGTGTGATCATGTGACCATGAGCAAGTCATTTAACCTAGCACTTTATTTTTCTTTTTTTTGCTTTTTGGAGGGCCATTGGGGTTAAGTGACTTGCCCAAAGTCACAAGGCAAGTTTTTGTGTTAAGTGTCTGAGGCCAGATTTGAACTCAGGTCCCCCTGACTCCAGGGCCGGTGCTCTATTCACTGCCTCCACCTAGCTGCCCCTTAACCTAGCACTTTAGGCAAATTTCTAAAACTGTTAGCTGTGAAGAAGGTGCCAGCCTGTATTGCTAAAGGGAATTTTCTCCCTCAGGGGTTCCTTATACTAATAACATCACAGTCTCTACTCCTCCTTGGTATATTGGGCTTTTGCCCAAGATCAGCCAGGTATGAAGATTTTACCTGAGTCTTTTAAGGCACTCTGATCCCAAAATGAGTGCCCTGTCCCTGGTGCCACATGCTCTCATCATGACTATGGGTGCTACTTCATCAATGTTCTGCCTGTTCCAAGTCAATATTCCCTGATTATAAAGGCGTTCCAATTCAATACGCTGGACCATTGAGGACCAGGAAGTGACACCCCCACAAACACCCACAACCCCAGAAGGAATCAGGTCAGGACCCAGGATAACTGTAGATAAGGTCTTCTGGTTGCTTCTTGGTGGCAAGCTCATAGTGGGAAGAGGACATTCAAAGGAGGCTTCACTAAGAAGTAATGGATCCAGAAACATGGGCAGCATTTCAGTACAGCTACATACAGTCTGATTCTAAATAAGCTGTACAAATATACCTGAACATGAAAAAGGATATAAAACACAGAGACAATTGTGGTATTATCAGGGTACTGACTCATGCTCTCTCAATATCATTAAATGACCAAGAAATAGGCATGGGAGATTGCTGTAATTTCATCCTGAAAAGACAGCCTTAAAAATATACTTAGTTGACTTTTGGACATTTGGATTTTGAATGCACTTTCATCTTTATTTTCTTAGTTGATTTCCCTAACAAGCCTGGGAGGTTGAGTAAGGACAGATACAATGATCATTTCCATTTTTCAGATGAAGACAATGAAGCCCGAAGAGGGGGAAATGAGGACATACTCAGTGTTACTCAGGAAGTTAATGGCATTTCTAAAAGTATAGCAAAGTATGTCCTGACCTCCAGTTTGGGATTCTTTCCATTACATTTCATTGGCAAAAGAGAGTATGTCTAAGTCAGTCAACAATCATTCATTAAGTACCTACCCTGTACTAGGCACTGGGCACTGGGCATGAAGATATAAAGAATGAAACAATCCTTGCTCTTAAAGACCTTGAATTATTATCAGCAAAGGGAGATAAGAAATAATGTTTTAGGATCTGGTATAGATGGTGGGATTGATTCAACCACACAACTAGATACCTGAAGGACAGAGTCTGTTTGCTCTTTGTCCTGGGTTAACGCCTTCCTCAGCATAAATAGAAATGAGAAAGTTGGTTATGTGCCACTTTTCAGAGAAAGGCAGAGCATGGTTTCTTGTGGCTCTCAGTTTTTCATTCTTTAATCAAGTAACATGTGGACTCCCTCAGAGGACCTAGTTTTCTTAATCAATCAATCAATAAACATTTATTAAGCACCTACTATGTTTCTAGACTTTCCTTCAGAGCCTCCCAAACAGAATTCTGAAGAAAAGTGTGGGAGAGAAAAGAGGTATTAGATTGACTACCACACTGAAGGTCTACAGAGTCGTGGTGCTGACCTCATTGTTGTATGCCTATGAAACCTGGAACAGTCTGCCAGTACCATGCCAGGAAATTGAATTGCTTCCATTTGAATTAGGAATATTCTGAAGATCACTTGGCTGGATAAGGTACCAGACACTGAGGCCCTTTCTGGAACTAAACTGCTAAGCATTCAAACTCTATTGCAGAGGGTGCAACTCCGATAGGCTGGCCATGTTGTTCAAATGCAAAACATACACTTGCCAAAAAAATTATTTTATGGAGAACTCACACAGGGCAAGTGTTCACATGGTGGTCAGAAGAAGTGACACAAGGATGCTCTCAAGGTCTCTCTTAAGAACTTTGGAATCGATGGTGTGACATGGGAGATGCAGCAAGCAGATAGGGACCAGCAAGCATAGCATCCCCTCATCAGAGAAGTGGCTGTGCTCTGTGAGCAAAGAAGAATTGAAGTAGCTCAAAAGAAATACTACATGCACAAATGTAAAGAATCCACCCCTAATGTTCACATGGAATATCTGAGCCCAATCTATGGTAGAACATGCTGATTTCATATTGGTCTGATCAGCCACAGTAGGAAATACTATAACTTGACCTTAACATAGGGTTGTCATTTTGGTCCTCTGAGAATGAAGGACATCAACCAAACAACCAATCATGCTCCAGGCACTGTGATAAGCACTAGGGATGCAAAAAGAGGCAAAATAACAGACCCTGCCCTCAAAGACCTTACAGTCTGATGAAGGAGACAACATGCAAACAAATATATACAAAGCAAGGTAAATACAGGATAAATAAGAATAATTTAAAAAAGGGAAAGTCTTGGAATTAAGAGGTGTTAGGGGTTTTAGTTGGGACTTAAAGGAAGCCAGCAAGTGGAGATGCAGAAGCAGAACATTCCAGGCATAGGAGACAGCCAGAGAAAATGCCCAAAGTAGAGAGATAGAGTGTCTAGTTCATGAAATAGCCAGGAGGCCAGTGTCACTGGACTAAAAATATGTGTTGGGGAGTAAGAAAACTGGAAAGATAAAAGGGGGCTAGATTATGAAAGGCTTTGAATGACCAACATGACATTTTCTATTTGCTCCTGGGGGCAATAGGAAGAAGCCACCAGAATTTATTGAGTAGGCTGATGATGTGACCATACCTGCACTTTGGAAAAATCACTTCAGTGACTGAATGGAGAATGGATTGGAATGGAGACTTGAGGCAGGCATACTTATTAATAGGCCCTCATCACCCCTTACCTAGACTAATTGCAATAGCCAACTAGTCTGAGCTAATTGAATGGAGTACCCAGAATGAGGGCAATGTTCATTCTATCTTCCATCAGTTCTGTCTTTGAGAAATTGGACAAGGAAACGGAACAAAAGGGGGAAGAAGCTTGGGTGTCCCCAATTTTAATAATGGGCTACTAATGAGAGGGAAATAATCCTCTTTCTCAGTGAAGACGACAGTTTTAAGAATACTGATAATATTTTCATATATATATATATATACAATAAGTAAACAGTTTGACCTTAATGAGTGCCTTATAATTAGTCTTTCATGTTGTCCTTATATTTCTTCTGGATCTTTTATATAGAATTTTCCATTGACTGCTGGTCTTTTTGGTACAAACACTTGAAAGACTTTCAGCTTGTCAAATGTCTTTTGGACAAATGCTTCACACCTTTAATTTTGCTGCTCTAAGTTCATTTCAAGGTAATTTTCTGTCTGTTTGTGGAGGAAATCTGGAAAGCTTGGACACTTCTGACTTATTCCACCATTTTCCCAGAATCCCCCCAAAAGCGAAATTTAACATAACCTTGTGAACCCGTTTTCTAATGTGACCTAACTCTTAAAGCTGCAGGGTTAACTTCTTCATATGCAATATGTGCAGGTTGTCTCTCTTCCAGTTAGCTAGTGTCTCTGTGAGAATACCAATTTGTATGACCCCAGATGAAAGTTTGTGGAATTTGTGAAGGTATAACCTTCATCAAAGGATGGTGTTCACATTAAATCTAGTTCTTTGGAAAATAAGAAAACTGATGGACTTTTAAGTAAGAGATCAACAAATCCTTATCATGGGTCACATGGAAATGTCTTTCAGAACTCTGGAGACTGTCCATTTTGTTTATAAGAGGATATTGGCAGCCCTGTTTATTATTCTGAAAAAAAATTGGAGATAAGAGGTCTTGTAACAGCATGGATATCCCAGCTGTCAGAGGGCACCCCCTTTCAGATCATGTTAGTTGGTGATCAAGTTAGTGGACAGTGATTCAGAGAACAGGAGGAAGGAATGAATTGGTATTATGGATTCTCCTGCCAGTCTAGGAGATTTTTAAATGCAGCCTTTTTCAGACACCATCAATGGAGACTTATGTCTCCTGCTGATGACCTAGATGAAAGAAAATCACCTTCTTCTTCTGAACCTGGCTCAAATGAGCATGTGCCTGAAACGACCAGTTCCCCTGGATCATTTAGAAATGCCCTCAAGTCAAAAACTGCTGTCACTCATAAGCTTCAGGAGCTGAGGACTCCATCCAAATGCAAGGAATGTGACAGCTTAGTCATATTCCACAGGGCAGAATGCATGAAGTGCCCCCTTGCTTGTCACAAAACTTGTTTGGAAACCTTAGCCATTCATGACAAGTTACATATATTTGGTGTGGAATTTGCTCAAGTTGCTAAAAATGCTACCCCTTCATTATTAGAAAATGTACCTCAGACATTGAAAACCAAGCCTTGAATGTACAGTGAAAATGAATAGAGCTAAAAACACAGAGTCAAAAACTCTGCAAGAAGTAGAGTGCAGATGGTGGAGAAGTGGCAGGGACTCACCTGAGCTCTCCTCCAGACTCCTCTGAACACCTTGAAATAATGCCCCCAAACAAGTTTTTGAGTGGCAGAACCCACAAAAGGATGAAGCAAAACAATTTTTCAACCCAAGACATCTTAGAAGGTTTCCAGGAAAGGTCTGTGCCACCTGCGTGAAAGTGGAGCACAGACCAGGGCAGGCTGCACCAGTAATGACTGAGTCCCAGCAAAGCAGGAACAGGCCTTGGGAGTGACTACATCAGGAGTAGTAGTGTCTGATTTCCAGAACTCTCAGTCCCTAGTCGGGAAAGAGGTCAAACAGCTGTGTGAAGCAGATTACAGGGGCTTCTTTGCTGGCACTGAGGCAGGACTCTGTTGCTTTACCCATACTCAGATCTGGGTGGCAGTCCCAGGGCAAGGAGGAGCACTAGCACCCCAGAGCTTGTGGCTGCAGGGGAGTGGGGACCCTCCTCACAATTTGAAGCCAGAAAAGAGTGTTTGTGGTGGCTCTTGGACCCGAGTATAGGCCAGAAGAGTGGTAAACACACCTCTCCTGAGATCATGCCACTTTGGAAGAGCTGAACATTGGCAGGTCCCTAGAATTATCTCTAAAAACAACTGCACAAAACCATGAAGCTTGGGACAGTTTGCCCTCCACCCTTAAAACAGAGCCTCTCTTTAGCAAAGACTTAAAAGTCAAGAAATAGACTGGAAAACGAACAAACAACACAAAAACATTCTGACTATAGAAAGTAACTGTGGTGTTAAGTAGTATCAAAACAAGAACTCAGAAGTCAACATGCTTTTTCTTGCTTTGACCTGCTTGGATCTGGGTTGCAGTCTTCAGTGGTGGTCCTGGGGTGAGGAATGCCAGTGTGCCAGAGCTTGTGGGGGCTGTAGAGAGGGCACCCTCCTAATAGCTCTGGCAGGTACAAAAACCCCAATGATTTGGGACAAAGCTCTCTCCATTCTGAAAGCAGAGTACTACCATGGCAAAGAGCTCAAAAGCCAAGCAATTAGCTGGCAAGGTGAGCAAGCATAGGAAGCATAGACAGACCATTGAATCCTTTTTTGGGTACAAAAAGGATCAAAGCATGGAACTGGAGGAGGACAATGAAGTCAGAACTCCTGCATCAAAAGCTTCCAAGAAAAATATGAATTGGTTATAGGCCATGGAGGAGTTCAAGAAGGATTTTGAAAATCAAGTAAGAGAAGTAGAGGAAAAATTGGGAAGAGAAATGAGAATGATGCAAGAAAATCATGAAAAGAGAGGCAACAGCCTGCTAAAGGAGACCCAAAAAAATACTGAAGAAAATAACACCTTAGAAATAGACTAACTCAAATGACAAAAGAGGCCCCAAAAGCCAATGAGGAGAAGAATGCCTTAAAAAGTTAAATTTGCCAGATGGGAAAGGAAATTCAAAAACTCACTGAAGAGAATAATTCCTTCAAAATTCAATTAGAGCAATTGGAAGCTAATGACATTATGAGAAATCAAGATACTATAAAACAGATCCAAACAAATGAAAAAATAAAAGGAATGTGAAATATCTCATTGGAAAAACCACTGACCTGGAAAATAGATCCAGGAGAGGTGATTTAAAAATTGTTGGACTACCTGAAAACCATGATCAAAAAAGAGCCTAGACACCATCTTTCAAGAAATTATCAAGCAAAATTGCCCTGATATTCTAGAACCAGAGGACAAAATAAAAATTGAAAGAATTCACCAACCACCTCTTGAAAAAAATCTCCCAAAGAAAACTCCTAGTAATATTATAGTCAAATTCCAGAGTTCCCAGGTCAAGGAGAAAATACTGCAAATAGTCAGGAAGAAACAATTTGAGTATTGTGGAAACACAATCAGGATAACACAAGACCTAGCAGCTTCTAAAATAAGGGATTGAAGGGCTTGGAATATGGTATTCTGGAGGTTAAAGGAACTAGAACTAAAACCAAGAATCACCTACCCAGCAAAACTGAGTAAAAAGTTTCAGCAGGAAATATGGTCATTCAATGAAATAGAGGATTTTCAAGCATTGATGAAAAAACCAGAGCTGAGCAGAAAATTTGACTTTCAAATACAAGAAGGAAGAGAAGCCCCAGTCATGTCTTACTTCAAAAGAAGGCATATCAGTTTCTCATAATGACAGTAAAATTTCAGAAATAACTACAACATTAGAAGGATTAAATGACAACAAAAATGTAGTAAGGAGCTGATGTATCTGTGATAAAAAATATCATATCTTTGGTTTTTGATAAAATTGAAAGCTACCTCTTCAAGAACAAAGATAATTTAAAGCTAATAGCTGTACAAATATAAAATGTAGTCAAATAACCTTGAGACTGTCAAGGATAAAGACTTCAGTCAGACCTATGAGTATGCCTATAGATCAATTCCTTCCTCCAAACTTTTAAAATGAGAACAATTGCAATAAATATGGGAACTTTAAATTCAGACAAGTTTGACAGGAATACAACCACTGAAGAAATATCTGAAACAAAATTTTTCCTTAACTCATGTCTGTAAGGGTTATGGGATTTAAAGATCTTCCATGCCCCATTGGACTTGCTGACGTAGCAAGAAGGGGCGGAGCAAGAGGAAGCGGAAGCCAAGCTAGCGTTCTTGTGGTGGCTGGTGGTGGTGGCGACGGTGGCAGCAGCAGAGGCAGCGGCAGCGCAAAGCCCTTTTTGAGTTAGCCAGAATTTCTGCTAAGGACTCCTGCTGAGGACTGCCAGGGGCCAGAGCTGCTGGGAGCGCGCTTCCCGGACGCTGGGTGGTTGCTGTGAGTGGGGAGAGGAGGA
>NW_027185698.1:32757113-32774070 GCF_028583685.1 Petaurus breviceps papuanus
AGAAGAGATCTTCACCCCTTACCACAAGATTTTGGGGCCCCATTTGTTCGGGGTGGGGGGAATGATGGGGAGCTTGTGCTCAAGCCCCACCCTAAAATATGGTTTTTTGTGTTTATTGTGTGCTATTCTTGTTATATTGTTGTGAAATTTTGTTGACACCAGTTATTCCTACTGTATTTTTGCCAAGTAAGGGACATGAAAGATCTTGGGGCTGAATGTAAGGGTTATGGGATTTAAAGATCTTCCATGCCCCATTGGACTTGCTGACATAGCAGGAAGGGGTGGAGCAAGAGGAAGCGGAAGCCAAGCTAGCGTTCTTGTGGTGGCTGGTGGTGGTGGCGACAGTGGCAGCAGCAGAGGCAGCGGCAGTGCAAAGCCCTTTTTGAGTTAGCCAGAATTTCTGCTAAGGACTCCTGCTGAGGACTGCCAGGGGCCAGAGCTGCTGGGAACGCGCTTCCCGGACGCTGGGTGGTTGCTGTGAGTGGGGAGAGGAGGACCTTTTCCTGAGGTAGCCTGTTCTGTTTCAAAGGCTTGAAAATGTGGGTGCTTTCTACTTTATCTACCTGTGCCAATGTCATAACTACTCTGATGGCTTTCACTTTCTGGTTTTGGGACTCAGTCTTTTGGTATCTTAATAAATTTTCCAGCTTATTCCCCCATATGGCAAGCATGATGTATTTTGTGATGGATAATTATATCAGCATATTTGTAATCTCCATAGGCATTGTGAATATGGCATTGCTGATACAATGTCCTAGGCTTTCTTGTTATTAACTCAAAAGTTAGGACAAATAATTCAGACAATGTCATATTAATTACAAGGACTGCAGTGATTAGCCCATTGAATTCCAGGAGAACAGAGCCCAAGAGAGTTGAGACACTTGTTTTATCTCTTAGCTCCAATGATGTTTCATTTTGTGCCATGCAGCCCAGTAAGCTAGATAGGATACTAATCCAGGCAGTTAGAATAATATCAGAAGGATGCTTTTCAGATTTTCACCTTCTTGATACTTTCAGGGCATGGAGAACTTTCACCCACCACCAGGAATATTTTATAAGCCACCTCTCAACAATATGGGACCATAAGGTAATAAGGTAAAGGGAAATGAAGAAAGTTTTCTAGAATTGTGCAGAGTAGCATCTGTTAATGCCAATCAAGAAAATACTGTGAATCTTGGAAATTCAGATTCACATGGACAGTGGGTAAATAGACCCAACACTAGCCCTGAGGAACTTCACCTATTTATTTGATGTGAAACCAGCGTGCCAGAGACTAACAAACTTTTTGAAGACTTAGAGAAAAGAGAACAGTTTGAATAGAATTGCCAAATCTTGCATTTTATTTTTATTGTTGGTTGAAAGAGTAATAGGAATAGATTGAATATCTTCATTGGGACCACTTTTGTTTTGTGTTTGAATCATATGTATAGGCATCATTTTAAAAGTTGGGCTGGGAGGGTATTATGAACTAAATTTGAGTTGACTTATTTTTACGTTGAGAGAGAGAATATGATCAATATAGAGATGGTAATCAAATCCCTGAGAGCTGATGAGATCACCAAGTGATGTATAGTGAGAAAAGAAGAGGGCCCAGAACAGAACCCTGAGGGACAGTTAGAGAACATGATCTGGAGGAAAACCAGGAGTGAGTGGTGTTCTGAAAACCCAGTAAGAAGAAAGTATAAAGGAAGAGAGATTAATCAGTCATATCAAAGGCTGCAGAGAGGTCAAGAAGAATGAAGACTGAGAAAAGGCAATTAATTGCATGTGGTGACTAAAATCATTAGTAACTTTAGAGAGAGCAATTTGGAGGTCATAGTGTAGATGAATAATAGGGTTATAGAAGGGAAGACATATGCTATGGTCAGATGTGGTTCATGGAGGTGGTACATTTGTGGGTCACATAACTTTGACAGATTCCAGGTGGGCAGAGATGCTTTCCTGTTGGAGATGACATCTGAGATGAATTGCAAAATGTGGGTAGGGTTTCAGTAGACAGAGATGTGTTTGAGATGGTGGTAGCAGCCATTCTAGGCATTAAAATTAGTTTGAATAAAAGAATGGAGACTGGAAATAGCAGGTTGTCTTTGGGGAACTGTGAATGGGAGAGTTTGGCCAAAGCAATCTGTGGAGGAAAGGAAAGTAAGATATGGCTATTTTTTTTTTAAAAAAAGGAGGAAAATTCCAAGCTGTGCCTGGTCTGAAATGCTCAGAAAGTGACATATCCTGTTTTGAGTTGAGGAGTATCTTTTCTTGACTTAAGCATAAATAAGTTATTTTCTAATTTCTAACCAAGGACTTTCTGAAAACAACAACTCACATTCACTGGTCGCTTTAACATAAAAAAAAAACCTTTTCCTCATTATTAGTTGAAGAGTTAGTAGTATGAATATTATCATTGTTGCTGTTTCCCGGCAGTGAAAATGGAGTTGAAGAAAAGTGAAGTAACTGGCTTACAAAGCCATTTCTTGATAAATTCTGGCAAACTTATCAAGGAATGTTGCTTTTCAGCCATTGATATTTATGTCTTATAACTCTATCAGACTAAGAACTCTTTGGGAGAAGGTACCCTGACTTTTATAAACTATGTATGTCCCCCACTACCCCACTCTGTACTCTGCCAATAATAGGCACTTGATAAAAGACTATTAACTGCATGAACTCAGAAACCCCAAAGGCTGTTAGTTCTCTTTATTTGGTGATAGCATAACTTTCTTATTTTTCTCTTTAAGATATATGTCTCTTGGGGCATTTAGGTGGGGTAGTGAATAGAGCACTGACCCTGGAGTCAGGAGGACCTGAGTTCAGATCTGGCCTCAGACACTTAACACTTAACTAACTGCGTGACTTTGGGCAAGTCACTTAACTCCAATTGCCCTGCCTTCCCCCTTCCAAAAAGGCAAAAAAAAAAACCCCAAAACGATATATCTCTCTCTTCCCATGTGGAAGGTCTGATTTATGTAATGATTTCTTTCCAGCCAGATACATAAAGGAGTGAGCCAGACCCCCCATTGGTCTCTTTTCAGATGGGAAATGTTCATTTCATTCTCATGCTTTTTTCAAGTCTTCATCAGATAGTCATTATAATGTGGACAGGAATACAAATGAAAAATATCACAGAATCAGGTTTCTCACTTCCAGGGGAAAAGGATGGTGTGCCCAGTGTTTATCATATAAGACAAAAGTGAGGTAGTTTGGGATTAGGGTGAAATTTCACAGATGTACATTTGAATTTCAGGTAAAAAAAATCACCTACTATAGGAATGAAAAACTGTTTAGGAATAGCAAATATCTCTGATAAAGATCTAATATCCAAAGGGGAAATTATTCAGATACATATTTTTTAAAAACTATGCTCTTCACTGAAAAAATTCAAGCATATGAATAAATGCTCAAAATTGCTAATCATATGAGAAATGCTTATTGAAACAACTCTGAGATTTAACCTCACATCCATCAAATTGACACAGATGACAAAATGCAGTAATTTTCCATTACATTTAAACAAACTGACTGTAGACTATCAAACCTGATCAAGATGGTAGAAGGTAATAACTGGAAAGAATCTTCAAACCAAGACTGGTAAAGTTGGGAGAAAAAAAAATAGATTATATATAAAACCTCTAGTTTAACTCCATTTTATAGATGACTGAATTTGAGGCCCAAAGAGGTTAAATGATCTGACTGAAATTCCATAGCAAATTAGAAGGAAAGCCAGAAAAAGGAAGACAGATTTCTAGCTTCCTAGTCTAACTGTCTTTGTACTCTACCATACTGAGCTAACTCGGCTCTGGATGAAAGCTAATAGCGATAATAAATAATTTTTTTATATTTGTGTGTCATTTTTCAGTTTTATATTAATGATCATATTTGGCCTGATTTTCTTTTTTTTTCTTTTTGGAGGGCAATTGGGGTTAAGTAACTTGCCCAAGGTCACGTGGCTAGTTTTTGTGTTAAGTGTCTGAGGCCGGATCCAAACCCAGGTCTTCCTGACTCCAGAGATGGTGCTCTACTCCTTGCGCCACCTAGCCGCCCCTGGACTGATTTTCAAAGCAATCTTGAAGGTAGATAGGATTAATTATACTGTCATTGCTTAATTTTTTTTAAATGACAGATTAAGTGATTTGTCCTAGATCAAGTTAACACAAGATTTGATGTGAGAGACAGAATCATATCAAATTTTTGATATCTAATTCAGTGTCTTTTTTACCACAGTATAATTTGTAGAATGAAATTCTGGGACATTCACTGATTTACTCTTCCATTTATAATATAGTATAGTATAATATAGTTTCAATAAACATTTATTTAGATTCCACTATGGGGTAGTTAAGGTGCTGTGATGGATCTGAGAAAGTAGAAAGCATAGCGTTTGTCCTCAAGGAGATTAAAAATCTATTTAGTGAAATTTACTAATAGCAGACATTTATATAATGCTTTTAAAAATATGTATATTTTGAGCCAAGATGGCGGAGTAGAAGCACGACCCTCCTGCGGCTCCGGCTTCCACCCTCCCCAATCCATGTGAAAAGGGGACTCTAGACAAACTTTGGAGTTGCAGAACCCACAAAATGACACAGAGAAGCTAACCTCCCGCTGAGAACAGCCCTGCAGGCCGGCAGGAATCAGCCAGCGCAACGCTCTGGGAGCCGAGCCCAGCACCACGCCGAGGCTTTAGCCCCAGGGCGGGCCTGACCAGCCGCCAGCCAGAGGGACTCCAGATCAGCAGCAGCTGTGGCCGTTTCCAGATTTATCAATACATAGATGCGAAGGACAAGGTGAGAGCCCAGTGCAGTCTGGACTTTGGGACCCAGTAAGTGGGAGTGTGTGGCTTTTACCCCCAGGGAGAGAAACCGCTGAGATGCAGGCACAGCCTGCCAGCACCACGTGGCGGCTTCAGCTCCTGGCCTGCACAGTGTAGGGGGACCAAGCACCAGTCTGAGGGGTCATCGCTCTTGCTTTAACCTGCTTGGATCTGGATTGCAGTCTAGGGTGGAGGTCCTGGGGTGTGTGTCCAGCTTGCCAGAGCGTGTGGAGACCTCAGAGAGGGCACCCATCTAATACCTCCGGCAGCTGAGAAAACCCCAGCGTTTGGGACGAAAACTCCCCTGTCTGGTGGCAGAGTCCTACTGTGGCAAAAAGCCCAAAAGTCAAATAATTGAGTGGCAAAATGAGCAGGCAAAGGAAACAAAGCAGACAGAAGATTCCACCATTACACTCCTATTTTGGGGATAAGAAGGAGTAAGGCATGGAACAGGAGGAAATCAGTGAAGTCAGAACTCCTGCACCAAAAGCTTCAAAGGAAAATACAAGCTGGTTACAGGGCATAGAGGACCTTAAGAAGCAGATAAGAGAAGTGGAGGAAAAATTGGGAAGAGAAATGAGAACAATGCAAGAAAATTATGAAATGAGAGTCAACAGCCTGACTGAAGAAAATAATACCTTAAAAAACAGACTGACTCAAATGGCAAAGGAGGCTCAAAAAGGCAATGAGGAGAAGAATGCCTTAAAAAGTCGAATTTGCCAGATGGAAAAAGAATCTCAAAAGCTCACTGAGGAGAATCATTGCTTCAGAATTAGATTGGAGCAAATGGAAGCTAATGACTGTATGAGAAATCAAGATGCTGTTAAACAGATCCAAACAAATGAAAGAATAGAAGGCAATGTGAAATATCTCATGGGAAAAACCACTGACCTGGAAAATAGATCCAGGAGAGATAATTTAAAAATTATTGGACTGCCTGAGAGCCATGACCAAAGTAAGAGCCTGGAAAGCATCCTCCAGGAAGTTCTCAAAGAAAACTGCCCTGATGTTTTAGAACGAGAGGGCAAAATAGAGGTTGAAAGAATCCACCGATCACCTCCTGAAAAAGATCCCCAAAAGAAAACTCCTAGGAATATTAAAGCCAGGTTCCAGAATTCCCAGATTAAGGAGAGAATATTACAAGCAGCCAGGAAGAAACAATTTGAATATTGTGGAAACACAATCAGGATAACCCAGGATCTGGCATCTTCTACACTGAGGGATCGAAGGGCCTGGAATGTGATATTCCGGAGGTCAAGGGAGCTGGGATTAAAACCAAGAGTCACCTACCCAGCAAAACTGAGTATCATGTTTCAGGGGAAAATATGGTCATTCAGTGGAATACAGGACTTTCAAGCATTCTTGCTGAAAAAACCAGAGTTGAATAGAAAATTTGACATTCAGATACAAGAAGCAAGAGAAGCATGAGAAGGTAAACAGGGAAAAGAAATCATAAGGAACTTATCAAAGTTGAACTATTTTTTTTTTTAAAGCAATCGGGGTTGAGTGGCTTGCTCGGGGTTACACGGCCAGTTGTTGTTTCTGGGTGTGGTGCTGAGTGTCTGGGCCTGGATTTGATCTGGGTTGTCCCGGCACTGGGGCCAGTGCTCTTGCTTGCTGAGCCACCTGGCCAAAGTTGAACTATTAACATTCCTACATGGAAATACAATAATTGTAACTTATGAAACTTTTCTCAGTAGTTGAAGGGATTAGAAATATATATGTATGTATATATATATATATATGTGTGTGTGTGTGTGTATATGTGTATGTGTATATATATATATGTCTTTATATGAGGGTATGTGGGCATATGAATACATATGTGAATGTGTGTATATACGTTTACAGGTATACATAGATAGAGGGCACGGGACCAATTTAACAGGAAGGGATGATACTTAAAAGGTGAAATTAAGAGGTGAGAGGAATATAATGAGAGGAGATGGGGAGAGACAGAATGGGGCAACTATCTCATACAGAAGAGGCAAGGGAAAAGTGGTTACAATGGAGGGGAAGAATAGGAAGGCAAAAGGGAATGGGTCAACCTTATTCCTATTGAATCTGGCTTGAGGAGGGAGGGAAATACACACTAAAAGGGGATCTCACCCTCCAGGAGAATAGGGGGGGAAGGGGATGTGAGGGGGGATGATGGAAGGGAGGGCAGGCTGGGGGGGAGGGAAGTTGGAAGCACCCACTTTTGAAAAGGGACAGGATCAAAGTAGAGAATAGAACAAGTGGGAGGTGGGATAGGAGGGAGGGAAATATAGTCAGTCTTTTACAATACATCTACTATGTTATTGTTTTGCATTAGCCGCACATGTATAACCTATACTGAACTGCTTGTCTCCCCTCTGGGGGGGTGTGTCGGGGGGGTGGGGGAAGGGAATGAATCTGGAATGGAAAGTTTTAAATTCAAATATTCAAATATATGTGTATATAATAATTTGAGTGTATATATATATACATATACTATTATTAATACCATCTTACATGTTGTTAAGAAAAAAAAGATATACAGGCACTGAGGCATAGAGATCCACTGGAAAAGTTGAAACGGGTATGGGAGAAAATATGGGAGAGAGCAGATTGGAGGTGGGGATATCCTGTGGGACTGCTGTTTTGGGGGGATGGGTGGGGGAAAAATGGGGAAAAAATTTGTAACTCAAAATCTGGCGGAAACGAATGATGTAAATCAGAAGTTAATAAAGCATTAAAAAAAAACAAAAAAATATGTATATTTTAAATTTTTTTTAAAGTTCCTATTATATATTCTGTTTTTATATCTTCATAGTTATCCCCAGTATCCTTTCCCCTCACCTTCCCAAAGAGCCATCCTATACAACAAATATTATTTTTAAAGATTAAAGAAGAGGAAAAATCAATACAACTGATCAATATATTGAAAAATATTATGCTTTTATTTCTCAATGGACTTAAGCTTTAAAAATTTTGACACTTTTATTTTGATGTAATAGGAAATTTCTAACAAACCTCCAAATAGCAAAATCACAGCAGTTAACAGAAAGGAGTGATGTATCTTTTGACATTGATGGCTTAAGATTGACTTTTGTGATTGAACAGGTTTGGTTTTGGGGGGATTTTTGGTCTCTTTATGTTGATTTTATATATTTTTTGATCATTGTGTATATTATTTTTTATTTCTGTATCACTTTATATAAGCCTTCCCATATTTCTCTAAATTCTACTTATTTATTTGTTACTCTCTCTCACCATCCATTGAAGTATAGTGACTATAAAGCCTTTCTCTCACAAAAGCAGATTGAAGTTCTTTCAGTAATAGAGAGAGGTCTGTGGGACACCATATCCAGTCAGGCTGTGAACAAAAGCCAGAAGAATATTCTTGGTTAAGAATGTTGATTCATTTTTAGAGTGCCTTTGTCTAATGCTGACTCAAGGTCATTGGCCACAAATGACTGAACTGTGACCAATGACTTACCTGACTTGAGGTTAGGAAATTATTTTCAATTCCTCATTAAGACCTCAGTTGTTTACATCCTCCAAATCTGTTTTATTCTCTCCTCTTCTTCCCTAAACCCCAACAACCACTAGGGTTGTGTAAGAGACTGGGGCAAAGAGGTTTCTCTCTTCAGATTCTCCCTAATTGTTATGGAAAAGAAGATACTACACAAACAGTAAAGTCAGTAGTATCTACATTCCTGACTTCATTATGCATGCCTATCAAAAATGAAATAGCTTAATTTGATTTTTATGTTACAATCCAGATCAGCATTAGCAAAATCTTTATTGTTTTCTAGACCTCACGAAAAAAATTTCGGTCCATGTAAATCATATGGAGTTACAACAGAATATCTGCAGATGGTCATTTGAGGTCATACATAAATTAGCATATAAACTAAGCGTGGGTGGTTATTCCAGCTACATGGTACAATATCAAACACATGATAACCACACAGGAATCCATGTGTGTTTCCTACTCATGCATATGCCCTTCCTGTAGGTGTGATAAGTTCTATAAGTATGTATGTCATTTGCACATGTTGGGGGGAGTATTTCTTTTTCTTGTCCTATTATTTGCTATGCTATTTGATTAAAACAAGTGTCCCTCCTCCCCCACTTTGAATTAGTGTGTCTTTATTGGCAAAAGGCAAATATATTGGTCATATATATAGGGTTTGAAAGCAATGGTTTGAGTGTGTGTTGACCCACAGATTCTCTTTAACTTGGGTAGTTTTTCTCAAGTCCCTCATTTCAGAATGCTTTAGGTGTAACATGTATACTGTTTACCTCACTCCCAAGACTTTAATATCCTTAAAGGCATGTCTTATTTCCTTTTCTTTTTTAATCTTTGAACACTGAGAACTATGCCTTACATGTCATAGGCCTTAGTAAATGTATTTAAATTGAATACTAATAATGACAAAAGGTATCTAGGTGATGACAAGTGGGAGCTATGATGGAGAGTGTATAAAAGCTTTGGATTCAGGAAGACTTGATTTCAAATCCAACCTCAGATACTTACTAGCTGTGTGATCCTGGGAAAGTCTTTCAACCGCTATTTGCCTCAGTTTGCTCATCTGTAAAATGAACATAATAATAGTACCTATTGGGGCAGCTAGGTGGTGCGGTGAATAGAGCCCTGGCCTTGGAGTCAGGAGGACCTGGGTTCAGATCCAGCCTCAGACACTTAACACAAAACTAGCCGTGTGACCTTGGGCAAGTCACTTAACCCTAATTGCCCTACCTTTCCCCCTCCTAAAAAAGCAAAATAATAATACCTATCTCACAGAGTTGATGTGAGAATCAAATGAGATAACATATGTATTGTGCTTTGCAAGTCTTAAAGTGCTATATAAATGCTAGTTATTATCATCATCATTATTATTATGAAATAGGCACATTGTGATACAATAGAAATAGTGACAGTTCTGGAATCAAAGGATCTGTGTTCAAATCCCATTTCTGATGCTTACTACTCATGTGAACTTCAGTCAATCAGTAAACATTTATTAAGTACCTTCTGTATGCCAGGCTAAGTGATGGGCTCAATTTTAGATTTTTCCTTCCTCCTCTTTCATGTATGTGTTAGTGTCTGGAGAGTTTTCTGCTAACAACACCCATTACCAGTGGCTTTCTCTAGCATGACCCAGATAGGAGCTGCTGCTGCTGCTGCTGTTGCCATAAATGTTCAGTTTGGATCCCATCGACAGTAGGAAATACTACATAGAAAAATCACGGTCAACCTCAGCATCTTCAGATACTGGAGACGTGAGATCTATTTACCTGTCTAGTCAAGTTTACGTTACCTCAGAAACTAGGACTTAAAAAAAAAAGTCAGCTTCCTTAAGAGAGAATTCTTTGCTTGAGAAGATACATCAGGGCTCATTTGACAGGTTATCTGGTTTTTGAAAGGTCAATCTTGATGTCTAATGTCATTCAGATTTACATTTCTGTTGTGCCTGAATACTTCAACAAATACTGTTCATTCACGGTTGTGCAGCAATTCTGTGGCATCATCATAAGTCCCAGTTCAAAGCACTCAATAATTCACAAAAGCATTTCCCTCACGATAAATAACCCTTTAAGATAGAGAGTGGAGTACAGTATGCCTGTTTTACAGAAGAGGAATCTGAGGCCCATGGAGATGGATTGTCCATGGTCACATAGCCATCAGATATCTGTGGAAGTGGTTGAGTCTAACTTCTTGGCTCCAAGTCCAGGATGCTTTCTACTCCAAGATCTATTCAATACGCTACCACAGGATTTCCAGGATATATGTTGAACCAAAGTAAACAAGTGATTCTCCAGCTCTTGGGATCTTCACTACATCCTTTCCCATTGCTTGGAAGTTGTGAAAGTTCTTTGTCTTTGTGAAGGCTCTACGTGCTCAATGTAGACTGATGGAGGACCAAAGATAGGCTGGAAAATCACACGGGCATAGAGAAACTTGAAAATAGTTTGCTGGCAAAAGACCACAGACTGAAGATGACTAGGTTTCCTAAAATGTATGTGTAAGAAAGGAATGGTCCTTGCCCTCCAGGAGTTTAGCGTCTTGTCCATACTGTCCCTAAAAACCCAACACTGAATTAGGAGATTTGACCATGGAATCTCTTAGAAGAGCAGTGTTATTTACTAAAGAGTTTTTAGGAGTGGCTAGGTGGTGCAGTGAATAGAGCACTGGCCCCAGAGTCAGGAGGACCTGAGTTTAAATATGGCCTGAGACACTTAACACAAAACTAGCTGTGGGACCTTGGGCAAGTCACTTAACCCCAATTGCCCTACCTTCTCTCCTCCAAAAAAAAAAAAAGAAATGGGGAAGAGTTTTTTAATTGACCCTTCATGATCTGTCTGCATCTGCCTTGCCTTTGGAGGGTCAAGTTTAAGATCACACATACATTTTAGATTTGAACTCGGGTCTTCCTGACTCCAGGCCAAGTACTCTATCCACTGTACCACCTGGAGAAATTCTACTCAATAGGGAAACAGTGTCTAGTAGCCTAGTTCTTGACAGGCCCTTCTGCAATCAGAAATTGCTCTCTGCTGACTTTGGTCTTCTGTTCCCTAAGATTTTATTGGGCAGCGACTTCAAGATGACTTGCTTAGTAGAGACCCCATTGTAAGTAATTCTTCAGTGTTACTGTACATTGCATGAGGGTCTATACAAGGTGGCGTTTCATTATTATGGAATATTTTCAAGTGTCTGAAATCACATCTATAATCTGAATGTGAGGAAGGAGAACAGAGGAGATACTGCCTTCACCATCTTGTTTTGTAGACAATCAAAAATGCAGGCAGCAGGATGGAGTGGAGAAGGGCTGGCCTTGGAATCATGAAGGCCTGAGTTCCAATTTTTCCTCTGACATTTTTCCTCTGGGCAGGTCTCTTAACCCCTCAATGCCCTCAGGAAATTCTCTAAGACTAAAATTTGCAGAGAAATTACTGATTTATCCAAGTAAAGTCCCTCACTGGGAGCTCCCTACATCAAGGACATGGAAGATCCACTAAAAAAAAATCACAAACTGAATATCCATCTGCCTTGTAGCTTAGAACTTTCTGTCATTAAAAGGTATGTGCCTTTATTTTAAAAACTCACATTTAAGAGGATCCCTAGTTGACTGCCTACTTGCCTATATCTAGTCCCAGCTCAACCCCTCATCTTCCAGGAGACTCATCACACACATACACACATACAGTGTGGTTGTCTTTAGGCAGAGTAGTATGTGGGAGCTGCATTGGATGCTAGTCCAATGAAGCAAAGGAGAAAGAGCTCCATACTAGAAAGAAGGGATGGCAGAAGGCTGTGCTCTGAGCTATAACTAGATATGTGACCTTGGGTAAAGCATGTCAGCTCTCCAGGCTTCCTTTTTCATCATTTATAAAATAATAAATTTGGAATAGATGATCTCTAAAGTACTTTCCAGTTCTAACATTTTTTTAATCCTGGGATCTCATAGAAGCATGAACTTTTGGGGTCAGAAGAGACCTCAGAGGTAAGCCACTTCAACCCAAACCTGGGCAGGAATCCCCTCTGTAACATCCCTCATAAATGTTTAACAACCAGCTCTTTTAAAAAAATGCCAGACTTTTAAATTTAATCTGCATCATTAATATTTTCTCCATCACTTTCTTAAGACTAGAAAAATAGCAAAATAATAAATCAGACCCTGATTTGTGGCATTTGCCAATTTCTGAAGTGTACATGATCACATTGAAAAATCATTTTTTAAGGAATATTTTATTTTTTCCCAATTGCTTGTAAAAACAATTTTAACAATCATTTTAAAAAAATTTTAATGCATTCATTTATTTTTAGCTTTTAACATTCAGTTCCAAAAGCTTTTGAGTTTTGAATTTTCTCTGCCTTTCCTCCACCCCAAGATGGTATGCAATCAGATATAGGTTCTACATATGAATTCATATTAAACATATTTTCCCATTAATCATGTGGTAAAGAAGAATTAGAACTGATGGGATGAAACACGAGAAAGAAGAAACAAAACAAAACAAAAGAGAGAGAGCAAATAGTTTGCTTCAATCGGCATTCAGACTCCGAGGTTCTTTCTCTGGATGTGGACAGCATTTTCCATCATGAGCCTCTTGGAGTTGTCTAAGAATCTTACGTTACTGAGAAGAGCCAAGTCTATCAAAGTCAGTCATCACTGTAACTGTATATAATGTTCTCCTGGGTCTGCTCACCTCACTCAGCATCAGTTCATATAAGCCTCCAGGTTTTTTCTGAAGTCTCCCTGCATCAGTTCTTTTAGCACAATAGTATTCTATTACATTCATATACCATAACTTGTTCAAACATTCCGCAGTTGATGGGCATCACCTCAATTTCCCATTCTTTGCCACTATAAAAAGAACTACTATAAATATTTTTGTACATGTGGGTCCTTTTCCCATTTTTATGGTCTCTTTGAGATATAGCCCTAGAAGTGATATTGCTGGGTCAAAGGGTATGCACGTTTTTATAGCGCTTTGAGCATAGTTCCAACTTGTTTCCCAGAATGGAACAATCATTTTTTAAACATGTGAGTTCCAGTTTCTTTCCTTTCTTCCTCCTCTCCTCCCCTCCCTGAGATGGTAAGCAATTTGATATGTTGTACATCACATTGAAAAATTAACAATTAACTCTCACCAGTCAGTTTGAATTGGTTCAGTATAGTGAAAGAATGACTGTGGTGTCAGAGACCCACATTCAAATCCTGCTTTAATTTGATAACCATGGTGCCTCTATTAGACTCAGTTTCCTCATCTATACAATGAGGTCATTGGACTAGATGACCACTGATATATCTCTCTAGGCTTTACATCTGTGAACCTATGACTATATAGGGCTCATTCAATTCAGTGGCCACCAAGGTTTCTCCCAGCTCTTGGTCCAAGATTCTATGATTAGAGCTCTACTTTTTTTTTAATCAGAAAAGAGATTCTTTTGACTGTTTCTTTTCATTGATCAGCTGCTGTATGTTCAGGGTTTGAAATGTATTATTTTTATATTGACTGATAGTATAACTTACAAAGGAAACATAATGCCTGACATAGCTAAATGTAAATGACTCTTTTCTGAATTCTCTGTTCTTCCCATTCACTACTATTACTCAGGATGCTTTAGGGTTGCATATTCATTAACTGGATTCATACTAAAGTTCATGCCCTCTCTAATCTACGTGGTGGTGGTGGCAGTGTGTGTGTGTGTGTGTGTGTGTATGTGTGTTTGTGAAGGGGGGATGCAGTTCAATGGAGAGGTAAGCAGAAGGGTCTAGGGTAAAGAAAAGTAGTCTTCAGTCTCTGTTCTACAACTTTGTTCCACTTCCTTTTCTCATCTCTAATATGAAGAGATTAGATGAGATGAACTTTAAAATCCTTTCCTTCCCTTGGATTCTATGACTCATTCCATGACCCTTGAATATTACATGTAAATTACTTGGAAATTATTTAATTTCAGTAATAACAATAATAGTTTGTCTTCACATACAGTTTAAAGAGTTGCAAAATACTGTCATTTCATCAGTGAGAATACTCCCCTCTCTCACTTAGATGACATTTAACATGTCCTGTGACCAACCTCCTCACCCTCCCCCCCCCCCAAAAAAAAAATCCCAACAACAACCCACCATTATCTCTTGGCCAATTTGATCTGTGTGTCTCTTTGTACTTAACTGTGTTGGTGTTTGGACAACAAAACGACCTATGTCGTCTCCGTGCCTCAATGAGGTATTAAGGCTCATTAAAATTTTATGAAAATCTTTTTTTTTTAGTTTTCAGATTTTGTTTTGTTTTTGTTTTTCTTTGCTTTTTTTTTTTTTTTAATTGGGGAGTTTTTTAAACACGTTTTTTTTTTGTTTTTAAATTTTTGTTTTTTTTTTTTTTTTCTTTGCTTTTTTTTTTTTTTTAAATGGGGAGTTTTCTGCCTCCGGATTCTTATTCGGTTTTAATTTTGCCTTTTTAAGATTTTGGTGTTTTCTTAATCATGGACTCAATAAACTTGAATAAAAATTAATAGTTCCATACACAAAGAACAGGGAAAGAGAATTATATATGATTATATATGAAGCCATGATTATAAATTATTTGTCCAGCTTCTTTTTAATGTCCATCATCAGCATTCTCTCTTGTCTTTGTCCGTCTCTGTTCTAGGTCTCCCTCCCTCTCTCTCCTTACCTTCCTCCCGCCCCCAGGCATGACAATCATCTACCCTATGGTTCCATTAACCATTTCTATGACTCATCAAACCCAAATTCCTCCATAATAAAAAAACACACTGCTCTCCTATCACAATCGCTGGCACATAGTAGGGGCTTAATAAATGCTTTTCATTCATGCATTCATTGGCCTAATAGAGTGTAACCTTAATCTACAATTTCAGCATTGGTCTATAACTGACAGTATATTTTGCTCCCATGGGAAAAGTAGTTTTTGTTATTACTGTTTCAGTTCCAAGGTGATTGGTAAAGTCTCCTTCCTGTTTACTGCCCTAAATAAAATCTACTTTTCCTGCTTCTTAAAAAAAACTGGAGGCTTTCTAACAGCTCTCCACTGCTTAAAAGGAGCAATTTCATATATCCTGTTGTGAAAATAAATGTTTTTTAAGGATAAAGCCAGCTGTGTTGGGAATGGACTGGCTGCAGGAGCCTTCACAATACCTACATTTCCCTGTAGGAGAATTAATACCAAAGTAGTGAATATTTAAATTTATATTCTAAAACCTGCCTCTTAGGATAGGATTATTGGGTTCTGGAAGACATTAATCAGACAGCTAGTCACAGGCTGGACATTCATGGAGTGTTTCATAATTAAGGGCTCAGTACAGTCTTAAGGAACAGCCTACAAATACTTTTTTGAGACTGACAGATCACATTGTCAATTTGGAGGAAGAGTAAGTCATTGAATTAGGTACAAGTTAATTCTTTCTGTGCAAAAACCTTATATTTACAAGATTCTAGTTTTCCTAGTTACCTCAGAATTACTTTTTGTAGCTTATTCTCATTACAGTTATTGCATCCACATCAAGGGGAAAAGGGACAGTGTCCCCACAATCTGGAAAATCTACATAAAATATTTTAGTGCTTTCTTCGTACCAGAGAAGTGTAAATTATTATGTATTTAAAAGATAAAATATATTGATATCATACAATACTATACATATTTTTAATGCATTCCTGAGTTTCTAAACTTTTGCTGTCATCTGCTGGCCTTTGGGTGTCACCTATAGCTTCAATAAGATTCCCCCCAAATTTCCATTTAATTTCTTACGCCAACCCACAACATATCAAAATCACAAAGCAGAAAGTTGCAATGTGGAAGAGATAATTTTATTTAAAATGTGCCCTATGAGCTGAGGAAGAATCACTTCCTATCCCTGAATTTCAATTTTTCCTTGCCAAACTACTATAATAAATCTTCTTTCGTGACACCTTTTATTCTTGCTTCCTGTGACTTGATGGCCAGCTCTAACTTTCTCTTGTCTATATCCTAAGGTATCTTTCAGTGTAATCTTTTTGAAGTTCATGCCTACAACTCAGGTCCCCTCCTGCTTTAACAACCTATGTTTTATATTTGAAAACTATTCTGAGCTCTAACATTCTGTGGTTTATAACTGAAGTTAACTCCTAACTGTCGTTCTATTCTAGATGTCTAGGACTCAGTGGAATTGTAACTGATCATCTTATCTTATAGCTACCATTCTATAAATTTCCTTTCAAGATATATTCTATAATCTTTTTTTTACTCTGTCATCAATATCACTTGTCATTTCCATCTGTAAAGTGGGAGTTATAATACTTGCTGCATGTGCTCACAGTATTGGTATTAAGAGAAGAGAAGAGCACTTTGTGTCCTCCAAGGCTCTATCCTGGGCAATTTCTTTCTCCTTCTCCTTCTCCTTCTCCTCCTCTTCCTCCTTCCTCCTCCTTCCTCCTCCTCCTTTTTTTTTTTTGCTTTTTTGGAGGGGGGGAGGCAGGGAAATTAGGGTTAAGTGACTTGCCCAAGGTCACATGGCTAATAAGTGTTAAATGTCTGAGGCCAAATTTGAATTCAGGTCCTCTTGACCTGGGTCAAGGGCTGGTGCTCTATTTACTGTGTCACATAACTGCCCCATTTCTTTCTTTCTTTCTTTCTTTTCCTTCCTTCCTTCCTTCCTTCCTTCCTTCCTTCCTTCCTTCCTTC
>NW_027185698.1:32774080-32774645 GCF_028583685.1 Petaurus breviceps papuanus
CTTCCTTCCTTCCTTCCTTCCTTCCTTCCTTCCTTCCTTCCTTCCTTTCAATATTCTTTCTCTCTTAGTGATTTTATTAGCTGTCATGGATTCTATTATTATCTTCATGTGAATAATGGCCAGATCTATATATCCAGCCCTAATCTCTCTCTTGAGTGCCAGTGCTGCATTCATAACTGGTTTGGGTTTTGTTTGTTTGTTTGTTTTTGCTTGTCTCAGACTGGATGTCCAGTGGGCATCTCAAACTCAACAGACTTAAAACATAATTCATTTTCTTTCTCTAAAACAACCCACCTGCTTCCCAAACTTCCCTTTTACCACCGTGAGGGTACTGTCATTCTCTGAATCACTTAGGCTCACAACATGGTATCTTCATTTATGCTCACCCCACAAAGTTAATTTATTGCCAAATCTTGTCATTTCTATCTGTGCCAGATCTATGCTCTACTTTCCCTTCTTTCTACTCATGATCATTGCTTCATTTCAAGCCCTTATCACCTCTTAGCTAGACTAATGCAAGTCTTCTAATTTTTCTCTATGCTTCATTTCTCCCTAAACCAATGCA
>NW_027185698.1:32774655-32786472 GCF_028583685.1 Petaurus breviceps papuanus
ATAGTCTTCTAATTTTTCTCTATGCTTCATTTCTCCCTAAACCAATGTATCCTATAAAAAAGAAGTTATTTTTAATTTATGGGTAAAACAAGCATTTCTGTTAACATAGCATAAAAGATAATCACACGTGAAACTGCAGATCTACTTTGTACAACTTACAATTCCTTTTAAATATATAATAGTTATCCTATACATTTCTTTTTTTTCTTCTGCCCCCTCCCAAGATGGCGACAGAGATGATTTTCCTAAAGCCTAGGTCTGCCTCTCTTTCATCTCTCTCTCCTTCTTTATCTCTCCCTCCCTCCCTCTCACTCTCTCTTTTTCCCTCTCTCCCTCTTTTTCTCTCTCTCCCTCTCCCTCTCTGCTGCTCCCTCTCCTTGCTCCCCTCTCTTTGCCCTGCTAAGCCCCACTGATTCTCTATTACCTCCACAATTAAAAAGGAATCATTTGGTATTTAACTTTTTTCTCAATATGTCCCCTTTTTATACTTTACTCCTCTCCTTGTACCCCACAGTTCAGCTATAATATATCTACTGTCCTCACCACACACTATTTCCCATCTCCCTGCCTTTGAACTGGCTATTGCCCTTGCCTGAAATGCTGTTCCTATTCATCTTCACTTCTTAGCTTCCCTGGCTTCCTTCAAGACTCAGTTCAAATGCAACCTTTTCTAGGAGGCCTTTACTTTACTTTTTTCCAGCTGCTAGTGACTTCCCCTCTAGGACTGCCTTCCATCAAGTCTCTATGTTTCTTATTTGCATGTGTCTCTCTTATTAGAATTTGAGCCCTTTGAGGGCAGGGATTGTTTTTCCCCCCTTCTTTGTATCCCCAGTGCTTATTTAGCACAGTTCCTGGAAAACAGGAAGCACTAAATACGTACTTTTTCACTGCCTAACCCTATCTTGATAGTAGTCTTTCCCAATTTGAGGAAAACTTCCTCTCTGCACTTTGGTATGTCTATTTCTCACTGACAGATGTCTTTTGATGCTTAATCTTGGCATGAAGGTGACTGTGGGCATTTCTAAGACTATTCCATTAGAGGCACAAGCTTCTTGTGATGGACTGCCACCCTAGGCCAAGCCTAGCTAAAAATGAAGAGACTTGTCACTAGCACTATATATTTTTTTCATGCATAGCTGCTCTTAAAGACCATCTTACGGGGTGGCCAGGTGGTGCAGTGAGCAAGAGCGCTGACCCCAGAGTCGGGAGACCTGGGATTGGTTCTGGCTTCAGATACTTAACACCCACACAAAAATAACTATCTGTGTAACCTTGAGCAAGTTACTTTACCCCAATTGCTTTAAAAAAAAAAGAAGACCATCTCACCAAATTGTTGAAAAGTTATAGTCAGTTTTGGTACAAGAAAGTCCACTGAAGTTTGATTCAACCTTTCTCCTTGAAGTAAAAAAGATCAACCTAGCCATTTAGACAGAAGAATCTAGATAATGGTTAGGAAGAGTGAAAAGGAAAGGTAGAACGGCAAACATGATCTCCTGGGAACACTTTTTCTTCTTGTATTTCTAGAAGAAAGATTTTGATCTGATTGACATCCATAGATTTGCCAGCCTAGGTAGTTACTTCCATTTGCTTTTGAACCTAGTCCTGTTTTGCCATCAAATCACTCATATTTTAAAATGATATCTTTTTTGGTTTGGGCCAATTCTACAGGCACCAAAGGTGTTGCAATTATTTTATTGGGAGTGTCTCTCATTTTGTAGGAATACCTTTGAGATATAGGTATCTGTAGATAGCCTCCAAGGATCTATGCAAGCTCTTAATGGGGTGTTCTCTAATCTCCCCAAATGACTTTTTTGGGGGGGGCAGGGTTGGAAGGGGTATGGTGTAGTTAGTATTTGGGCTGAATGTTCCAGTTTAAATGATCCCATATTGTATACATGCTGTCTGTATTTTAAAATATACCATATACTCAATCTGTTAAATATCTTCACAAAAGCCATCCTCTGATGGCTCTTTAATTATGGTGCTGAAACAATCTCAGGTTCTTTTGGGTCACATCAGTGGAAAGCAAGCTCTGGAAGCCATCCTCTGATGGCTCTTTAATTATGGTGCTGAAACAATCTCAGGTTCTTTGGGGTTCACATCAGTAGAAAGCAAGCTCTGGAACACTCTGGCAAGTGGAAGCAATTTATGAAGTATCTAGGTGGCACGCTGGATAGAGCACTGCACTTGGAGTCAAGAAGTCTCGAGGCTGAGTCTACTTCTGACACTTACTAGCTGTGTGGCCCTGGGAAAGTCACTCAACTGCTACATGCCTCAGTTTCCCCATGTGTAAGATGGAAATAATAATAGTGCCTACTTCATAGAGTTTTTATGAAGACTAAAATGAGATGTCTCATTTTAACATATGTAAAGTGACTTGCAAATGTTAATCCACTTAATAGATGTTAGTTATTATAATTATTGGTAAAGCCTTTTCTAGTCCTAATTAATCTTAGTACCTCTCTTCTAAGACTGCTCCCTATATATATATATATATATATATATATATCCTATATATAGCTTGTTTGTACATAGTTGTTTCATGTTGTCTCTACCATTAGATTGTGACCTTCCTGAGAGCAGACAATATTTGTTTATTTTAACCTTTTTTTGTTTTCCCCAGCGCTTAGCATCATGCTTAGCACATAATAGGCTCTTAAATGTCATTTGATTAATTGGTTGATGTCTGGTGGAGTTGTCACCTGTTTTCAATGGATGAAATGACAGATTGTTGGATTATTGAACTAAATATCTGTTACACTATATTCTATTTTATAAAGATCCCAAAGTCTTGCTTTTTCTATAGTATAGCCATTCTGATATTCGTGCCTTCAAAAGGAACAGTTCAAAAGAGTGGACTTTTTGTTCGAATGAGTCAGCATCAGAATGAACAACGGGGCCAAGACAGATGAAGCCAAAGGGAGGAATACAAGGCTAAGTAGAAAGAACATGGCACTGCTGCCATTCAGTTGGAAGCCGTGTTTCAGTGGTCGGATCTTGCACTCCCATACTCTCCTCCATTTTAATTTGTATTATGTATTTTTGAGTGTATACATTTTTGGTCTCCTTTAGGGCAAGGCCATATATAATGTATCTTTATGTCTTTCCTGTTTCTAACATAGCATCTTGCACATCAGAGATATATTCATTTACTTATTTTTGCTTTTTTGGAGGGCAGTTGGGGTTAAGTGACTGGTCCAAGGTCACATGGCTAGTTTTTGTGTTAAGTGTCAAAGGCCGGATTTGACTCAGATACTCCTGACTCCAGGGCCGGTGCTCTATTCACCGTGCCACCTAGCTGCCCCAATCAGAGATATTTATTAAGTGTTTAGGAAATGAATGCATACACTATTCCTATGTTTGAATCTTTGTACTCAGAGCACAAAATCCTAGAGAAAGTGGGTCTTGGAAGATTAGTATTGGAAGATTATTTAAACTCTCTAAGAAAAAATCTCCATGGCCAGATGGATTGACAAGTGAATCTACCAAACATTTAAAGAACAATTAATTCTAATACTATATAAATTATTTAGAAAAATAGGCAAAGAAAGAATCCTGTGAAATTCATTTTATGACACAATGGTGGTGCTGATATCTAAACCAGTAAGAGGCAGAATAGAGAAAGGAAATCATAGACCAATTTCCCTAATGAATATTGATGCAAAAGCTATAAAGGAACTATTAGTGAAGAGATCACAGCACTTTGTTACCAGGATAATACACAATGACCACAAATATAGGGATGGTTCAGTATTAGGAAAAGTATCAGCAAAATCGACCATATCAATGACAAAATGAACAGAAATCATAAGATTATCTCAATAAATGCAGAAAAAGCTTTTGAAAAATATACCACCCGCTTCTGATCTTAGAAACCGACGAATTCGGGACTTGCGCAGTAAGCTGCGAGGTAACGGAAGTCCCGCAGCTGCGGCCCTCTCTCCCAAGAGCGAGCTGGGCGAGGTTGATCCGCTTGTTCTTTTTCTCGCTTTCTGCAGCTTCCTCCCTCTCTCTCCTTCTCTCTCCCTCCCTCTCCCCCCCTTTCCCTCTCTCTCCTTCTCCTCCTCCTTGCTCCCTCTCCCTCCCACAGTAAGCCAGTCGGCGGTGGGCCCTCGTCTTCTCCTTGCTGCGGTGCAGTCCATCCCTTAGGATCCCTGCCCTGCCGAGTATCTGTCTGAAGAGCTGGGTCCCATATTATCGGGTCAGCATCCTGCAGTTAGCATTTTATGTGGACAGATTGTTACCAGATAAAGTGAAGAAGGTGAGAGATACCTCGGCCGGAACAAGGCACAGCTGTGCATCATCATGCCCAAGTTTTACTGTGATTATTGTGATACTTATCTCACTCATGATTCTCCGTCCGTGAGGAAGACACACTGCAGTGGGAGGAAGCACAAAGAGAATGTGAGAGACTATTATCAAAAATGGATGGAAGAACAAGCCCAGAGCCTGATTGATAAAACAACCACTGCATTTCAGCAAGGAAGAATTCCTCCCAACCTGTTCTCTGCTCCTCCACTAGGAGGGCCTATGATCCCACCTCCTCACCCTAGCATGATGGCCCCCCCCCCCCCTGGAATGATGCCTGTGGGACCGCCTCCTGGCATGAGGATGCCCATGGGAGGCCACATGCCTATGATGCCTGGTCCTCCAATGATGAGGCCCCTTCCTCATCCCATGATGGTGCCCACTCGCCCAGCAATGCCCAGACCAGACAGATAAAATGGAAAGAATATAAAGAAAAAAAAATACAACAACCAATTCCTATTAAAGAAGAGCATAGGCATAAATGGAACTTTTCTTAAAATGATAAGTAACATCTATCTAAAACCATCAGCAAGCATTATCTGTAGTGGAGATAATAAACTAGGCACTTTCCCAATAAGATCAGGGATGGCTATTATCACCACTATTATTCAGTACTTTACTAGAAATGTTAGCTTTAGCAATAAAAGAATAAAAGAAATCAAAGGAATTAGAATTAGACAATAAGGAAACAAAGCTATCATTCTTTGCAGATGTAATGTATACTTAGAGAATCCTGGAAAATCAACTAAAAAACTACTAGAAATAGTTAACAACTTTAACAAAATTGCAAGATATAAAATAAACCTACATATATCATCAGCATTTCTATATATTACCAATAAAGTCCAGCAGCAAGAGATAAATTCCATTTAAAATAACTATAGACAATATGAAATATTTGGGAGTCTGCCTCCCAAGACAAACCCCAAAACTATGAACACAATTACAAAACATTTTCCCCACAAAATGGGACACTATTGTACTATGAGAAATGACAAGCAGGCAGATTTCAGAAAAAACCTGGAAAGACTTACATGAACCGATGTTGAGTGAAGTGAGCTGATCCAGGAGAACATTTTACACAGTAACAGCAATATTATTGTGACACAATATTTTGTGATGATGAATGCTTTCCACATACAGAGAAAGAACTATGGGGTCTGAATGCAGATCAAAGCATACTATTTTCTTTTTTTTCTCCTATGTTTTTTTTTTCTCTTTTGTTCTGTTTCTTCATTCACATCATGACTAATGTGAAAATATATTTAGCATGACTGCACACGTATAAACCTGTATCAGATTGTTTGCTGGCTTGGGGAGGGGTGAAAGAAAGGAGGGAGAAAAATTTGAAACTCAGAATCTTATTTAAAAATTAAAACGGAATACTATCTTTACATGTAATTGGAAAAAATAAAATACTATTTATCCAAAAAAGAGAAATTATTGACTGCAGGGGGCAAAAAGAAGAGACTTTAGAACACAGAATGTTGCTGCTAGAAAGGACTTTTTAGAGACAGGTTAGCACTAGTCCGTCACCTACATTTTATAGAGGGGAAAACTGAACTCCAGAGGGAATGTGGGGCACATAGGAAATTTTAAATTTTCCTTCATCAATTCATTTATTCATTTGATTCATCAAAGGTCACCTAGTCAGTCAGAGGCAGAGCTAGGTCTAGAAGCCCGGAATCTGAGTTTGGATTTGTAGAGCATGTCTCTTTCTATTTGCAGCCTTTCAAGCTTTCCTTGGGAAAACAGATGTCTCTGAAGAAATTGAAGAGGCCCTTGCAGAGAGCCGGGTTCAGAGAAATATTCGCTTAGTCTCAGTCTGGGAACTTCTGACAAGGCGTGCTGCTCGCTGGCAGATAATTACAGTGATTATCACCATGGCCTGCTACCAGCTCTGCGGGCTTAATGCGGTAAGTACTGACTCTCCCTCTGCCCCTGGCCACCATTTCTTGATAATAGGTATTTCAGAGTGGGGAGGATTGTAGGTTTATCCTGGAAAGTATTTAAATGTCACATTACTCATCACAGGAGTTATGCAGGGGAACATTAGAGAAAGAAATTCACTCCAGTGAGTTAAATGGACTGTGGCAGAGCTATCTGCCCTCTGTGCCCTCCCAACATTTGACCTCCAAAAGCCTGTCTAGACGGGAGCAAAGGAGTCAATTCATTAGTTGTTACCCATCATCCTGTGGCATCAGCCAAAGGAGGCAGGGAAGCTAGAAGCCCTTTTGGGGTTGCTGATGGAAGCAGCTGAATCCTCTGGGGTGGGAACCAGCAAACAGGTGTATCTGGAGCAGCACGCCCGACATTTTGGGAGTTAGAATCTTACTTTTTTCACTGCTGGTTTTTACTTACATCTGACAAAACGGTTTTACATTAGGTCGTGTTGTGTAGGGGAGAGAACATAGATTCAGGATGTCAGGATTGTTGTCCTTGCTCTTGTACATGGAACCCGGGACAGCTCACCCCACCTTTCTGACCCTCCATAAAGTAGAGGTCTCTATAAAATGGACTCAAGATTATTTGGACGACCTATTCCAAAGTACTATCAGGAATGCACCTTGTTAAACCTTCAAGAACTATTGAAATGTGAGCTAATGTTGTAATGAGGATAATGAAAAATACCAGCTAGTATTTATATGATGCATTAAGGTTTGCAGAGCACTTTCCACATGTTAACCTCATTTGTCCCTCAAAACAACACTGTGAGGTAGGTGCTATGTGATTATCCCCATTTTACAGATTAGGAAGCTGAGGCTGAGTTAGAGAAAAAGGATTTCGATGCTACTTCTATAGGTTTTATTACTTACATGTCCTGAGCAAGTCACTTAACTACTTAACTACCTCAGTGATTTTGTAAAATGAGGGGGTTTGACAGGATGCCTTCTGTCTTCCCTTCAAGGTCTAGACCAGGGATACTTAACCTTGAATCCATTAACTTGTTTTGAGTATTTTGACAAGTGTATCTCAGTGGTTGACTTTGCATTCTATTTTATGCATTTAAAAGCATTATTATGAGACAGGATCCTTTGGTTTCACCCAGCTTCTGAAGGCGTGCAGGACAAAAAAAAAGTCAAGAAGTCTTTCTCTAGAACAATGATCTTATTCTTTCCATTCCCCAAGATCTCTCAGTCTCTTGGGCTGAGTGCCACCTGATACCTCTTGGTCCTTCTCTCTTGACGTTGCTCTCTTTTTCTATTCTTCTACTTATTAAGTGCCTCCAGGGCCTATGTGGGTTTTACTATGTATCATTAGAGGAAATACCCACATTGTAAAAATAGCAGATCCATTGAAGTCAATTAATTTCATTTTCTAGACTGAGAGATTAAGGCCCAGGAAGATAAGCTTCACAATTATAAATCCAGTTAGTTCTAGACCCAGAATCAGGACCCAGATAATCTGAGGTTTGGTCCAGTGCTCTTTTTTCTATACCATGTTACTTTGATTCCTTTTGATTTTAAATTTACTTAAGATGGACAACCATCCAACAAAAGGAAGAAGCTTGAGTTAAAACTATCTTCCTATGAAAGAAAAAATAGATTTACATGGCATGATAGATAGCTGGCTTTGGAGCTAGGAAGTACCGAGTTGAAGTCTCACCTCTGACACATGGATTGGCTGTGTGACTTGGGTCCTCACTGGTCAGTCCCCTCATTACACAGAGTAGATGAAAGGTCTTCTGAGAGGGGAAGCCACGAGAAGTTGGGTGGACCAGGAAAGCCATCCTGCTGAAGGTGAGACTTAAGCTGAGGCTAGAAGAAAGCCAGAGAAACCAAGAGACGGAATTGGAGGGGCCAAACATTCTAAGCATGATGACACCAGTGGCAAAAGCACAGAAATTAGATTGTAAGCTCCTTGGGGGCCAGGAATAGTCTTTTGCCTCTTTTTTACTCCCAGTCTGTGCCTGGCACACAATATTCACTTAATAAATTTTTATTGATTGACTGATTAAATGAGAAATGGAAGATGCAATCCTATGTGTTAAAAACATTGGCCAGTGTAGCTCGATTGTAGAGTGTTTAAAGGGGAGTAAAGGCTAAGAAGATTGGGAAGGTAGGAAGGGCCAGATTGTAAAGAACTTTAAGTGTCAAATAGAGGAATTTATATTTAATTACAGAACCAGTAGACAGTCTCTGGAGTTGCTAGATGGGGCTGGTAGAATTGGGGAGAAGGAAAAGCATAATCAGACCTGTATTTTAAAGAAATCACCTTGGTCACTGAACAGAGGATGGATTGGAGTAGGAGAGAATTCACACAAAATCAAGGAAGCAGATTGAGCATGGCATGCCCCTTTGTTTTCCTAATAATTTCTCCATTTATTCATTTTGATCTTCACATCCCATACAGACCATAAGAAAAGAGAAACTGGCAGCCTGAGCTTTCTCTGTCTCCCCCCCACCCTCTCCAGTGGCATTCACATCCCTTTCCCTAAAATTAGATCTGTCACTTGGGATTACTTACGTTATGCTCCAGCATTCTCCTCAAGTCTCTTAGTCTTTGCATGAGAACCAGCCTGCTTCAGGATTTTATTAATCCTGACTTTCACCAAGTGTTTGACGCTCTGTGGCAAGGATTGATCCAAGAGCCTTGAAATGACAAATCCCTAACTTGTCCCACCAATCCTTTCATTTCCGATAAGGAACATTAATCCCAGAGATGTTGAGTGACCTGCCCCAAATGATATAGGTAGTAAAGAGCAGAACCAGGATTTGAACCTAGGTCCTTCAGCTCCAGATCTAGCATTCTTTCCAATGTGCCCTCCTTTGTGTGTGAGTGTGGGGAAGTCCCCTCATCAGAGGCTGGATAACCACTTGTTAAGTATACTATAGAGAGAATCCTTTTTCAAGTGTGGGTTTAACTATGTAGCTAACAAGGTCCCTTCTAACTCTAAAATTTAGTGATTCCATTATGTCCAAATTGGGGGAGGTGGGGAGAGTGATCACTGTATTTCCTCCATGACTCAGGTTTACTAACTCTTAAAAAAGATCTGGCTGAGGATAGCATAGGCAAAGCCAGGTCCACCAGAAGAGTAAAATCTTCTACATTGCCCAGGAGTTCTGAGACCTCTTTAAGAAGTATAATTTCAGAGACTGGAGTCTCTGGAAGGAGGGCCCAATTCCTGGGGGCATGAGGTGGGGGGCCAACACAGTACAAAACTGATAGGGAGTGGTAGTGTCAGGACTGACCTGAAACTGCTCCGTTGAATAAGCTTCACTTAAACCAGCTGTGGTTTCTTACTTTTCAGTGGTAAAAGGAAGAACTTTTCTGTCAAAAATGAGAAGAGAAAAATATCTTAACAATACAACCAAGTCAAGTAATTCTTCACTTACATTGTTGTTGTTTTTGTTGATAATAATTGCACTTAGGTGGGACAGTGAGTAGAATGCTATGCCTGGAGTCGAGGAGACCTGGCTTTTACAGATGAGGTACTTGAGGCTGATGGAGGTTCAGTTTTAAGAGGTTAAGTACAATTTGGCTTCAGACACTTAGTAGCTGAGTGACCATGGGTAAGTCACTTATTTCATAGCCTCAGGCACCTTATCTGAAAAATGGGGATAATAACCTACCTCCCAGAGTTGTTATGAGAATAAGTGGGGAAAGGAACAAGCATTTATTAAACATCTACTATTTATTAAACTACACTATTGTGCCAAGTGTTTTGCCAATATTATCTCATTTGATCCTTATGACAGTCCTTGGAGGTGAATATGAGACAAAATTAGATAATATTGGTAAAGTACTTTGCAAATCTTAAAGCTTTACATAAAGGCTGGTGATTATTGTTATATAGCACTCTGGGACTTGCAAAGGGCTTTATATACATTTTCTCATTTGATCTTCATAACAAAGTATATATGAGTGTGTGTATGTATATAAAATAATGCCTAGAAAGTACTGTGTTTTACATATATACAGATATATAATATCATTGCTAAGTTCTTTACATACATATGTATATATAACTTAGCAGTGCTTTTAAGGGGTTATATAAATATTAGCAATTATAATTCCCAATATTTAAAACCAAGTATGCTAGGTGCCAGCACTGTACTAAGCACTAGAGATATAATAATAAATAAAAAGAAAGACAGTTCCTGCCCTCAGGGAGCTCACAATCTAATGGGGGGAGAGAACACAACCAAAGGAAGCAGGAAAGCAGGGGCAGTGGCAGTGTAGTATTCTGTGGAATTGAAACCAGGGACAGTGGCAGATGCAGAATAGAATGAATTGAAAGACCAGCTTCTGCCCTCTATGGAGAAGGCATTGGGAGGAGTTTGGTACTCCACCCTCAAGCCCTCCAATCAGAGAGAAAAGGAAGCTGAGGGAGGTGATTTCAATCAAGGCTTCAGCTGAGCTTGGTGCTGAGACTAGAGGTGATTGAGCTTATCCTGGGAGGCTCATCTTGTCCAGGAATTGAGACCAGGCAGAATAGCAGATGCGAGGTTGATGTTTTAGAGAAGGTCCTTGAATAACTGTTATAATCCATTACATTTATGTAGCATTTTATACCTTATGAGCTAGGTAAGAATACATGTGTGTATGTGTATATAATACATATGTACATATATGCTAGTATGTATGTACATACAAATATTGTCGTTGTTGTTTGTCCTTCATTCTGGAAGAGGACCATGACATCAGGCAGATGTACAAGTTAATTGTATTTAAGTGAGGCAGGGCTGTGCAAAGTCACCAGCCTCACTTTCTCCTCTGGAGCCACCTGGGTCCAGTGGCATGATATAGATCAGAATGACTGGAGATGGCCCCTGATGCAGTGGGAGACCTTGGCCTTTTTAAGTTAAGGTTGTTAACAGGTCTTAATTTGACTGAGGCAATACCCATTCAGTGATTAAGGCTAAGTAAGAAATGAGGCAGAAAATGACCTCTATTACCTAGTCCAAAAAAAAAAAAATCAATGTGGGAGGGAAAGGCCCTTAGGGTTTCTGGTCAAAACAGAAACAATTGCTATTTATATTCACTCTGAGCCAATCAGGGACAAAACAATGACCAAGTAGAAATTGGTCTGGGACCTGTAATTGTACAATTTGCTATTCCTTTTAAATATAAAGTTATCATCCAAATTTCTCCCCCACCATTTTTTCCTCCCTTCACCCCCAAACCCTAGAGATGACTATCATTACACACAAACACACACCTATGTAGAATTATTCTGTACATACTTCTATTTATCAGTTCTTTCTCTGGATGCAGACAATGTTTTGGTTGTCATGTTTGCCTCTTGGGAGGGTTCTCCCTATCCTGCCTCTTTTCAGAACACATTTGGCCTAGAAGTTCCTAAGTAGTTAATATCTAACAATCCCATCTAATTCCTTTATTTTACAGATAAGGAAATTCAGACCCAAAAAGATTTAATGAGTTGTCCAAAGTCACACAACTAGGTAATGGCAGACATCACAATGCCTCCCTTTGTGTCGATAGATAGATAGATAGATAGATAGATAGATAGATAGATAGATAGATAGATAGATAGATAGATAGATA
>NW_027185698.1:32786482-32831724 GCF_028583685.1 Petaurus breviceps papuanus
ATAGATAGATAGATAGATAGATAGATAGATAGATAGATAGATAGATAAAATAGATAGATGGATACAACTATATTGATATAGATAGATAATATTGATAACATGTATCTAAAACAGATAAATAGATAAAATACTTGTCATCTTCATAACCTTTTGTGTGTGCATATGTGTCATAGACTCCTTTGACTGTCTGGTGAAACCTATGGACCCCTTCTATGAATAATATTTTTAAATAAAATACAATACAAAAAAAATACATATTAAAGTAAAATTATCAAATATTTTTTAAAAGTTTGTAAACACCCAAGTTAGGAACCTCTGATTTAATAAAAACTTTATATTTTTATATCAGTACATACAAATACAAAGAAACGATTGAGTACTTCCTTGGTTTATGTAAATTGTTTCCAGCAGGACTACTAAGGATATGAACACCCCACGATCCTTAAACAAGAATGCACTAAATCTCCTTCATAGTCAATTTTGAAAAATTGAGGGATCCAAGAGTTTGAAAGAGGGTTTTTTTTTCTTTTTTTTCTTTCCTCAGTCTAACAAGGCTCCATTTAAAAGGGGAAAAATGTAGTCTTACACTTGGGTTCAGAAAAAGTAACCTTATAAGATGAGGAAGGACTATCTGGACAGCTTATTCAGCTAAAAAGAGAAACGTGGCTCTTAGTGGACTTCAAGTACATAAGATGTGCCACCACAGTCAGATGTATTCATAAAATGTTGGACTGTATTAAGAATCAGTTTCCTAGACCAGAGGTGGTTGCTCCACTCTCCTTTGCCCTGTTCATATAGCCAGTTACCAGGTGAGGAAGTTTTTCAGCCACAGGGATTCATGAAACCATTTCCCAAGGTATAGTGGGGCTGTGATCTGCATTCCTATGGAAAGAGAGAAGTCATGTATCGAAACAATAGGGTTATCCGATAACTGTATGCACAAGGGAGAGCTAGAGAAGGCTGAGGTAGGAAATATTGATCTTTCACTAAGTGAAAGATGAATTGTGTATGATTGCCAGTTGGGAACGGATACCAGAGGGAATCGTCCATTCTCTTCTTGTTTTCTTAGCCATTCCTTTCCTTTATCCTCTCATATTTCCTACCCAGCTCCTTCTGGGTTGATAATTGTGCCCCATGGTGAAAAGGGGTGTTCTGTCTAGCAGCTTATTCTACTGGCAAGTTGTTCAAGTAAGTGATCAGCCTGACTGAAGATGAGGCGTGTGCCTGCAGAATCTCCAGAGGTTCTCTACGGTTTATCTGCAGTGACCTGTAGTATCTTTGGTTTCAAGAAGTAATGATCAGTTTCATACAACAAAAGACAGATCGTCTATGTAGCCTGAACTTTGTGCTGTCCTAGGTCCATATATACCCGCAGAGGGAAATGTTTCGTGCACCAGTGAGTTCTTCTTTCCAGGCTTTTATTAAGCAACTACTGCATACGAGGTTCTCTGCTCATGGAGTTGCAAAGAATAAAAACAACACAGTGCCTGCTTTTAAGAAGCTGCTAGTCTGGGGAGGGGCGGAGATAATGACCCATAAATCATATAAATAGATAACTATAATATCAACTAAAGTTCGTTGAACTCCAAGAACAAATTTGAGGTGATACAAGAAATATTTAAAAGGGAGAAAACAAGTTCAGTGGGGAAGAAATAGCAGAATCTTTCCCCTTGTATCCTTAGCACATCTTTAAAATGTTTGTTGATTGATTCATGGAAGAAGTAGCCTCTGAGATGAATCTTGAAGTATAAGAAGGATTTCAACAAGCAGAGAGATGGAGGGGCACAAGACATGGGGATGGAAGGGGAAGGGTGAGGTCAGAAAACAACTAATTCACTTTGCCTGAAAAATAGAGTAAGTGAAAGAGAAAAATAATACATGAAAGACAGCTAGGAAAATACAAAGGAGCCAGATAATGGAGGGTCTTATGTGCCAGATTAAGCCAAAGGGAGCCACTGAAGAGTTTTGAGCAGAAGATGGATGTGGACATAACTAGTCATTAGGAAGAGTGTTTTGGTAGATATATGAAAGATCAATTGGAAGTAGACAGCGGAGGCATGGAGACCAGTCAGAGGGTCGTCCAAGCAAGAATTGAACTAGAAGGTAAAAGAATGCTGGGATATGTCACTTTGTCCTTACTAAAGATCAAAGTGTTGGTCAGCCTGTTCATCAACTTTGACTGAAGGTGATCCATTGGGCATCTTCACTTGGAAAGGCACCTTAGAAATAAAATTGTCTACTATCTTGATTTTGGTGTGGAAATCTAAGTAGAGAAATAAATAATACACTTCCAGAGAACAGGTGTCTTCACCAGAGGGGTTCATCAACTTAGCTTTGGAACCATACCCTGGGGCTGAGCTATCCTGACTGGTGGGTGAATGAGGGAAAACTCACATAATCCACTGCTTCTAGCCATCCCCAAACCATGCTTTGCATCCCATCCAGTCATAATCAGGAGACCAGGGCCTCTCCAACTTAGAACATCTCTCCTGTCCCATTCTTAACCATCTCTTCCCCACCTGTACCACTGATTTTCACCCCAGATTTGGGGAACAGCAATAAAATCAATGTCACCAAAGCTCCTAGAGGGGTTGTGCAAATCTACTGTTCTATAGCCTGTGACTCCTCAGGCCAAAATCCCCTTTTTTATCTCCATTCCCCATCATATGTTGTCTCCTATCAGGGTGTAAGCTCCAAGATAGCAGGAACTGTCTCATTTTTGTATCCCTAATGTCTACCCCAGAGTTTGGGACACAGAAGGTGTTTTTGTAATGCTTATTCATTGAGTCATTCATTCACTGAAAGAGATCTTATCTTCTTAGGCCATGTAAGGTAGAAATTTGATGTAGATAAAAGTAGAATAAGCCTAAAGCCTTGCTATGGAAAAAAGGAGTGTTCTTGGGGGAGATTTTACCATTTTTCAAACTCACTGAATGATTGCTTACTGTGTTGCATTCATTCCTCAGGGAAGGTCTAGCCCTGAGGTTATCATCCTTGTTGTATGTCTCTGATAGAAGGAAGGTAGAATGGATAAAGGGAACAGCAAGAAGCCCCATTGGAATGGAATGCAGAGTGAATTGCTTAGTATCTGGGCTAAGATAATCATGATAAAGAACCAAAGAGATGCTGCTATGTTTGGGAATAGCTTTAGGTCCTGAGCCAAGGGAATTGATTTATGGCCTCTTGAAATTCTTTCTGTCCATAGCTTAAGATCCTTCTTGGTTACCACAGGAGAGTGAAATGAACCCGGACATGTGCAGATGTAGAGGGAAGAGAACTCAACCTTAACCTTTCCCCTCCCTCAGGGATTCCCATCTCAAAATGGATGAAGGGAGAATGAGGGATACTGAATACATCTCCAGAGATTTATAGGCAGTGTGGTAGGATGATAGATTTGGACTCACAGGACCCAAGGCAGCTCAGTGACACAGTGAATAGAGCACTGGTGCTGGAGTCAGGAAGAATTGAATTCAAATCCAGGCACAGACACTTACCTAGCTGTGTAACCCTGGGTAAGTCATTCAACCTCTACCTGCTTCAGTTTCCTCCTAATAAGATCATACTAGCACCTCCCTCACAGGATCAATGTGAAGATCAAATGAGATCATTTCTACAAAGCCCTTGCTATAGTGCCTGTCACACAGTAGGTGTGTAAAGCTCATTCTCTTCAAATCCTGGCTCTGCCACATGACCAGAATAGAGTTTCTTCATCTGTTAAATGAAGGGGTTGGATCTGGGGGCCTGTGAGTTTCCCTCTGCCTTTGGTCCTCTCACCTTACAACTGACAACAGTTAGTATGATGACAGCTCTGTGAAAAACTAACCATAACAAAATAGCAAAAATGTATTTAGTCCTTTAAGGTTTGCAGAGCTCGCTACATGTGTTATCTCATCTGGGCCTCAAAACTAAGATGAGGAAACTGAGGCTAAAAGAAATTAAGGGATGTTCTCAGGACCACACAGCTAACAAGTGTCTGAGGCAGGAAATCCTGCAACGTAGCTGTGTCAGGGATAAGCAATTGACGGAGGGGTGAAAGACCCCTTTAAAGACATGCAAACGTGTGGGAAAGAACAAATGGCCTTGTTGGACTGTATAGAGTAACTGTATATGCAATTGTATAATATGTGTATATTATACATTTACATAGAACATAATAGTATGTGACTGCATAATTGATTGTTATGTGCTACCGTGTTTCCCCGATAATAAGACCTATCCCGAAAATAAGCCCTCCCCTTACTGTGTAAGATTCCTCTAAAATAAGCCCTCCCCCGAAAATAAGCCCTATTGAGATTGCTACTGTAGTGAAGGTGATCCCCTGCACTACACGCTACATTAGAGTACCCTCTGTATGCACCGTCCCCCCCCCCGTGAAACGCACGCTGCACTCCGAGCTGCATCCAATCAGAGCTGCAGCAGTGAGCGCGTTGCTTATTGAATAAAGGTACATTTTTTTGTTCACATTTACCTGTTTATTAAAATTGCTGTCAATGTTCATTAAAATAAGCCCTCCCCTGAAAATAAGCCCTCTGGTGTTTTTCTGTCCAAAAAAAAAAACTAATAAGACAGTGTCTTATTATCGGGGAAACACGGTAGGAGCCATGAACATACCCTGGCAGCACGGACAGCATATATGGCTGCAGTAGGAACAGATAAACAACAGGGTGGGCGGTAGGAACCCAGCAGAAGGCAATGTCCATCTCGGAAGTAAAAATGGCAAAGGCACTTGTCAAAGACCAGAGAGAGGCACACCAGCCCACCCTGAATGCAAAGTACCAGCTTCTCTCCATTGCCCATTGTCAGGACAGCCAAGAAAGGCAACAGTAGTGAAATTCTATTGCCTGTGATCTGGTCCTGAGCTGGAGTTGCAGTTCTGGCTTGGTAGCTCTTATTTTGGGGGCAAAGCAAGGAAGCTGTGGGGACATGCTGATGAAAGTTCATGTAAGGCTGGTGTTCCTGGGATAATGCCCATCTGGGCTAGTCCAAGAATCTTGTTCTTTATGAAAAATAGGAGTTGATGTCCCTTTTGACACTCAGAGTAGTTTGATGCTAGGAAGAAGTATCCTTGGTAGGGGCACTCCCTACTATGGGTTTAGCTATGGGCAGCAGGGAGGACCTTGGGATCCAGCCTGGATAGGTCATGTCATTAAAGGAAGAAAATGAGGATGAACTATGACCCCAGACCAGGCTAATGCACCTTGGGAAATGGAGTATATTTTTGGAGTTCTCCCCATCTCCACTTTCAAGGAGTTGAACGCAGGAAAGAAAGATGTTCATGGTCATTAGCATCTACTGTAAAAAGCCTTGGTTATAGTAACAGACAAAAGAACTGGGCCAGTGATTTCATTATTACAGGGAGCTGCCAAGTAAAGAAACTCTACCAGTGCAGGTCAATTTAGAATCTTAGAGCCCAGAGCACAAGAAGTGACTTACCCAGTCACAAAGCCAGTGTGGGTGAGAAGAAGGACTTGAATTCAGCTCCTCAAGATCACTTATCTACCCAATATACCAGGCTGACACTTGGTTCTAGAGACAGAATATTTGGGCAGATGGAGTGTAGTTCTGACCTACAATGACATTTCTTAAGTACAACCTGAGAGGGACTGGGTCAGAGGGAAACAGCCATTTATTCATTGAACAGTTTAGTACATTCATCTTTTTTTCCATCTAAGCCAATCATTCAATCAGTGATCCAATAACTATTTGTTGAACATTTGCCATCTTGTATGAAGAACTAAGATATCAGAATATGTTGAAATAAAACTGTTGTGGTTTGATTGGTTTTGGAGAAAGGATATTCCAAAATTAAGTCCTGATGAGGAGAAAGTTCAAATGCGGAGGTGTGAGAGTGCATCTTGGGATAGAAGACCCTCTAAAGGACAGGGGTTGCTATTGTGATGGGAGGAGAAGACAGGAGTGAGGGAGTCAAAGATACTCTTTAATCCATGATTCCAAATTTATTTCAATCAACTGACAAGTATTTATTAAACGCCTACGATGGGTAAGGCACTGGGACATAAACACAAAAAATGACACAATCCCTATTTCACAATGAGCTGGCATTCTTTTTTTTAAGCAATCTTAAAGTAACTTGCACAAGGTTACACGGCCAGTTATTTCTGGGTGTGGTGCTGAGTATCTGAGCCCAGATTTGATCCAGGTCGTCCCAACACTGGAGCCGGTGCTCTTACTCGCTGAGCCACCTGGCCGCCCTTAAGCAATTGGGGTTAAGTAACTTGCTCAAGGTTACACGGCCAGGTGTTTCTGGGTGGGTGCTAAGTGTCCGAGCCTGGGATTAGATCTCCAGGTCTTCTCAACACTGGAGCCGGTGCTCTTACTCGCTGTGCTACCTGGCCGCCCCGATGAGCTGGCATTCTAATAGGTGAAACAACAAAGGCATATAAAAATATGTTAAGCCCAAATATAATGTTAATAAATGATACATGCATATATGTATATGTACATGTATCTGTTGTGTGCATATTTATGTATGTATATACACACATATTCATATATACATATAATTTAAATATAAATTATTGGGATGGATAACACTAGTAGTTAGGGGAAAAATAAGGAAAGGCTTTATGCAGAATATAGTGTTTGGGATATGTCCTAAAGGAAGAGAGGGACTCTAACATAAAAGTAGAGAGGATGTGGATTCCAGATACGAGGAAGTCTAGTACAAAGGTGTGGAGATAAGAGATGAAGTGTTTTGGTTTTGTTTGTTTTTGTGAGAGAAGAGAGGCAAGTTTTATTTGATTGCAGATCATGGGAGAGGAAGCATACTCAAAAGAAGAGGGCAGGAAAATCCAGGTTTACATTTAATACCTTTTTTTTTTTTTTACAATCCATTAGGATGGAGTGCAGTGTAGAATCACAGAGCCTTGCGCCTGAAAGGGACCTTAAAGATAATTCCTTCACTTTATTTTATTTTATTTCATTTTTGCCTTTTGGAGGGGGGAAGGCAGAGCAATTGGGGTTAAGTGACTTGCCTAAGGTCACATGGCTAGTAAGTGTTAAGTGTCTGAGGCCAGATTTGAGCTCAGGTCCTCCTGACTCCAAGGCCGGCCCTCTATTCACTGCACCACCTAGCTGCCCCTCCTTCATTTTACATATGAGCAAATTGAAGGGAAATGAGTTGTTCACAGTCACATAGCAGAGCCAGGAATAGGGTGCATGTCTCTTGATGTCCACCCCAGGGATGTTTCTACCATATAACTGTGGTTCAGGCTTGTGACTTCTAGGGGATGCTACTGTGCCTGTATTTAACATTGAAAATACCTCTTACACAAAACCCTGTTTTCTTTTCTGATATAGATTTGGTTCTACACAAATAATATCTTTTCTACTGCTGGGATATCTACAGAGAAGATTCCATATATAACCCTGAGCACTGGTGGAATTGAGATTTTGGCTTCCATCTTCTCAGTAAGTAGTTCAGCTATGTAACGAAAAAACAATCTTACAGAGTGCAACAAAGCAAGTTTTTCTCAGAACATATAAAGAAAAAAATAATACCGTATTCTATCAAAATGCCCTTTTCATACTGAAGAGACCTTTCATTTTAGAAGATTTCCAAGAATTACCTTAGAACCAACAAGAATAATTTTTCTATCGTTTGTCTTCATTCTGGGAAAATAATTTCTTTTGTATCATTGTAGAGCCTAATGGATTCCTCCTATTGATAAATTCCCCCCCCCCTTTTTTTGCTATTTCTCTTACTGTTTTTCTCCATCTACCCCTTTTTATCTCAGTATAAACCATATGCAAGTTAGGCAAGTGCTGAGATATAGAATAGATGCCAAATTAGCTTTTGTCCATCTCAGGGAGTCTTACATAATCCTCTTAATCACCCTGAAACAAAACCTCAGGGTCATCTGGGTTTCTTCCATCTCACTCCACATCCAGTCAGTTGCCGAGTTTTATCGATGCTCCCTCTACAAGAGAGGGTTCTTTACTTTTTTTGATTCACGGACTACTTTGGTATTCTGGTGAAGCCTATGAACCCCTTCTCAGAATGATTTGTTGCCTGCATTTATAACTAAAGGAAAAACTAAATTTCACTTTAAAGTTAGCAAAAATAAATGTGTATTTTCCCATCCAAATTCATGGACTCTCTGAATTTATCAATGGACCCTTTGAATCCCAGGTTAAGAACCCCTGCTGTACCATGTGTCTTACCTCCACTTCCTTCCTTCCCTTCCTGCCCTTGCCACACTTGTCATCTTGCTCATTATTTCTCATCTGGGGTATTGCAACAGACTCTTAAATGGTGTCCCTGCCTGCATTCAATCCCCTATTACATTCAGCTGACTTTAATAGAGCTAGGTTAAGGGTTCCCAAATATTTTCAATCCTCCATTGCTGACTGGCTTTCATTTAGCCTTCCTGTATCCCTTATTCAGTATAAGAGGTTACTGTGCACAGGCCCATAAGAAGAGATTGTTTTCATAAAGAAAACTATATTTGATATATCATATTTTTATAATATCATAAAGTTATTAAATGTTTATCTGAACATAGTCAAATAAGTTAGTGTAATGGAAATGCAAATTTAAAGATCTTCCCTGCCCCTAGGCTAAAGTGTACCTGGAGCCTGGGGTGGGAGGCTTGTTTTTCAGTAGATACTTTTTGATTGGCCAGTGGGTCCAAAAGGTTGTTACATTCTCCAAGCCAGGAGAAGGCTATATAAGCCCTGATGTGTATCTTTGTTTTGGGGGCTCACTTTGAGAAGTGTTCTGTGATTTGATATGGATTCTGGGAAGCCGTTGTCTGGAACCCCCCCCCCCCGGCTTTGAAAAACCCAGATGTTGAAACCCAGATGTTGATTGGGTATGGATGTAATGGCTGGACAGTTTGGAAAGCTGTCTACTTGATCTGTTTCTGTCTTGATAATTCTGCCTGTATACTTTGAAGTTCAGGGTGCTGACCTTTTTCCCCTGAACGAGGTAAACGATATATGTTTGACTGATTAAAGTAAGCTTGTTAACCCATTTTGAGTTGCTTTCCTTTATCAAAGCAGATCCAAGAACCTGTATGGGCAGCAAACCCTGAGGATGTGCTTGGGGTGCTTGCCACTACAGTTAGTGAGACCATTGATTCTGTTTCTTTTCAATCCATAGCTTTAATTTCAATATAGTTTTTTGTTTTAATATTTTATATTTTCCTAATTATATGTAAAAACAATTTAAACTTTCCTTTTTCACAACTTTGAGTTCCAAATTCTCTCCCACCTTCCCTGCCCTCTCCTCTCATTGAGAAGGAAAGCAGTTTGATGAAGGTTATACATATGCAGTCATGCAAGATGTATTTCCATATTAGTCATGTTGTGTAAAAAGCACATACAAAAAAACCCAAGAAAAATAAGGAGAGGGGAAAAAACAGCATGCTTCAATCTGCATTCAGATTCAATTAATTCTTTCTCTGGAGGTGGACAGAATTTTTTATCCTACGTCCTTCAGCATTTTCTTGGATCTCTGTATTGCTGAGAATAGCTAAGCCATTCAGAGTTGGTCATTATACAATTCAATACAGTTTTTGAAAGAGATATTGACATTTCATTTCCTACCTCCTTTTTGTTTTTTTCCCTTTCTGGCTTTGATTGAGAACTGTACTGATAATCCTGATTCACAGATAACAGTTATCAGTGGGAATGAAAGTTTGCTAAGTATGTTTCATAAGAAAGGGACAGACTTCTCCAAGGGTACACCAAACTTTTGTAATTTCATTGACTGGAAATCAGTTAGGAGTTTCTGGTTATTGCAGAGATAGATGAGCATCTCCTGGGTCATTGTTGTTGATATTTTCTAGCTCATGATGATTTGAATGTCATATTCCAGTCTCATTCCTTTGATTGCAGTCAGTAAGAATTATTGATCTGATTGACTCAAAATTTTCAAATGTTCTGTAGTGTTCCCTCCATTTCTTACCCTGCCACCATTTTCCATATTTTCTCCAAATGTATTTTCCCTCCATGCATGCTACGCATTTTAGAATTTATAATAAGGTAGGATAGTTATTTACCAAATAGTCCCCATAACCTTTTGGCAAGCTTCTTGTACTCCTGCGGAGTGTGAGAACCCCTGAGCTAAACAGAAATTAGTTTCAGTTGTCACACTCAAGGACCTCACAGACAAATGTGAAATCCCCAGCCATCACCAGTCTTCTTGATATTTGTCTTGCCAATGGACTTCAATGACTCTGTAAAGGAGAGTGAGGCTGATGACCTTGTGCAAATATGCCTCATTTAAATTTAATACAGAAGTCAAGACATCACTTTTGTGATGTCATTGGTCTTCTTCAAAAATGAAGAACAAACAATAACAATGCACACACACACACACACACACACACACATATATATATATGTGTATGTATATATATATATATATTTCCCATAGTCCCCTATGCCCACCTTTGCAATAAAGTCACTGAGTATCACAGTATGTGCTACTTTAATTTGGAAGGTCAATAAGTCATCCTCATACTAACTGATAAGAGCAGTAATAATAATGTCTTACAGCACTCTAAGATTTGCACACTACTTTCCTAGCATGAGGCTGAGTACACATATTATTATCTCCATTTCTCAGATAGGAATCTTTAGTCTCAGAGAAGTTAAATGAATCGCCCTTTGTCACACAGTGGGTCAGTGTCAGCGGTGAGATATGAACTTGGTTCTCCTGACTCCAAGTCCAGTATGAGACCACTTCCTGCTAATCTATAAGAAGATTCTAAGCTATGGAGTCCTGTGACAGCATAGCAATTGGTTCCCAAACTTCACTGTGACTATCCATGTGACCCACTCTTCTTTGCTCCCCATACTTTTTACTCAAGGGGAGGATATGCAAGTTTGAGAATTCTGGAGTTAGAAGAGATTACATGCATTTCTCTCTGTGTGCAAACTTTTTTTTAACTGGGTTAAGCAATTAAAATTAGAATGCTACCAAATCAAATTGTATTCAACTCAGAGAAGAACCTTCTTTTTCTAATTGCATCCTAACTCCAAATTAGTATCTCTTCTGTTCAGCTTACCAGCAGTATTAACTGCTATAGAAAGATTAAGGTGAATGAGGATTTTAAGAAAACCATAAGATTTCATATTTAGCAAGTTATACATAACCTACAAAGCACTAAAATGTTCTCAGTATGGAGTCCATGAACTTATTTATTTTAATGGTTTGATAAAGATATATAATTGACTTCCTTTGTATGCATATATGTTTATTATTATTATATTTATTTTAAAGTATTATTTTGGGAAAGGGTCAATAGGATTTACCAGACTACCAAAGGGGTTCTTTACACAAAAAAGGTTAAGAACCTCTGAATTACACAATAAGATACAAAAGAATTAGATAATGATACAGGATACAACTAAATGCACAAGAGAGAGAACATGGTATAGTGAAAAGAGTGAGTGTCATGGAATCAGAGGGCCTGGGTTCAGATCCTTATTCTGATATTTATTAACCATGATCCCAAGCAAACCTCTTAGCCAAGTTTCATACAAACATTCTTTGCTTTCCCAATTCCTGATTTCAACTTCTCGTGATTCTTCTTCATCTCTTTCATATTTATAGAATTTCAGAGTTATAAGGGAATTCAATGGCCAGCTAACCCAACACACGTATGGGGGAAATAAATCTTTACAACCTAAATGTTATCCATTCAGTTTTTTCTTGAAGTACTCTTGTATGGGGGAACCAATAACCTCCTGAGGAAACACACTTTTCGATAGTTCTAATTGTTAGGATTTTCCCCCTTAAAACAAGACTATATTTGCTTCTTTATAACTTCCATTCATTTCTCCTAAATATGCCTTCTGGTCCACTGCCCTAGGCTTGGGATCTGTTTTACTTGTTAACTTTCTGCTGGCCAAGATGGAACATGACAGAAAGGCCGAACTGCTTTATCAGTAGCTGGGCTTACCTAAGAACCTTGGAGAGAAAGTCTTTGTCATCCCATTTACTATTTATGAGACCTTGGGCAAGTATACTTTTTTAAACATGTATATATCACTAATTATATTTTTTCAATTAGCAAGTACTAATTTTCCCTTCCTTCTACCTCCTCACTCACTGGAAACAAATTAAAAAAAAACACAAAATCCTTGTAATAAAAATATAATCAAACAAAATTTCCTGCATTAACTATATTAAAAAAATGTGTCTAATTATTTACTTTTTACCCATCACCTCTCTGGAAATATTCTTGGTGGGTAACATTCTGGATCACTGACCTTCTGGAATCACTATTTGTCATTGCATTAATCAGAGTTCTTAAGTACTTTAAGGTTGTTTATATTTACAATGTTTTTCCTAGGATAAATTGTTCTAGTTCTGCTTCTTGCCCCCTGTATCAGTACATGTTAGTCTTCTTAAGTTTTTCTGAAACTATCCCTTTCACCATTTCTTACAATGCAACAGTGTCCCGTTACATCTATACACTATAATTTGTTCTTCTGTTCCCGAATTGATGAACACATCTTTAGTTTCCAGTTCTTTTTTTAATTAATTTTTAATTTTCAACATTCATTTCCATAAGATTTTGAGTTCCAAATCTTCTCCCTCTCCATCATCTCTTCCCTCCAAAAGATGGGGTGCAATCTGATGTAGGCTCTACATGTACATTCATACTATAGTTTAGTTCCATGCATACTTTAGTTCCTAAAAAGGCAAGTCTTTTGAGACTTTTCTGGGCCTTAATTTCCATACTTGTAAAATGAGGAGGTGGATTCAGTTCTAGATTCTATGCTCATTAAACAGAAGACCTTCATAGGATGCAGTCAGCCCTGAAAGTCAGCAAGCCAGAATGGTTTGCTGTGCATTGATTTTGTCCAAAAAGTACCACGAGACCTTATAGGAACTTCAGGGCAACAGGAGACTCAGACTATATGTGTCTAAGAGATCACTGTTTACCATCTAATAGAACAGAAGTATCCCTCAGAGAAAAAGAAATTACCATGACTTCCTTGGCTTGGCATATAAATACCTTCATTCTAGAGGATCAGTGATTAAGTTTGAAGAACTGGAACTTATGTAAAACAGCCCAATAAAGGCAGCAGAAAAAGACTCCCTAGAAAACCACCAGTGTCCTTGGGGAAATTAATGCTGTCAAGGCAAACTGAAGAGCAAATTCAATCAGTACCACAGGGCCAAAAAGCTTAACAATGGCTCTGGTCTAGAAAATGGAGAAATGGGAGCTGGACAGATTGGTTAGAACATTACTGAAGTGATCAAGGACCATTCAGATCTCTTTCAGGCCTCAGTGTTCATGTAGATATAACTAGGAAGTTGGACTTAATGATCTTCTCAGAGTTCACAAAGACACAGGATATCCTTTGATAGTGAGACGTTGGGTGTTAGAGGCAAGATGGCAGCATAGAAGCAGGAAAACTCATATGCTCCCTCCATAACCACCTCAAATACCTATAAAATATGACTCCAAACAAACTGTAGAGCTATATAACCCACAAAGTGACAGAGAGAAACAAATCTCCCGGTGAAGGCAGCCTGGCAGGGAGGCCAGCACAAAGGGTCCATCACAGTGTGCTGGGACCTGAGCCCAGACACACGTGAGCCCATGGTTTTAGCCTCTGTGTGGCCCTGGCTAGAAGGACTTCAGGAAAGTGGATCAGCAGCAGCTGGGGTGGTTTCCAGAAATATCAACCCATAAATGCCAAAGACAAAGTGAGAGGTCAGTGTAAAACTCTGTTGGAACTGGGGAGGACTAGGAGTGTGGTCTAGCCCCTGTCCCACCCCACCCTCAAGCGAGAAGCATGTGGCTGCTTCAGAGCTCCCGGCCTGCAGATTGTAGGGAACCAAGCAACCATTCAGAGGGTAATTGCTCTTGCTTTAACCTGCCTGTATCTGGATTGTGGTCTTGGGTGGTGTTCCTGAGGTGTGGCCAGTGAGCCAGAGTGTGTGGGGGCTGTAGAGAAGGTGCCCCACTAATAGCTCCAGCAGCTGTGAAAACACCAGCAATTGGGACAAAGCTCCCTTCTGGAAGCAGAGTTCTACCATGGCAAAGAGCTCAAAAGTCAAGTAATTGGCTGCAAATATGAGCAAACATAGGAAGCACAAACAAACCATTGAATTCTTTTTTGGGGACAGAAAGTATCAAGGTGTGGAGCTGGAGAAAGACATTGAAGTCAGAACTTCTCAACCAAAAGCTTCCAAGAAAAATATGAAGTGCTTACAGGCCATGGAGGAGCTCAAGAAGGATTTTGAAAATCAAGTAAGAGAAGTAGAGGAAAAATTGGGAAGGAAAATGAGAATGATGCAAGAAAATCATGAAAAGAGAATCAACAACCTGATTGAAGAAAATAGCACCTTAAAAAATAGACTGATTCAAATGGCAAAAGAGGCTCAAAAAGCCAATGAGGAGAAAAATGCCTTAAAAAGCTGAATTTGCCAGATGGAAAAAGAATCTCAAAAGCTCACTGAAGAGAATCATTGCTTCAGAATTAGATTGGAGCAAATGGAAGCTAATGACTTTATGAGAAATCAAGATACTATTAAACAGATCCAAACAAATGAAAAAATAGAAGGCAATGTGAAATATCTCATTGGAAAAACCACTAACCTGAAAAATAGATCCAGGAGAGGTAATTTTAAAATTATTGGACTACCTTGAAAGCCATGATCAAAAAAAGAACCTAGAAATCACACTTCAAGAAATTCTCAAGGATAATTGCCCTGATATTTTAGAAGCAGAAGTCAAAATAAAAATTGAAAGAATTTACCAATCACCTCTTGAAAAAGATCCCAAAAAGAAAACTCCTGGGAATATTATAGCCAGGTTCCACAGTTCCCAGATCAAGGAGAAAATATTATAAGCAGCCAAGAAGAAACAATTTGAATATTGTGGAAACACAATCAGGATAACATAGGATCTAGCAGCTTCTACAATAAGAGAATGAAGGGCTTGGAATATGATATTCCAGAGGTCAAAGGAAGTAGGATTAAAACCAAGAATCACCCACCCAGCAAAAATGAGTATAATGTTTCAGGGGAAAATATGGTCATTCAGTGAAGTAAAGGTAATTCAATGAAGTGAAGTACTTTCAAGCATTCTTGATGAAAAAACCAGAGTTGAATAGAAAATTTGACATTCAAATACAAAAAGCAAGAGAAGCATGAGAAGGTAAACAGGGAAAAGAAATCATAAGGAACTTATCAAAGTTAAACTATTTGCATGCCTACATGGAAAAACTATAATTGTAACTTAAGAAACTTTTCTCAGTATGAGGATAGTTTAAGGGAATATAAATATATATGTATGCGTACATATATATGTCTATATAGGAGGGTATATGTGCATATGAATACATATGTGAGTGTATATATGTGTACAGGTATACATAGACAGAGGGCACAGGATCAGTTGAATAGGAAGGAATGATATTTAGAACGTGAAATTGAGAGGTGAGAGAGGAATATAATGAGAGGAGATGGGCAGAGACAGAATGAGGTAAATTATGTCATAGAAGAGGCAATGGATAACTGTAACAATGTAGGGGAAGAACAGGAAGGCAAAAGAGAATGGGTCAACCTTACTCTCATTGAATTTGCCTTAGGGAGGGAATGACATACACACAAAATTGGTATCTTGCCCTATAGGAGAGTAGGGGGGAAAGGATGAGAAGGAGGATGATGGAGGGAAGGGCAGATTGGGGGGGGAGGGTAGTTAGAAGTACACACTTTTGAAAAGGGACAGATCAAAGTAGAGAATAGAACAAGTGGGGGGGGCGGGATAGGATGGAGGGAAATATAGTCAGTCTTTCATAATATATCCACTATGGAAATGTTTTGTGTAACTACACATATACAACCTATATTGAATTGCTTATCTTCCCAGTAAGGGTGGGTGATGAGGTGAGAAGGGAAAGAATCTGGAATTCAAGGTTTTAAAATCAAATGTTTTTTTTAAATTATCATTATTATTATTTTTTACATGCAACTGGGAAATAAGATATACAGGCACTGGGGTATGGAGATCCATCTTGCCATACAAGAAAGTCAGAGTGAGGATGAGGGATGATATAGGAGAGAGCAGTTTGGGGGAGGAGGTATACAGTGGGATTGCTGTTCTGGGGTGGTGGGTAGGGGAAAGACATGGAGAAAATTTGTAACTCAAAATCTTGTGGAAATAAACGATGTAAACTAAAAATAAACATAAAATTTAATTTTTTTAAAAAAATATATGTTATTCTATAATGGGATTTAGCATTTAAAGGAACCTTAGGTCTCAACTAGAACAGAGGTTCTTAACCTATTTTTATGTAACAGACCCCTTTGGCAATCTGGTGATGCCTATGGACTCCTAAGAATAAAGTTTTTAGAATGTATCACATAAAATACACAGGATTACAAAGGAAACCAAAGTTTAGTGAAAATAATTCATTTTCCCATCCAAGTTCATGGATCCCTTCAAATCTATCAACTAAACCTTTGGGGATCCATGGACCCCAGATCAAGAACCCCTTATCCAGTCCCACTTTTTTGTTACCTATCAGGAAATGAGGCCCAAAGAGGCAGTAACTTGCTTTCTACTACACAGGGAGTAAGTGATGGAGTCAGGGTTTGAATCTGTTTCCTCTGATTCCAAATCTAGTCTTCTTCAACATCTTGATTCAAGTGGGAGGCAGATTATGCAAAGACAGTGAAGGAGGGAAATAAAGTAATAGTCCAGGTATGTTAAAAAAAAAAGGGAGATGATAGATAGATAGATACATAGATAGATAGATAGATAGATAGATAGATAGATAGATAGATAGATAGATAGATAGATAGATAGATAGATAGGTGGATAGATAGATAATCCTTCCCTGATTATTAGGGTAATGTAAAAAGAAAGCTTTGGGGACCAAGATTTTTCATTTTACCCATTCCATACAGTGTAGACACCAACATACTTGGATCATCTAAGAAGATCTTGAACAAATAAATTTTCCTGCTATTAAATATACATGATGCTAGTTGCTAGGATAAGAATCCCTTATATTATTCCATTTATACTCATAACAACTGTGTATGGAAAGTGGTGTTTTATTTTTGCCATTTTTCAGATGATGAAGCTGAATCTCTGAGGGGTAAAGTGTCTTGCTGAAGGAAGTTGGGGAGCTGGGTTTTGACCCCATGTTATTCCTGCCTATTGAAATCTTTCCCTTACTTCAAGGCTCAGCACTGGGGACCCTTCTGTAGTGCTTTCCCAGATCTTCCCCTCCCCTCCCAACTGAAAGCCTTTTCTCCTCCTCAGATTTTCTTAGCATACTCCCCTTGTATCTCTTGTTGGTTCCCCCATTATATTCTACCTTAGATCAAAATTGTTCATGGATGTGTTCCAGGCTCTCTCCACTGGATCCTATTTCTTCAATTCAAAGACCTTGATTATGAATAACAATGATAATGATACTAATATTTACAATAATGATCATAAGTGATGGTAGATGATGAGGATGGTTATATGGTTCCATAGGCTCAAACCAGTCAAATCATTCAGTAGTTTGTCTCTCTAAAACTTAGGATATTTTAGAAACATGAGTTTCATGAAAGATGAGTGGTTTGGTGGGTTAGGAAACATCTTGCATTAGAAATCAGGAAAGCTGATGAATTCTAGTCCTGGTTTTTCCCCCAGTGATGCCTCCCTTTCATCTAGTGCTTTCAGGCTTACAAAAGGCAGCACTTGTGTTCCTCCTGCAGAGCCCCTCAGAATATCCTGGCCCAGGAGTGCACTGGCCATTCTAGCTATGGAGTCAAGGGTGGGAGGCTTAAAAAGAGACTACATGTGGAAACGAAAACAGTGGTCAGAGAAATGCTACTCAAGGCAGCCTGTGCAATGCAAGTTTTATTGACTCCATTTTGTAAGCTAGAAGACTGAGTCCTAGAGAGAGGAAATTATTTTGATGGATAGTAATTGCCTAGGAAGCAGCTAGGTGACCCAGTGGGTAGAGGACTGGGCCTGGAGTAAGGAAGACCTGAGTTCAAATATAGCCTCAGATATTTATTAGCTGTGTGACCCTGGGCAAGTCACTTAACCTCTGTTTGCCTTAATCCATTAAAGAAGGAAATGACAAACCATTCAAGTATATTTGCCAAGAAAACTCTGTAGCCAATATTAGTGTGCTATGGTCCACAGGGTCATGAAGGGTCGGATGTGACTGAATTACAAAACAGCAACAACAAATTTTTAGAACCAGGGTTCAAAACTTAGTTTCTTCTAGTCTTAATTCTTTCATTTGTTAAATGGAGATAATAACACTTGTCCTGTTTACTTCACAGGATTGTTGTGAGGACCAAATGAGAGATAATGAATGTGAAAACGTTATGAAAAGCCTAATTGCTATGGAGGGTAAGGTAAAAAATGAGATGGAGTTGGAGAGAGAAAGAGAACATTCCCAAGATCATAGCTCCAGAGCTGGAAGCTGAGAAGTCATCTAGTCCAACCTCCCGACTTTAAAGATGAGGAGAGTGAGGCCAGTGAGTCACTTGCAGAACGATACATAGGGAGAAAGCATCAGAAACAGGACATAGTTGAAGACAAAAATCAGAACTTACTAAAAATGGACTCAGAAGAGATTTGCCCTTTTTAGAAGGGCTTTTGGAGCCCCACATTAGAAACATAGAACAAAGGTTTCAGAGGAAAAGAGAAAAAAACACAAAATCAGAGTTAGACATTTTATGACCTTGATTAAACACACACTTCATTTTGACTGTAGGTGAATGACTGGTCATGCCAGTGAGCAGAGGCACAGGCTCCAAATTGTATTTTGTTTTGAAAATTAGAAACTTGATTCGATTACCTGGATCCTTATGGGATGTAGACAGTGAATGTATTTCCCCTCCAAATGTATATCATAAAAATGCTGAAGGAGCTTAGCTTTACTCTCACGGTTCAGTGGTAAAGACTTTCACAGTGAGAGAAAAAAAAGTTTTTCATTTTTAAATATATTTCAGCACCATGCCATCACAAATATGTTTTAAAATAGACTGGCCAAGTTGTAAATTCTTTGCAGTCTCTTATAAATTTTTAAATTTTACGGTGGAAGAAGATTTCAATTTAGAAATCATCAGTGTTAGGGCAAGATATAACCATATGTAAAACATGGGATGTTGGATCTGGAAAAGACCTTCCAAAACACTAAAGGACCTTAAAACTTGAACATAGAATATAGAATATCATCTGTCCTATCTTCAGCAAGTCATTCCCACTGTCTAGTACTCAGTTTCCTTAGAGGACTGGATTAGTTCTTTAAGGTTAGCCTAGTTCTGATTCTCTAACACTGTGTAATAATAAGTCTTAGAACTTGTAACAAAGGATGTTAATGTTGGAAACAACCTTAGAATAGAGAATAGAGGATGGTAGAGGGGAAAAGGTATTAGAAGTCATTTAGTGCAAACCTCTCTCTTTTATTTTGTGTTGTTTTTTAGTTAAATTTCGTGGTTTTTTAGAAGGATCCAGTTTCTCTTCCTCCCACCTTTCCTCAGACCCCTACAATTTGAGAGAGTAAAACAAAACCTGTTTTAAAACATGTATGTTGTTTGGTCCATCATGTCCAACTCTTTGTGATCCCATTTTGGGGTTTTCTTGGCAAAGATTCTGGAGTGATTTGCCATTTCCTTCTCCAACTCATTTTATAGATGAGGAAACTGAGGCAAGTAGGGTTAAGGGACTTGCCCAGGGTCGTCACACAGCCGGTAAATGTCTGACGCTGGATGTGAATTCAGGAAGATGAGTTCAAACCCAGTGCTCTACCCACCGTGTCACCTCGCTGCCCTTAATGCATCTATAGTCAAGCAAAATAAATTCTCACATTGGCCACATGCAAAAAAAAGGTCAGTATATTGTCTGAGTTAATCACCCCTCTGTCAGTGAGTTTCATCATGAGTCTTCTGAAACCAGAGTGTATCATTGACTCTATTGGCATTCTTATGTCTTTCAAAAACTGTTTGTCTTTATAGTATTACTGCGTATAATATATATTTTACATAATATATATGGTATACATATATTTTGCATTTAAGCTATTTTTCTGGTTCTGCTCTGCATTAGTTCATACAAAACTTTCCAGGTTTATATGAAACCATAATCTTCATCATTACAACATAAAAGTCTTCCATCACATTTCCGTATCATAACTCATTCAACCATTCCCCAATTAATTGTTACCTGCTCAATTTCTAATTCTCTGTCACTGCAAAAAGAGCTGCTATAAATACTTTTGCATATCCTTAGAGTTTGTTTTGCTTAGGACAAATCCCTCCCTTAACATACATTTACCTCCTCCTCTTCCTTCCCTGTTTCCCTGTTAAGGCAAATGTATTTCTGTACCAACTGTGTATGTGTATTTATTCTTCCTTCCTTTAACCAGTTCAGATAAGAGTAAGGGTCAAGTGTGATCTACTCCCCCACTCCTTCCTCCTTGTTTGTATATAAACTTCTATTTGTCTATCCTATGTATTCATGATCATTTCCCCCTTCTTCCCTCTCCCTTCCCCCCTGCCCATTGTATTCCTCTTCCTCTCCTTTTTCATTCTTCTTTCATCAAAACATAAGAGAACCACTCCCATGACCACTGTCTAATTGGACTCCATTTATGATCCTTAAAGATGATAGAATTCTGAAAGGACAGATATACCATCTCCCCATATTAGAATGGAAGGAATTTATCCTCCTTTATTAGCCTTGTGATTTTTCAGTCATCTTTACCTATTTATGTCTCTCTTAACTCCTATGTCTTCATTTCAAAGTTTCTACAAAGCCAAACTTCTCTTTTTAAAGATGGGGAAATGGAGTCGAGTGAGATAAAGTGGTCCACCCAAGGTAATGAGCCAGAGAGAGCGGCAGGACTTCTAATTCCCAATCCCTTCCCCTTTCCACGGCATCACCATGTCCTCCATCAGTGCTGGCCATTATTCCCCTCCTCAGTGTGAAAATGTCTGCTGGAAAGGGTATTCCCTTCTGAGATCGTAATCAAAGGGAGAAAATTGCAGTGACATTTAGGACTCCTGGTGTCCTTGATGATAAGAGAGGATCCTCAGCCTCTGTATGCGATCTCCCAGTCCTTTGAAATGAAATGTCAGATAGACTGTCTCGGAGGGCCGAGCCACGTACTATTTGTTGAAAATGCTGCATTAACCTATTGTAGAGGATTCATTAAGTTCTGCTCTTTGCCTTCCATCAATATGAGTTTCTGTAGAAAAGGCATCCAACCAGTCTCTAAATTGGCAGGGTGGGGGAGAGAGAGGGGAATGCGTGGTAATGGAAACAGCACTCTACCTAGAGCCCAAAGACCTGAGTTCTCTTGCCAATTATACTGCTTATTAGCTGTGGAGTCTTGGATAAATCACTTAATCTTTCTCATCCTCAGTTTCCTCATCTATCAAAGGGACATGATGATACTTGCACACTTCCTATTTTAGAGGATTATTGGAATTAAGGAGATTTATTAATGTGAGCTGAGAAAATCATCACCACCAAAGTATATATTATGACTGTCCAAGGGATTAACATCAGAAGTGGATATGATTCTGTTAGTGGAATTGACATTAAAGATTTTCCTTGTCACCTGCTCCCTAGGGACCATCGAACCTTTCCATCTGACTTGCAACTGAAATCTGCTGTGTGAATCTTCTGCTATTAGAATGTGAGCTCCTTGGAATCAGCCACTGTCTTGCTTTTCTCTTGCTATCTCCAGTACTTAGCACCACATTTTGCAAATAAGGACTTCATTTTTTGAAAAAGTATATTCATTCATTCACTTACTCATTCTTATTGGCAATAATGATGAAAATGTGCAATCTCTGTCTAGAGTCTTATGGAAGGAAAGAGTTGGCTTTAATGATCAATTTCTGGCTTAAAAGACAATTTTGCCTGAGCTTGTCTTTGTGTTGCTATTTCCCCATAAGTCTGCTTTAGGCAGAGAAAGGCTCCCCGCCAAGGATTGATGGGTTTCTTGGGACTACCAAAGAAACTACTTTGTGTTTTGGGGCACCTGAATTATGATGCTGGGAGTTCTAATGTTTCCCATTTCTTAGCTTTCACTGTAGAAGAGACTTAGGCAACATTCAGAACACTGATGAGAGTTTAACACAGAAAACATCTGGGTGAGCAAGAGGGAAGTGGAACTATTTCCAATACTGGTTTGAGTTTTTTCATACAACTAGGTGAACTACTGCAGGGAAGGACATTCCCAGTCCCCAGAGCCCAATGGTTTGATGGCATATACAGACTAATGTAATAGAAATAAGATGGAGTTTGAAGACAGAAGCCATAGTTTTAAATCTGATCATTGAAAGAGTGCTGAATTTGGAAGAAGTGGGTTCATATCCTATTCTTCCCCTGTGACTTTGTGCAAATCACTTTAGGTCTTTGGGTCTCAGTTTTTTCCTATAGAAAATAAGGTTGTTGGGCTAGATGACCCCTAAGAACCTCTTTAGCTCAAAACTTCTGATCCTGTTTCATCCCTAAATCTTCTTCTAAAGCCGTGTCACTCTCCCATTCAGTAAATCCCGGTGGCTCCCTACTGCCTCCAGGAACAAATATAGAATCCTCTCTTTGACTTTTAAAACACTTTAAAACCTGGACCTTTCTTACCTTTCCAATTTTGTTATACCTTACTTCCCTCCACATACTCTGTGATCCAGTGACCCTGGCCACCTGGCTGTTCCCCTCAGAAGACAATCCATCTTTTTAATCTGTGCATTTTCACTGATTGTCCTCCATGCCTGGAAGAGGACCCACTCCCCCCACCTCTACCTCCTTTCTTCCTTTGATCTCAGCTAAAATCCTACCTTCTGCAAAAAGCCTTTCCCAGTTTTCCTTAATGTTAGTGCTTTTCCTCTGAGAGTATCTCCAACTTACCCTTCCTGTATCTCGTTTGTCCTGAGCTGTTTGTGTAGCGTCTCCCCTATTAAACTGGTACTCTTTGAAGACCATTGTTTTTGCCTTTCTTTGACTCTCCAGCACTTAGCCCAGTGCATGATGCATAGTAGGTACCTAAATATGTGTTTGCTGACTTACTGACTTTCCTTTCAAAGCTAAACGTACCTAGTTCCTTCAGTCAATCTTCACATGACCTGCTCTAGCCAGTCCCCTCACCACCCTTGTTGCCCTCTGTTGGACATATTGAAGCTTATCGATTTCTTTCCTATGATAGTGTGCCCTGAACTAGACTCACCATACCAACTATCATCTGATCAGAGCAGAGGACAATAAGGCTAGTCCCTTTCCTCCCTGCCATGAGTTCCATTATCTCTTCTCTAAGGCTTTATTGTGGGTTTTTCCCCCTTTGCACAAAGTTCAACTTTAAAAAAATAATATTTTAATGGACATTAATTAATTAATGGACATTGTCAATATAATTATGTTAATTATTTGCTTGGTTCTATTTATTTTGTTCTGTGTCAATTCATGTAACTTTTCTCTTTTTTGTATGAATTCATTTCTTACTCTACCCTAATATTTCACTATATTTATAAGCTAAGCTTTTTTTATACGCAGTGAAGAGCTATAGAAAAGTAATCTATTTTCAAAATAAAGGAAGGCAACATGACGTAGTCCTGGAAACATGCCTGGATTGGGAGTCCTAGAATCCAGACTGGTTTGCATCCTGGATTTGGGGCTCTCTGGGTAATCTTGGGCAAATTACTTGGCCTCTCACATTCCTTTATCTTCAAACTGGGGATATAGACATCATGACCTCTAAAGCCTCTTTCTAGTCTTCCTCATCCATCTAATGAGAGAGATCACTAAAGTCTATTCCTTCCTTAAATCTGTGATACTCTGAAAACATAAAAACTGCAAGACACAATTTTATATTTTCATTATAAACAAGTTTCCCAGATCTGAGTTTATTTGAAAAGAAATGAAACTCTAAATATAACTACAGGGTCAGGAAGGTCACTTGAAAGTGCTTCTTCAAGGCACTCATGCTCTTGCAGATTCACTGCAAGCAAATTGACCTGAAAGCCTGGCTCTGCCCCCTGCTGTGTGAGTGACTTGGGGCAAATCCTGTAAGGTCTTGGGCCTCTGTTTCCTTATCTGTAAAATGAAAGGCCATGATAAACTAAATGGCATCTAAGATCTCTTCCAGCTGTAGAACAGGGATTCATAACCTTTGTTTATATCATAGATCTCCTGTACAATCTGGTAAAACTTAAGGACTCCTCTGACTAAGGTGATAAGATACAAAAATTAAAATACATAGGATTAAAAAGGAAACCAATTATATTGAAGGGAAGCTGTCCATTTTTATTTTTAAAACTTGGGAACCCCAGGTTAAGAACACCTGGACTAGAGAAACAATTCTGTGGCTAACAGTAAAATCGTTACTTCTTGTTTTAACAAATCAAGAATTTAAAATGTCCCCTATACAGGTGGGTGCTCCCCTCACCAATGCAGATCACAGCCCTTATACAAAGTTAATAGGTGACCTTCTTGAATCTGTGGCTAAAAAATTTCAACAGAATGATGAATCTCTATAAACTTACATAGTTGCCCCCCCCTTTACATGACAATTAGTCCATCCCTAGGAGCAAGACACAGAGGTGGAAGAGTGGATAGAGCTTTAGGCCTGAAGTCAGGAAGACCTGAGTTCAAATCCAGCCTCAATCAATCAGTAAACATTTATTAAGTGCCTACTTTGTGCCAGGCACTGTTCTAAGAGCTGGGGATGCAAAACACAGTCCCTGACCTCAAGGAGTTTGCAATCTAAAGACAGAAATTTCTTAGCTGTGTGACCCTAGGTAAGTCATTTACCCTTTGTTTCCTCAGCTGTAAAATGAGTATAATAACAGTGTTTACCCCTCAGGGTTGTTGTGAGAATCAAAATGACATAAAACTTGTTTCCTTTCTCCCTTCTTGGATGAGTACTTGAAGCTTGTGCAGCTTGGTGTAGGAGTTACACAAGCTTATCCTTTTCTTGTATAGAAGTCAATAACCCAGGGTCACTTCCACCCTCTGATGAGGCATTTAAAGTCAGACGTCAGTGGAAGAATCCATTATCACTGGGTTCGTAACAAGTGAAAAAGCATCACCAGCCATAAAACATCTCTGTGCAGTCACTGCCAACCAAAAAAAAACTTTTTTTTGTTTCTTTTGTCACAAACCTATTTCTGCAATCATTTTGACAGCCCATTAAAATGGCTTCGAGGCTTAATACAATTAAAAACGGAAAGGGCATTGTTAATTTTATCCATATGCAATTTTCACTCAGGACATCATCATTCATTACTTTTGGCAACTTTAAATAATTGACTTCTTGCAAAAACAGCTGGTTTTGCAAATTGAATCTGTTCATGTAGCATTCAGTCAAAGCAAAATGAACTTTCATTAAATTTCATTCTGTCTTGCCAAGGATATAGCTTCTAGTCTTATGGTGGATGGAAGCCTTAATAAATATAAAGGAAATCAAGGCCCCGTGCTGTAGAAGAAATAGTGTTGGTTCTGCACACTGAGGGCCCAGGTTCAAAGCTTGCACTACCAAATCTGCTACTTTATGCCAGTGTAACCGCAGGCAAGTAAGTCATATATGCTCTCTGGGCCTCAGTTTCCTCATTGGAAAAAAATGAGTGGTCAGACAAGATGCTCTATAAAGTCCCTTCCCAATTCTAAATCCGGGATCCTATTACCTCTCCAAATAAAGTTACCAAGCATTTCTTAAGTATTTACCACATGCCATGCCCTGTATCAAGCAGTGGAAATTCAAAGAAAGGCAAAACAGCTCCTTCCCTTAAGGAACGTATGTTCTAATAAGGGAGACAACTTACAAGCAACTATGGACAAAGAAGATGTGTGCAGGGCAAATGGAGGCAAGATCAGAATCAGATACTACCATTAAGGGGGACCAGGAAAGTCTTCTTGCCAAAGGTGGTATTTATCTGGGACTTGACAGAAGCCATGGAGGGCAGCAGGAGGAAGAGGTGAAGAGAAAGAGAATTACAGGCAGGGGAGAAAGCCAATGCCTTACACAGGCTCAGAAGATGGCCAATGTCACTGAAGGAGAGTGGCAGGGTAGGAGGGGAACAGGCTATGAAGGACTTTAAACACCAGAGTATTTGATATATGATCTAGATAATGTAAGGAGTCACTGATGTTTCTTGAGTAAGAGAAGGACATGGTTAGGAAAATCACTTTGATGGTTGAATGCAGTATGGATTGTAGAGGGGAGAGACTAGAAGCAGGGAGAGCGACCAGGGGGCTATTGTTGTAGTTCATGTGTGAGGTGATGAGGACCTTCTCCAAGATGGCAGCAGTTTCAGAGGAGAGAATGGGGCACATACAAAAGACATTACAAAGGTACGGTCAACACAACTTGACAATAGATTGGATATGGGAAGGATGAGAGTGAGGAGCTGAGGATAATACTTAGTTTGTGAGACTAAAGTCTGGAGAGGATGGTAGTGATATCAACAGGAATAGGGAAATTAGGAAGGGTGGGATTTTTTTTCAGAGGTGATGGAAAGATAAAGAGATTAGTTTTAGAAATGTTGAATTTCAGATGTCTATGAGACGTCCAGTTCAAGATATCAAGTAAACAGAGATTTGAGACTGGAGGTCACGAAAGCTTTAGCTATAAGGGTGTTTGACTTGGTGCCCTTGAAAGACCCTTCTAGGCCTAAGAATCTCTATTATAAATAGAGAGTAATATAAAAATAATATAAATTATATGTAAACAAATAAAGGTATATATGTATAAACATAAAATAAACATATAAAGAGTATAACATACTGTTTGCTTCTAAGAAACAAAAGAAATCCATCATCAGGAATTCTCATTCATAAATGTGTCCCCATGGTGAAAGTTTCTGCTGCATGTATTTGATGCCCTCAAGAATAAAAGGTTTAATAGACTTGAAAGGTATTTTACTTCTGACTAGACTTTGCAAAGTGAATATAGATGGCACACATAACCTTGGATTGAATCTGGCATGAAAGTGCTTAAAATGAGAAGAAAATGTTAATGTTCTAGGAGGATTTAAAGGAATGTGTATTAATTATTGACATCTGAAATTCTATCCGTTTCTTGAGCAAATAATGCCATGAAGCTTAATAACCTCTTGAATCCTAGACATGAAGCTAATATAGAATGGCCTTCTGGGAGAGGGGTGGTAGTGCTACTGACAGAAGGAGAAGAGGTGTGGGGGGCATTGTGCAGTGGGGGAGGGAGGCAACAGCATCTAGCACTGCAGAGAAATTAAAGGATCATAGATGTATCTGGAAGGGGCCTCAGAGGCCTCATTTTATAGATGAGGCAAGCAAGACCCAGGGAGATTAAGTCATTTGCCTAAGGAGCACATAGGTAATAAACAATGGAAGCAAAATTTGAACCCAGGTCCTCCAACTCCAAAGCCAATGTCACAATGCCCCATCAGTCAAGAAAGGTGGGTCCTGACAGATCAGTAGACTTGATGAATAAGTCACTTGTAACCTTTAATAGGGCTGTTTTAGACAATTAGTGGGGAGAAGGGAAGAGATTAATCATTTACATAGCACCTACTATGTGCCCAGCACTGTTGTAAGTGCTTTATGAATATTATCTCATTGGATCCTCACAACAACCCTACTAGGTAGGTGCTATTATTATCCCCATTTTATTCTTGAGGAAACTGAAGCTCAAGGAGGTGTCTTACCCAGATACCCAGCATCTCAGACCAGATTTGAACTCATCTTCCTAACTCTAGGCTTACTACCTTACTCACTGCACCACTTAGCTACTTACAAGAATAGAGGTGGGACTATAAGCCAGGGTCCTAGATTTAGAATGGGAAGGAACTTAGAGGCCATCCAATCCAGCTCCCTCATTTACATATTTACACATTTACACTCAATTACACATTTACTGAGACTCAGAAAGGTTATATGATTTGCCTAGAGTCACACAGCTACTAATTGTCAAAGGTGAGATCCAAGTCCAAACTCAAATCCTGTACCATGTCTTACTGCTTCTGTAGTACAATATATTGAAATAAGCATTGTAGTTGGTGTCAGAATACCTGAGTTGCAATTTTTATTAAGAGACTAGACAAAAAAGTACCAAAAGGCATATGCCAAGTGGAGGCAGTCATTGGGTTCTAACAAGATTCATTGTTTTAGAGTCGGTTGGTCTGGGTTCAAATTTAGACTCTGCTGCTAACTCAGTTGCCCTAGATTGGAGGAAAGGTAAGTCAATCTTCATTTCAGCCCTCTATACTTCACCAACCCATACTTCATAGAGTCTTGTAGTCCATCGAGGCTTAGCCAGCATTTGAGGGCTGGGGCGTGGGGAATCTTTCCATCTGCCCTGTCACTACATGCATAATATTTGCATCACCCCCATTCCCTTTGTTCAGGAATGAATAATCAGTATCACCATTGCTACTCAACAAGGCCCCCAAGTCTCCATTTGCAATCTTGATAAACTGTCTAGATCAAAGTTCCCTTCCCTAACTACTATTTCTGAAAATGTGTTATATCTTCAAGTAGGCAGAGGCAGGCTTGCTTGCTTTTTTTTTTTCTTTTTGGAGGGCAGTTGGGGTTAAGTGACTTGCCCAAGGTCACATGGCTAGTTTTTGTGTTAAGTGTCTGAGGCCAGATTTGAACTCAGGTCCCCCTGACTCCAGGGCCAGTGCTCTATTTACTTCACCACCTAGCCGCCTGCAGGCTTGCTTTCATGAGCACTTGGAACATAATTGGAATTTAGTAAATATTTTTTGATTGATTGGCATGCCTGAGCCAGTCACTTCTTTTGAAGCCTTACTTTCTATACCTGGAATATAAAGAATATTTAGATGTGATCATCTTTAAATCTCCTTATAGCTCCAAAACAGTTCTCTAAGCAACAAACCACTTGTCGCTGCTCAGCGGAAGGAGAGATGAGGGCAAACACAAGCACACCTCATGTAGCTAGTGAATAAGCTCTTCCTTATGACTGCGTCTTTCAGATAGCTGAATCTTACCAGCTGAATTTGTGTGTTATTTTTATGATCATCTTTTCCAAATATGTTACATGCTTCCCATCTTCGTCCCATATGTTCCACATCCTCATTCACCCTGATTTGTCCCGGGCCCAGAGCTCTCATCTAAAAACAGACTGGGAAGATCTCAGAAAGATGTGTGGTAGGATACCAGGTCTGATCTCCCTCCATGCTCTCTGCAGGGGGGCATGTAGTGCCGTATGGTGTGAGGACACAGGGAAATGACCTAGATTCCTCACTCACAGTCCCCACAGACCAGGTTCAAGGAATAATTGAGGACCCCTTTCCTCTACATTTGCCCTGCCGTTCACCATCTTCTACATTCATTCCCTCTTCATTCACTCACTCTCTTTCTTCAAGCTCCATTGATGACAGCTCACTCCCCAGTGCTTGGGAATCATTCTTCCCATTTGGTGCTTGTGAACTCCCAAACTCTCAGATGAGGTTTTTTGCCTCCTGCCAACTAGGCCAGTCCCTAACCAGGCTACTTCCTAATGCCTCTAAGTAAGCCCTCGAGCATAAGGAGCTTGGAGGTCTGACCCTGCAGCCTCAGGTACCCAGTAGTTAAAACTAACAGCATCCTCTGACCCTTCCCCACATTCTTATTTAATTTGACCTTTTATTTGTGATCGAGGATCAACATTATTAGCAATCAATTAGCTAGGTGGCACCTTAGCTTTAGTCTTGGGCCTGGAGTAAGAAAGCTGTTGTTTAGTTATTTCATTTGGGATTTTCTTGGCAAAGATACAGAAATAGTTTGTCATTTCCTTCTTTAGCTCATTTTATAGGTGAGGAAACCAAGGTAAATAGGGTTAAATGAATTGCCCAGGGTCACACAGTGAGTAAGTATCTAAAGTCAAATTTGAACTCAGCTCTTCCTTACTCCAGGCCAGAGACTATGTTTGCTGGGCCACCTAGCTGCCCTGGAGTAAGAAAGACCTAAGATCAAATACTGGCTGAGATACCTATCAGTTGTGTGCCCCTGGACAAGTCATTTAATCTGTCTGCCTCAGTCTCCTCATCGTTGTTGTGAGGATAAAGTAGCATTTGGAAAGTCCTTTGGAAATTTTAAACTGCTTTACAAATGATACTATAATTAGAAATATTGAACTTTTCATTGAAACACATGAACATCGTGACATCTATTATTGACTATTCAGAGGACTTTTTTTTCTGTTTCTTCAGTAGCTAAGTCTAACTAACTTCTGAATAAGAGAAATTTTCTTGTGTAAGACAGCATTCCTGTACTTTGTATTTACAGCTAGGAGGTGGCAGAACTAGGAAATTAACTCAGGTCTTCTGATTGTTCATTGTTGTTTCCATTACACCGATTCTCACATAATAGAAGACTCAGTACTAAATTGTATGCCTGGATAAAGTGTTCTAAAAATTAGCTCTCTTTTTCTTTTTCTTCCTTCCTTCTTTCTTTTTTCTTTCTTTCTCTCTTCATCTCTTTCTTTCCCTTTCTTTTTCCTTCTCCTTCCTCCTTTCCTTTCTTCTTTTCTTCCCTCTTTCCTTCCTCCCTTCCTTTTTTCCTTTCCTACCTTCCTACTTTTCCTCCTTTTCTTCTTTCTTCCTCAGCAGCACATAGGCCCACAGAGCTTGGGTTGCATGTAATGTGATCATGACTAAAGACGTAATGTAAAGAAAAGCCTAGGACATTCTTCCATCTTTCTCTGACATGGTCCCATGTCAGACAGCTCCTCAGCAGGGATCTACTCATAGCCTACATAACACATTTCATGAGGGTATACACCTAGAGAATTTTAAAATAATTTATAGGATGCTCAGTCAAAAGGGTACTATTTTTATTCATCAAACAAACTAAAGAAACTAAAATCTAAACTTAAGTATAGACTTGGACAAAATACAAAAATCTTATCCGTTAAAACCTTAAGAGCACATTGCCTTTTCTCCATCAGCAAATTAGGAGAGTGTGCTTGCAATCCTTCTGCAGTATAGAAATGACCACACTTTGCACATAGTCCATAAGAATAGTTAGCTAAAGTGGGAAACTGTCATCGACAGCTCTGTGATTGTCTTAGAAGCAGAAGTGGAGAAGGATGAGGAACGTTTCTGCAGCCTATGGATGTCTGGAACATGTTTACCCTGGCCCTGTGGCCTTTCTGAGAGTGAGGAGAATGGTTGCCAATAATCTCTTTCCATGTTAAACTGCTGAAAGATTTTGAGGATTAACAGCAACATAATAAAAGTTTACTAATTCAGAATCCACTCATTCAGAATTTGTAAGGAAATAGGAATGTATTACTGGTTGCCAGTTGCTGACAAAAGTATCTTCTAAGCAAATAAGCAATCATACAAAATTAAATAGATGTTTGTGTAAATTTAGTTAGAGAAAAATTGTGGCCAGGTGTTTCTGCAGTGTTCATTGGTATGCATTTAGGAAACTAATCACAAAGGAGTCAGAGCTGTGCCTTGCTTTTGAATTCCCCTCAAGACCTAGCACAATGCCTGATGAAGGGTAAATTCTGAATAGAGAAAGGCTAAGTTATTGATCTAAAGCAGTAGCATCAAACTCAAATGAACCTGAAGCAGCTAAACCATACTTAAGGATCCCCGAGGACACAAGCGAATTAGAAAACCACACGTTAACATTAGCTCTGCTTTATTGTATTTTTATTTATTTTGTTAAATATTTCCCAACTGCATTTTAATCAGGTTCCATCCACACTCTCATGGGCCTCATGTATGACACCTCTGATCCAAAGCATAGTATGGTGAAAAGAGCACTGAGTTCATCAGGAGACCAGTGTGTTACTCCAGGCTTCGATATTTAATGAGCAGTGTGACCTTAAGTTCATCTTCTCCTGTCTCTGATCCTTGACTTTCTCATCTGTAAATGGAGACAATGATACCTCTAATTCTCCCTTCACAGGGTTGCTTAGTGTTATCCACTAACTGACCTAGCTGTCTGGACACCCATGGTCTAGTCCTACTTTTGCATTAACTGCTCATCACTGTGTGACTTTGGAAGAGTCATTGTGTTTCTGGGGTCGTAATGAGGAAGTAGGGCTCTTCCTTTGATTATTTAATTGTTTTATGTGGTTGATCACTGTTTCCCCAATTACACTGTACTCTCCTGGGGAGCATCTCATCATGTTTTACTCCTACAGTGCTGGGCAGTATATGGTAAGCATTCGATGAGTGGGGACTTCTCTGAGTCACAGAACAACAGAATGGGTGAGCCTCAACGGCCATCCAGAATCTGCAGACTTGGTTTCAATCTTGGGTAAAACACTGTATGATCCTGGGCAAGTCATTTGACTTCCCTTTGTCCTCAAAATCACAATCCCTGCCTACTTCCCAGGACTATTGTGAAGGTCAAAGGAGACAACGTATGTAAAAAAGTCATTCTTAAACTGGGAATTTTTTTAAAACTTCACATGTACATTTAATTTTAAGACTACCAACACCTTAGTAATGATTTAGTTCAGTCTCTTCATCTGACAAATAAGGGAATGAAGGCCAGAGAAGGGAATTACCTTGTTCTAGATCACACAACAAATGAGTGGAGGAACTAAAACTACAACCCAACTGTTCTGACTCCCATCCCTAGGCTTCTTCAGCTTTGACCCACTGCCTCCTAATAAAAATTTATGGGATGATGATTGCAAGAAATATGAGTGTCAAATGAATGGTACATGTAATATTTGTTAATTCATAGAACAGGAAAAACACTATGAGTTGGAAAGGCTTTTTTGAGGAAGGGATTTGATCCTTCTTTATCCAGATTCTGCGTAAATGGGTATATGAGGCACACAGGGAGGACTAGAACCTAGTCTTGCCAAACCCTTTTCAGGGCTATTTATCCACCTTTGGTGTCCACCTAATTCACCCAACCCTCAACCATAGCTCCAAGAAGTTACAGCATGCACAACAACCACACCCTGATAAAGCTGTCTAGGCAGATGGGCTACCCCAGATTAAGGGTAACCGACAGGTCTCAAACCTATTGGTGACTTAGGGAAATGTCTACCCCAAGCATGTGCAGACTTCTCCCAGCAGAATGGGTGGATGAGAACATTTTGTTCTAATAACCATAAAGGCAGCTAAAGCAGATGCTATGGAGTGCTTAAAGGTTGGTAAGATATTGAAGATGCCAAGGTTGACCATTGCATCCTGAGACAACAACAGTCATCTTGATTTTTGTCTTGCCTCTGGACTTTGATGACTGTGAAGAGAGTATGAGGCTCACAACTTTGTACAACTCTGCCTCACTTAAATCCAATTCACACAAAAATCAAGATATCAATCACCCCACGATGTCACTGGTCTTCTTTGAAAAAGAAAGACAGTGACAACAAAAAACAACAACCCAGATTCTGTTCTATAATAATACCAGTTCACATTTTCCTAATATTTTCTGATTTATTTGCCAATTGGTCTTTAACAACTTCTGCAGTAGCCAGTGATAAAAATAGCTTGCATTTTTCATAACTTTTAAAGTTTTGCAAAACCAGCAGAATCTAGATTCAAACCAAGATATTCTGTAGGCATTAACAGGCCAGATATTATCATCCTCCTTTTACAGATGAAAAAGACCATAAAGATCATTTAGTCCAACCCACTTATTTTACAGATGAGGAAATCAAAGGTCTCAGAGGGGCAGTAATTTGGCCAAAGTCATATAGATAGTAAATAGCAGACCCTTTATGCATACCCAGGTTCTCTCATCTTCAGACCTAAAGTCCTGCTACTATGTTTCCTAGTGGAGAGGAGTTAACTCTGGAACCTTGAAGAGCATATCAGTGGAACACATGTTTTGGTAGATTCAACCAAGTTTCAAGATTTCAAGGACGGATCTAGTGATGGACGCCATGTTTATTTGTCATCCAAAGGTCAACTTAGCTAAATTTGGAGGACCTCATCAGCTATTTGACTTTAGAGTCATGAACTTTTGGCCATAGGAACTCTTGAAAGTCAGCTCCTACATTATAGAAGAATTCTGATCCATGTCATTGGAGGGAGTATCTATACCGACCGATCATGGAATGTTGGATTTCGGAAGTCCAGGTGAGGAGGCTAAGGATCAGAGAGGTTAAGTGACCTGCTTCTGATCACATAGATCATCAGAGGCAGGGCCAGTATTGAATCTAAGTCTCCTGACTCCAAGTCTGGAGTTCTTTCTTCTGTACTGTCCTCCTGTTTCTTTTTTTTTTTTTTTTAAAGCAATTGGGGTTAAGTAACTTGCTCAAGGTTACACGGCCAGTTATTTCTGGGTGTGGTGCTAAGTATCTGAGCCTGGATTTGATCCTCAGGTCATCCCGACATTGGAGCTGGTTCTCTTACTCGCTGAGCCACCTGGTCACCCCATGTCCTCCCTTTTCTATAAAATATGGAAGCAAATATCAGGTTATTATGAATGGGTTCCAGCATATGTCTGCTTTTCTCCATAGACCTGAGTTATCACCACTCCCCCAGAGAACATGACTAACTTTTTATCTGGTTCCTCTAAGAGGAGATTCAGAGAGAGGTCTATGAATAAATTCCATTTATAAAAATAGCACAAAGTGTATACTCATGTTCTTGCTCTTTCTTTCCTACCTAATCTCCAGAGAAGAATATGTAATGTTTATGATATGGCTTAGTTTTAATAGGAAGGATCAATGTTTTTATCTTACATGCATTTAAGCATTGTTTGCTTCTATCACGTTGACATCCTTTATCTTTATGATACCACAGAAGAGCTTTACAACTCACAGTAGAAAAAAAAGTGTTTCTAAATAGAGATCACCTGAAAAATAAAGCAACTTTTATGTTTCCTTCCACAACTTCTGTTTTAGCTTTTGCTCTTTTTATATCTTCTTCTCTAACTAAAAACATCCACAGTTCTCCTTTTTTGCCCTAATATCATTCTTCCCTACAAAATTGGGATTGCTAACTTTCACTCTTTCACTTAGTCACCAAAAAATTCTTAGCTGACAGAGAATAGTATCCTCTATGGACAAAGTAGAAGTTAGAAATTACTATCAAATCTAATGGGTGCCTGATTCAAACCAAAACTTTCTGCATTTAGGTATACAATCTAAATTGAGCTGATGTTATCTTACTTTGTGCTCATTTTTTAAAAAGTTTTGATTTATATATTTTGTTTTTATATTATTGACATCTCTCATTGGATCATTCTCCTACCCCTCCCAATGAGTCATCCTTAGTAATTATTAAAATTACATAAAATACTTACATAAAAGGGAGGAAAGTTCAGCAAAATTAACCAAAATATCCCCCAAAGGCTGCATCTTTGAATAAACTGTTTCCTTACTACATTTTATAGCATTCTTATGGCTTCTACTCAGGGGTTCCTAACCTTTTTTGTGCTTAGACTCCTTGGCAGTCTGGTGAAGTCTATGGACCACTTTTCAGAATAATGTTTTTAAGGGCACAAACTAAAATATATAGGATTACAAAGGAAACCAAATGTTAGTGAAAATAAAGCTGTAATTTCTTCCCATTCAAATTCTCAGACCTTCTAACCCCCCAAATCTATTCTTTGGACTCTGATTTAACACGATTTGATGGCTACAGTATAGAAAATGTTGTATTTTTATCGAGGATTCATTGACTTAGAGAGCTGGAAGGAAAGTTAGTGATCAGATAGATATACAACTTTCTAGTTTTAGAATAGGGGTCAGGGTGGCTAGGTGGTGCAGTGGATAGAGCACCAGCCCTGAAGTCAGGAGGATCTGAGTTCAAATCCAGCCTCAGACACTTGACATACTTACTAACCATGTGACTTTGGGCAAGTCAGTTAACCCCAACTGCCCTCCAAAAAGCAAAACAAACAAACAATAGTTTTAGAGTAGGGGGAAATGAAGTCCATAGGACTCAAGTGCTTTGTATAAACATGGAAGGTGGAAGAGCTGGTACTTGAACCCAGAAGGTGGTGCAATAGAACACCTGGCTTGAAGTCAGGAAGACTTAGTTCAAATCTGATCTCAGACACTTACTAGCTGTGTGACCCTGGGCAAGTCATGTAACCCTGTTTGCCTTGGTTTGGCAAACCATTCTAATATCGTTCCCAAGAAAACTACAAATGGGGTCACAATGAGTTGGACACAACTGAACAACTTTTAATTGCAATTCTTTCTATTATACCACGCTGCCGTGACAGTCTCCAAGGCTGATAGTATTTTCCTTAAAATGATTCCTTTATTATAGAGAAACAATAGAATATAAAGGGAATAGACTTTATTAATGAATTAACTTGGGATCAATACTAAGATTTAAATTGAGATTTTGTGACATTTACTAGCTCTGAGACCTTTGGTAAAGGACTTCATCTATTCCTACTCTAATCTATCTTCCACATAATTGCCAGTGTTTTTGCTTAAGCATGAATATGAGCATGCAACTCTATTACTCAATAAAATTCAATGGCTCTCTTGTTATCTCCAAGACCAAAAAGAAACTCTATTCTTTAGCTTTAATATATATATACATATATATTTAACATTCTTTTCTTTTTAAATTTTGAGTTCCAAATTCTCTTCCTCCATCCCAAACTCTCCCCCACCCACTGAGAAAACAAGCAAAATATCAATTATATGTGTGAAATCATGTAAAAGATATTTACATATTAGCCATATTTCCAAAAAAAATCAAGGAAAATAAAGTGAGAAAATTATGCTTCAATTTTCACCTAGAGTTCATCAGTTCTCTCTCTAGAAGTAGCCTTTTGTCATCATGAATCCTTTGGAATTGTCCTGGATCATTGTATTGATCAGAGTAGCCAAGTCTTTCACAGTTGATCAGTGCTACAACATTTCTCTTAATGTGCACAGTGATCTCCTGGTAACCAAACTTATTGCTTCATTTTGGCTAATTTCATATTTGGCTCATTGTAACCGACGACTATCATCCTGATGGCTACATTAACTGGCCTGACTTCACTGCAGTCCAATTCACCTACCTTATGTAGTCACAAGATATAGTTTGGGAGGGAATTTTCACAGGTCCAAGATCAAAAACGTGAAGTATAAATGATGTCCCCAACTTGCTGCTGAATACAGCAATTTGCAGCCACTTTATTGAGCTATTTGATGTTGCAGTGTGCAAGTATTTCCCATCTGAAAACTAATCAATGATATTTTTGCATGATATGAGGAGCTATGAGCTGGAAGCACAATTAAATGTAGAAAAAAATAATATCTACTTAGCTGGAAAATGTTCTATTGTTAGTTTTTACTTTTCCATCTTTATTAGCTACTATTCCTTTAGTGGGTGATATAAATTTTGTGTGTGTGTGTGTGTAAAAAATAATTTACGTTTGTAGAAATGAACATAAAAGTATTAAAATGTGAGAAATGTTTCTGAAATTGGAAGAAAAATTTCCTTTCACAAAGCCTGCAACTTAATTACATCTAACAAGGTAGAATTAGAACCAAAATTATAGAGTTGCTCATGAACTCTGGAAATGGTGAGAAATAAAGTTGGATAATCAATTGCTTAAAAGAAGTGATTCCTCTAACTTTGAATTACTCATAGCCTTTTGCATGGACCTTTCCCATGTATTTCTCTCAGTTGTACCTGGTATCATAATTATTTATGTCCTATTATTTCCTCTATTTTATTGAAAGCTCCTTGAGAGCAGTATCTGTGTTATATGTCTTTATTTTCCCAGCATCAAGCCTTGTCAGAGCAGATGCATACTGAATGTTTGGTGAATTTGAATTGCTTACAGATATGATAGGATGGCATGGGGTCTCCTTACTGTCACCCTATAGCTAACAATGATCATAGAACCTTTGAGCTGTAAAGGACCTAAAAACATATAACTAAAAATGGTAGAACTGATAGTTCTAAGTGATCATCTGTTGTCTTTATTATACATATGACAAATCCGAGGTCTAGGGAGGGACAGACTATTTCTGGTGAGTTCAGAAATGGGAGTAGGGTGGGAAAGGGGAAGGGGAGGGGAACAAGAAAGGCCACTGCTTTCAGGTTAGAGGGCACCATAGCCAGAGAAAGGAGTAGATAGTATCTAGAGTACATCATGAAGGAGAGAAGAGTTAGGTAATTAGAATTAAATAAATCTAGAATCTTTCTAGTAACTACATTTTACTTAGAATCCATTCACACACAGCAACTCAAGACAGCTTCTAGCTGAATTAGGGCTTGTTAGGAATCAGCTAATTGCTAATCAAAAGCAATTCAGTTTATTAGTCTCAGATCTGAATATGAAGCCAGAAGAGTGAGGAGTGGGTATCTGAATGAAGAGGTAGATAATTAGATTAAAATAAAGGCTTCTTGGTAATTAGATTCCTACTTGAAATTCTTTCACTGAAAACAGCAATCAGGGCAAGCTATTGTTTGCATTAGGGTTTGGCTGAAATCTGAAAAGTGACAATCAAAAACAGCTGATCAAAGTAACAAAAACACTGGAAGGAAAAGTAAGGAGTTTACTATAAAGAATAAAGCCTTATGTAGGAAGCCCAAAGATTGATGCCCTACAGGGGTGAAGAACTTCCCAATGAATGAAACTCACTAAGACTAAAAGTTACAAAGGAGTTGCTGATCAGCATTAATGGAGAGAATTTTCACACAGATGGCTTATTGGCTTAATGGCAATTCAGACAACCATACTTGAAATCAAAATTCAGAATATCAAATTACAGTTCTAAGATTTTCATCTGATCACCAATCAAAGCTTAGATCCAGCTATTATTTTTTTATGTTGTTGTAATAACAGTTAAAAAACAATAAACACATACAAGTTTTATCTTCTCCATCCTTTCATGTTTAAAGCCATGCTAGAATAGACATCAATAACTAGAAATTAAGAAAATAATATTCATATTCTATACCTATCCAATGAATACAAAAACCTGGAAAAACACTGGTTATTATAAGCCTTGAGGCTGACAGGCATCTACATCTGAAGATATTGCCCACTTATTAATCTCTAAGGCCAAAATAAACTCTTTCAATCTGAGATCTTTTGACACTAAGTGGTTCAAAGATGTAACTTCAATACATACCATCCCAGATGCATTTATTTTCATAATTTTCATAAGCAATTATCAATCTGTCAGATGAGAATTATTCTCTATAAAACTAACTTGTAGCTCTTCTACTTCAGTTATGGGAGATTCTAATTTCTCATTAAACCACTTCATTATTTAACATCACAACATTCTTTCAGCAACTTCTTTCATAGAATTAATAAGATTCATGATCTGACCAAAGGTGAAGATCCCACTGGATTTAAAATCTGGTAAATCCTTGGAAAACTTCTTGGATATGTGCAAAGTCTATGTTACTTTCCCAAACTCTCAAGTTATATTACTCATTTTAAGTAAAATATTCCCAACCAAATACTTAACAATTGAAAAAAAATTATAAGGACTACAGTCTGTATAAAAGACAGAGTTAATTTTGCAATGACACAACCGTATCAGTCCCTGGGTATCTATTTTCAAATTAGCAGCATTTCTTATGCAATGATTAATCACAATACAAAAAAAAATTAGAAACCTAACAATGGGAGAAAACTGCTCACATTCCTGGCATCAATCTTCAGATCTGACTGGGTTTCTGGGCAGCATAGCCTAGGTCCTGAGTTAAGTATTAAACAAAGCTGGTCTCTAAGCAACAGGTCTGGTGTCTCAGCCAGTGTGAAAGTTTTCTGACAACATCATTCCTCTTCACCCATTCTCCCGTGGGCATTAAGTCCTCACTTAGAATGTTGTTTGCCTGATGGTCCCAATTTGAATACTTCAGTTATGTAAGTGGCATATGTCTCTCCCAAGGAGCCAAGTGCAATTATGATGGGTCTCTTCTTATCTTCAGGCCAGCTGGAGTAGTTGTAGCTCTGTGACAGTCCCAACGCTAAAGAAAGAGAAAACATTTGAAAGTTGCCGCAATTAAATACAAAGTATACCACCTTGGAATGAAAGCTTTTAAATTTGATTATCTGTAACGCCTTTCCAACAAATCTCTGAAATCCTGTAGTAGTTTTTGGTTTCCAGATCTTTTCTTCCAGCTCTGATTTTGTCTGTTAGAAATCTGCTTTGTCTGGACATCCAAAAAGACATTCCACGTCTTTTTGCTCCATTATTGCACATTCCTGTGTGGCCTCTGCCTCCTTCAAGCCTCTGATGGAGCTGCCTGAATTTCTTGTTCATCTTCCTTCTCTTGTGCTGTCTCAACCTCATCTCTCTTATTTAGTAGCTATCACTGTATTATATGTATTTCTTTCTTAAATATTTCTGTGGATCCATTTTTGTGATCAGTTCACATCACAGCCCATCCCACACGTTTCTCTTTCTCTAGCATTAGCAGCATCTAAACTTTTTGTACATTTTGGTGCAAAATTTCCAGATTTTCTTTGATCTTCTTATACTGCAGAGTAGCCAATGCAATGGGCCAATGTTATGTGGCACTTATGATCCTCTGATTTAGAGGACATCATACAGAGTAGGGTTTTAGTATTATCACAGAACAGCTTCTGGTCTTCCCAGTGCATCTCATGCATGCCTTCTCCGTCAGGGTGCATGACAATGTCATCTTGAAGAGAATTCCTAGCATACAGTGCAGTATGAAGATGCAAAGGCTTTCTTCTTGAGACAAGACATGCAAATACTGTCTCTACAGTTAATGGTGATTGACATATAGATGTCATCCCAGTAGATACAACATAAAGGAACTTCATCTTCAAATTCAAGTTCCAACCTCTCATTTGTTTCAAAATATCTGTCCCTCAGGAAATTAGCTGAGGAAAACATCTTAGCTGAAAGCAAGCCTAGCAAAACCACTGAATGCTTGGAGTTAAATAACAAACATTAAACATTTTCTGTAAATCAGGGATTCTCAGGCCTGTTTTAGACCCTTAAAAGTTATTGAGGACCACCCCACCCAAATAGCTTTGGTTTATATGGGTTGTATCTATCAATATTTACCATATGTGAAATTTAAATGTATTAGTATTATTATGAAAGTAGTTTTGATCTTGGAGCAGCCTGGAAGGGTCTCTGGAACCCCCAGGGGTCCTTGAACCACACTTTGAAAATGCCTGAAGCAGAGAAAAATTCTTGACCCTATCATATGCTCTTTGGTGGTCTGTGAAGTCTATGGACCCCTTCTCAGAATTATGTTTCTAAATGAGCAAACAAAATACATAGAATTACAAGGGAAACAAATTATTTTGAAACACAATGATAAAAATATATTTTTCTTCATAGAGAATGAGAGTGGTTTTGAGGAGGAAATAGTTTCATGCACTTTAAAAAATGCTATGGCTCTCTACCGTGTTTCCCCGATAATAAGACACTGTCTTATTATTTTTTTTTTTTTGGAAAGAAAAACACCAGAGGGCTTATTTTCAGGGGAGGGCTTATGTTGTCCTGCCTCAGCTCTCCTCCGCGGCACTGCTCTCAATGGCACCAGCAAGCAAATCACTGGGGAAGAAAGGGATGACGCGCTCACTGCTGCAGCTCTGATTGGATACAGCTTGGAGCTTGCGTGCGTTTCGGGGGGGGGGTGGAGGAGATGGTGCATACAGAGGGTACTGTAATGTAGCGTGTAGCACAGGGGATCACCTTCACTACAGTAGCAATCTCAATAGGGCTTATTTTTGGGGGAGGGCTTATTTTAGAGGAATCTTACACAGTAAGGGGAGGGCTTATTTTCGGGATAGGTCTTATTATCGGGGAAACACGGTAGCTTCCGCCAAGATGGAGGTCATTCAGTAATGTAAAAAGACGGGAGTAGAGGATGCTTGGTTCCCTACTTGTGGTCACCATTTTTTTTTTTTTTACTGTTGAGGGTCACTAAGTCATAAACCTGTCAACTTGATATAAACACAAGAAAACTGTTGTCTTCACAAGGCATGTATGCAGGTCCTTATAGAAAGCTTCCTGAGATCTAACATTGCATCCTCTGAGATTCATACGGTTACAAAAGACATTTCTGGAAGGGAGCTAAGAGTTGGCCAGGAATTTGGATCTCCTGGGCTCAAAATTAAAACCTTAATGGCAACAGCTCCTATATTCATGACTATTGCCAATTGGATATCAATGAATCAACATTTATTAAGCACCTACTCTTATGTCAGGCACTGTGCTAAGACCTAGGGATACAAAAAGAAACCTCCCCCTTCCCCCCCCAAAAATAGATCCTAGCCTCAAGGAGCTTACACTCTAAAGGAAGAGAAAACATGCACACAAAACATATGCAAAGCAAGATACATACAGAATAAATAAGAATTAGTTTACATAGGGAAGGCACTGGAATTAAGAGGAGCTGGGGAAGACTTCCTTTAGAAGGTGAAATTGTAGCTGGGACTTAGAGAAAGCCAGAGAGGTCAGTAGTGGGAGCAGAGGAAGTCAGGGGTTACAGAGTTTCCAAAGAGAAAGGAGGATTTATTATGTTAAATACCTGTCTAAGAAGATGCTATCTGTGAATGGGATTTGAATTTCTGGACCATGATTTAAAATATCAAGATAACTTAAGACTCCCTGAATAAAGGAGATATAAAATGAGAAAGGGAGGTAGAAAATCGTCCACTGACATTTGTTAAATTAGACACTTCTGATGGTAGCAAGAACAACATTTGAAAAAACTATCCCTTAAAAAATCAGTAATTCTGGGAGGAGAAGGGAGGAGAGAAAATGTAGAACTCAAGGGATTGTGGAACTGAATATTGTAAACTAAAATAAATAATTAAAAAATCAGTAATACACAATAGACAACATCCAAGGGGGAAAAAAAAACTAGCACTAAGATCTATGACTTCAGATATCTTCAAAGGGTGAGTAAGAAACAAGAGATAGGAATCCTAGATTCAAAATTAGAGACCTTAAAATTAGATAAGACAAAAATAACTTGATAGACATCACTGAGGCTTGGTAGGATATGACTCATGACTAGAATGTGACTGTGGGAGATCATACCTTATTCAAAAGGAACAATATAGATAAAAGGACTGATGGAGGTAGCCTTGTGTATCAAGAAAATCTAGTCATATGAGAAATCTAGAAGCCAGCCTCTCCAGGCTAAATACTTCTCAGTTCTTTCAAGTCATTCTTGAATGCCACCCTGGCTACCCACTGGATGTGTCCAGTTCGTAAGTTTATTTATGGGATCAGAAAATCACAGATTTTGAACTATAAGGAACCTCAGATTTCATTTAATTCAAACCCCTCATTTTACAGATGAGCAAACTAAAGGTCAGAAAAGTTAAAAAAATAACAATAATAATAATATTAAGTCAATAAGAGACAGTGCCAGGTTTTGAACTTAGGTCGTCTAACTCTACATCTCGCACTTTTTCTATGATTTCCTGGATCAAATACAGAGTCTGACTGTAGCCTATAGTTTATATTAATAACCTTCAGATGTTGGTATTCATCTCAAGTAAATGTCTGTGCTAAGATTTTAATAGTGACTGAAATGAGACTTTTACTCTAATCCCTTTTGACATGATAAACTTTGATGTGACAAGGAGAATGAGAAAGCTTCGTTAGAGGATAATGTGATTACCTATTGAAATGGAGGGGATCTAAACATCCTAATTTTGCTTCTTCCTAAATGTTTTTGCTGGTTTCATGTTCCTAACTGTTTCCTCAATGTCATTTTTCAGTTGAACATGATAGATTTGTTTCGGATGTATATAATGAGTTCTTTTTGCAATTATATGTACATACCGAATCCACTATAATTACACACACACATATGTGAATCTACTGTGCTGGGCTTTGGGAGAGATGCAAATTTCCAGTTCAAAAATTGGTTCAAACCAGCAATTCAGACATAGGATGAGAGTGGAGGAGATGGCATAGTTGAACTAACACAGAATTTAAAATAATTAGAGATTTTTCTGTTCCCAATTTTTTAAATAACTAGCCTTAAACAAATCAACTAACCTCTGTGTGCCTCAGTTTCTTTATAAATCAATAAATGATAATAATATCCATCCTATTTACCTAAGAGGGCTGACATAAAGGACCAAATGGATAATGGATGTGAAAACCCTTTGGAATGTAAGAAGTGCTTAACACCTGTAAAGTTCACAGATAAAGTGACTCTCCAATCCAAGACATGTTGATCATTCTGCTACTTTAGAGTAGTCTCATTGCCCACTAAATATTTCTGTTCTCTTTCCCATCACCTCCCCCCAGGCCTATAAAGACCTTCATATGAGGCTGATACTCCTTATGCCTAAGTTTTCATGTCAAGACTTGACAGTCTCTCATATGTCCTGACTTTGATGGCACCATGTTCCCTAAGGGTCCAGATAGTGACCCTCCATTAGAGAGTTTCCTTCACTACCCTCTAGCCCAATGCCAGTAACTGATAATGGTTTTCTTTGTCCAACTTGGTCAGACAAGCTGTCAGAAAACAGATAATTAAGTGGCTTTCTGCCAGATTCCCAACAGTCTTTCCTTGCAAGTATACATTTTTTTCAGTGCAGATGAAGTGAACAGAGCCATGCTGATGGGTAGGCAAGCCCAGGATAAAATATATCAGGGGGGAAGAGAGGGTACAACATGAGGAAATTTCATTAAATTTGCACACTTTGAATTTTTGGAAGCTCTGCCCACTATTGAGTAAAGTTACAATAAGTCAAATCATATATGATCTAGGGAAGGTTCAAAGTATGTGTTGAAAAATGGCAAACTTTTTCCCATGTAGGATTATTTTCAGGGTAAGTTATTCTTGGTTCCAAGACTATATCTTTCAGAGGACAAAAGAAAATTCACAAAGAAGCAAAGATGGACAGCTTTGAACACAGTGTATAGGGGTTAAAGCTTTCTTGAAATGGAAATGTATTGCTGTATATTCTGAATCCTCTCTTCCATTCTGCTGTGTACATGGCAAGTCTTTTTTTTTCCTTTCTTATTTAGTATTTAAGTTTCTAATATGTTTCCTTTTCTTTTCTTATGGTATATTTGTTTTAGTATTTAAGTTTAAAATAAATTAATAAAAAATTCCAAAAATACTAAATCTTTTGCCTTTTTGGAATATCATATTCCATAATCTGTGCTCCTTTATGGATAAATGTTCAGAAAAATACACATTTTTGGATGTAGCCAATATGTACCTCTCTTCCTTTCTTCCCTTCTTCCTTCCTTCCTTCCTTCCTCCCTTCCTTCCTTCCTTCCTTCCTTCCTTCCTTCCTTCCTTCCTTCCTTCCTTCCTTCCTCCCTTCCTCCCTTCCTCCCTCCCTGCCTCCCTCCCTTAGTTCCTTCCTTTCTCCCTCCCTCCCTCCCTCCCTCCCTTCCTTCCTTCTTTCCTTCCTTCCTTCCTTCCTTCCTTCCTTCCT
>NW_027185698.1:32831824-32844443 GCF_028583685.1 Petaurus breviceps papuanus
TGCCTGGCCTCTGCAGCCTTGGCAAGAATGGCCCACTGAAGGCTCTTCTAGATGGATGTTCTTTAAAACACAATCACTTTCTTTTCCCCTCTGTTTTAGGGCTTGGTAATTGAACATCTGGGGCGCAGACCTCTCCTCATCGGTGGCTTTGGGCTCATGGCCCTCTTCTTTGGAATCCTCACTGTGACTCTGACGCTGCAGGTACGGGGCTATTGTTTGTGGCTGTATAGAAACACCAGTGTTGGTAATTTTCCCCCTAGCCCTCGAGAATATGAGACTTGTTATATTTTATATGACCTGCTTGCAGCTCTCATTTTAGTCATTCCTAAAATTATATATCTGTTCTAATTCCTTCTTAGAGACCTCATGGCCGGAGTCAAAGGATTTAGTTGTTTCTTGGCTCTGCCAGTGGCCTCTTTAATCTTGTGGTTTACATGATAGACTCTGTGTTTTTAACAGGACCTTTTAAAAATTGAAATCATAATGCTGGACTTACTGGTCTCCAGATCACAGCAGTGTGCTTTTTGAAGCTACATGTTCAATAGGAAGAATAGACAACATTTATATATCATTTACTAAATACTGGCACTAACCCGATGGGATTGGTGTTATGATTATTGCATGAGGCATTGATTATTTGAGAAACGGGAGAGTCACCTGTAGGATTATAGACATAGCAAAAAGAACTGGGTGAAAAAGCAGATGCAGTAAACTTCAAAGGAGGAGGACGTTTCTGAGTAATGGTGGCAGAGGCACCTGGAGGGGGTAGCAGAGTTCAAAGTCTGTGCTAACTCCTTTTCTTGGCCTAGTTCTGCTTCTGCCACTGTCTCTGTGGTTCTGGTAAGTCATTTACCATCTCTGGGCTCCAGCTTCCTTATCAGTGTGATGAAGAGATACGAGGAGGTAGTTGTATCTGAACTGAACTGAACATTCATTTCTAGTTCTAGAAAGGGAGGAGTGCTGAAAAGGGCACAAGAGGAGAAATCAAAGATGAAGGTAATGGTGATAATGATTGAACCCGGGCACAATGGAAGGGGAAGGCAGAGGAGGAGTAGACTGGGGAATGGCAAGATTAAACTGCATCCAAGAAGATAAGATAAGAGTAGGGGGAGGGCTAGCAGAGGAAGAGGGCTTTCACTGTTGGAGACAGTAACTTTGAATCACTGAGATTAGGGGAATAGGAAACACGAATTTGCTAGCCATGGGCATATGCTTATTGGGGCTTCTAATGTCCACAGTGATATTGTTGGTAGAGTGTGTCCTTAGTTCTCTCCAGCAACTGGGGAACTGGGATAAAGGGTGGCAGAGAATTTAAGTCTGAAGCTTGCGTTTCCAGGAATGAGACTCAACTCACACATGGTAGCAACTCGGTAATTATATGCTAAGATGTCAGGGCCCAGGTCACACCTAGAAGATGACCCACATGTGGGAAATGTAATTATTAATCAATCAACAAGCATTTAAGTGCCTAATATGTATCAGGCCATGGAAATACTACATGTGTATATACACATAGATACACACATATATGAAATAGTCACTGCTCTCAAGGAACCATTGTTTCATCAGGGGAAACAGCATATTTATACACATAATACATATTGTTGTTGTTCGGTTATTTTTAGTTGTTTCTGACTCTTCATGACCCCATTTGGGGTCTTCTTGGCAAACATACTAGAGGACTTTACCATTTTCTGCTCCAGATCATTTTACAGATGAGGAAACTGAGCAAACAGGGTTAAGTAACGTTCCCAGGATCACACAACTAGTAAGTGTCTGAGGCAAGATTTCAACTCAGGAAGATGATTCCAAGCTTGGTACTCTATCCACTATACCACCTAACTGCCCTAGTATATGCGCCTACGTACATATATACAGAGAAATACAAGGTAGTTAGGGAGAGAGGGTTCAAGCACTTGGAATCAGGTCAGGAAAAACATCATGTAAAAGGTGTTACTTGAGATACACACATACATGTATGTATACACACATGTATATGCACACACATGTGCATATATACATGTATATATTACATGTACATACACGTTTTATAAAATAAGTTTACATAATAACTATTTAAATATATTATATATCAACTTTAAAATATGAGATAGAAAGAATCAACAAGAGATGAAAATCTCTTGGGACTTTGTGTCTCTGTTGCATATAATCATTTATTTGAAAAATTAGAATTTCAAAGGGCTGAAGTCATTCATAGGAGCATTCAAAACCTGGTTCAATCATAACTATGATTGTCTGTTATGTTCAGGACCAGGTGTTAAAGGCTTGAAAAACTAAACAGAGGAGTTTCCATTTTATACTACAGGATATTCTAGGGAACCAGTGAAGTTTGTTGAGTAGTGGAGTGACCCAGACAGGTCTGTGCTTAAAAAAAATCACTTTTGCAGTTGTTTAAGAGATGCATTGGAATTGTGAGAGACTTGAGGGCAGTTTAACAATTTGGAAACCATTGAATTAATCCATGCAAGGAATGAAGAAACTTAAAATAGATTGTGGCTGTGTAAGCAGAGAGAAGAGATCAGATATAAGAGGTGTCGTCATTTTTAAAAAGGCAAGATTTGGCAACTGATTAGATATGAGGGGTAAGGGAGAGTAAAGCATTGAGAATAATATTGATGTTATGAACCTGAATAACTAGAAGAATGGTGGTATGCTTAGTAGAAAAGAAAAAGTAAAGTTCAGATGAATCATGGGAATCGTTGGAAACGAAATCACGAGTTGTTTTGGACCAAGTGAGGTCTATGAGATATCCAGTTTGAAGTGTCTAGTAGACAAATGTCTAGTAGTTGTTGATACTGGAGTGGAGCTCAGGAGAGAGACTGGGTCTGAATATATTGATGTGGGAGTCATATGCCTAGAGATGATCATTAAGCTCAAGATAACTCTCACCAAGAAGGAGAGCATTAGAAAGAGAAGAGGCCTCAAGACAGATATTTCGGTTATATTTACATGTTATTAAAGGACATGATATGGGCAATGAATCATCAAAGGAGACTATCAAATAGTCCAACAGATGGGGGAGAACCAGTAGAGATTTATGTAATAAAACCATAAGATGAGAAAGCATCCAGAAAGAAAGGGTCAGATGATTCCAAGAGGGCTAGTTCAGGAGGGGAGTCACAGGGTCCGAACTGATTTGAAGAAAATTTACCTTGCCAGTAGTGTATAGGATGGACTAAAGCGATATGAGATTCGAGATAGGAAGACCAATTAGATCATGGATCCATGAGAGTATTAAATGTAAATTTCTTAAGGGAAGAGACTATTTCTGCTTTCATCTTTGTGTCCTCAGTGCCAAAATAATTTGGACTATTTTAATAGGAGCTTAATGGATGTTTGATGTATTAAAATGAATTGAAGTTGACATGAGTAGCTCACTAGCACCGGTGATTTATTGGGTAGCCTCAGTAGTTATACTGGGCAATTCCATGATGGAGCCTCGCTCTGTTTAGGGATGTTAATTAGGATCTCACCCAGCCCCCAATTTGTGAGCACAGCTTCTGATGGTACCAGGTTATCTTCCTTTATTTTCCATTTGGATGAGTCCCATTGACTCTTGGGAGATTTGTTTCATGAAAATGAAATCCTAGGGCATGAATCCTAGCTCTGAATATCTCGGAAAGATGGGGATCTTCAAGCTAACCCTTAGTCATTCGTCTATTTACAGATTTCAAGAGGAGACTGGAGAAGAGATAGAATAGGTTACTACTCTCACTTACAGCATGACTATGATAAAAGAGATTCTGAGACTTAGCTAAAGAGAATGTTCTTCAGTGTACTTTTACTAAGGCCTTTTTCTGCCTTGTAATGAGGAAGAAGGGATATCTAACATTAGTCAGAGTTCAGGAGTTCAAATAAAAGAGAGTAGACTATAGTATACTTTTCCTTTTGGGTGCCTTTTGTCATTTTTTAATAAAATTTTATTTTTTTAGTTAGCAGGCATTTTATCCCCCCACCCTCTCTCTCTCCCCCCATCCCCTTCCCTCTCTGACCATTTCTGTCTCTCTCCTCTCCCTCTTTCATCCTACCCCTCGGGAAAAGGAAAGCAAGAGAACGTTTATACAATAACAACAACGTTTTAAGAAGAAATTACTTTGAAGGACTTAATAATTGTGATTATTGCAATGATCACCCATGATTTCAGAGGACTAAAAAACTTTTTGTTATTAAATCAGAATCATATACCTTTTGTTAAGAGAAAAAGCATGGATTTTCCTCAAGTAGTTTCTGTCTGGGCAACATGAGGTTAAGATGTAGATGAGAAGTCTTTCTAATATGGCCCCAACAAGAGGGGGCCTTGATGCCAAGCCAAAGCCTTCTGAAGGTCATGCCCATTGCTGAGCATGCTGCCAGGATTCAGCATGGCAGGTGGTCCCTGTACCCTGGTTAAAGTGGGGAGAAAAGGACCCTACATAAGGAATTTACACCTGCCTCAGAGTTTTTTCTCACAAGGAATAGCCCAGATGCTAGGAAAACTTGGTTCAATATCAGCAGAGTGTTTTGATTTTCTGAGTGAGGCAAGGGCACAGAGGGAATCATTGTCATTTAAATGTTGATTTCACAGCTTCTTTCTCAGATATGATGAACAAATGTTATCAACACAGAAGATATTTGTCATGCATATGAAAATATTCAAGGTTCCTGACACAAGGAAGTCTTGTGTTTCCTGGGAGCAGAAGGCAGCTTTGTCACCAACTTGTCTTAAGGTTTTTGAGTAATTAGTTCAATAATTTGGTAAACATGTATTAGGTACCTTTTATATACATAGCACTGTGCTAGGTTCTGGGGAAATAAAGGAGTTTAAATAAGACATAGGCCCTATCCTCATGAAGATTACAGTCTAGTAAAGGGGTATAATACACATACAGATAACATCAAAAAGCATGTATCACTTTATTCTGGGATATAATTATAGTTATCTGTGAGAAGCAGTGTGACAAAGACCTGAGTTCAAGTTCTGCTTCTGACACATGCTAGCCATATGTCCCTAGGGAAGTCACTTGACATCTCAGTTCCATAGGTGACTTTCCAACACTATATACTCTGTAGAGTGAGTGTTGACTTGTGTTGGTAAAAGGAATTTTCTCACCTGGGGGTTTCCTATACTAGAGAAACCACAGGTCCATTTCCATCCTAGTTAATTCATGATCTTTGAAACACAGATAACTATAATATAAACGAATTCATAGGAAGTTCTTTGGGGAGCACTGTGGTAGAGAAAGAAACTGATTTGGGAGGCAGGAGACCTGAGTTCAAATCTTAACTCTAACACCTGGTCAGGTCACTTTCGGTTTTCGAAATCTGTTTCCCCAACTGTAAAATAACAATAATAATCCTTGCAGTAGCTATTTTACAGGGTGGTTGTGAGGGGAGTACTTAGAACACGTTCATGTTCCATCTGAATTTCAGTCAATGCTATTGTGAGATGCAAGGAAAGATACGTGTTATATCTTGGGAGTGAATTTAAATTTGGCTTTAAAAGATGGGCAGCATTTCAACATGGGAAGGAGAGTGGAGTTTGGGAGGGACCAGTGGCCACCACGTGAGTGAAGTCTAGAGTCAGGAAAGAATTGGGTATGTGTATGTGATATTGAGTCGTCCACTCAATCAAAGTGTAGGGGATCAGGGAGGTATCAACCTGAGATAAACCTGAAAAGGTACTAGATTGTGGAGCCTAGCAAGTTTGCGTTTGACTCAGTAGGCAATAACTAGCCATTGACGGTATTAGAGTGGCATGATCAGATCTGTTGCAGAAGGAAAATTAATTAGGTAGAATGTGAAAGAAGACAGACAGAAAGACCAGGTAGAAGAACGAGATTAATCTCTTATAATAACACCAGCTTACATTTGTATAGGAATTTATAAGCACTCTCTTCATGTTAGCCCTGCAAAGGAAACAAGGCAGCTGTTTTTATCTGCATATTAAAAATGAGGAAACTGAGACTCAGAGGGGTGAGTAATTGGGCCAGGGTCACACAAATAAGAGGTCAGAGCTGAGATTCAAAATGAGTTCTTCTGACTCCAGATTCACAGCTTTATTGATTACACTGCCCAGCTGAAAGTACTTAAGAAATACTGCTTTACATCCTCTTTCAGGATTGTGGCCAGTCTTACATCCACTAGCGAGTTCTTTTTAATCGTCCCAATTAATTGCCACCTCCATATGCCAGATTGGCAACACAATTACTTACTTCCCTGTCTCTGCTGGATCCCCTAATTACCATGTTATTATTATACTCAGACAACTACAGGAGAGAGAACGATTTAAGAATGAGAAGAAAGAGAGAGAGCCATCTCCCCACAAAGGCCATAAATTTTGCAGAGGTTCAGAGGCAAGACAGAAGCAGTCATGATGCCAATTAAGTCATGTATGCAACAAGGTCAAAACCGATCAAATCCTTTAAAAGTTATCTCAGAACAAAGGGACAAATTCAGAATGCCCAAAAGTTGAACTGAAACCAAGACCTGGCTTCTTTCGATTCAATTATTTTTTAAATGGTCCTCCACTATTCCTAAGTAAAATGTAAGCTCTGACAGTTTGTGGTAGTAGTTAAGAGTGTTGGATTGGGAGGTCAAAACTGGCCTTTAACATTTACTACCTGTGTGCCCAGCAAATCACTTAACTTTTCCAAGGTACAAGATAGGGATGTTAATATCCATAGTGCCTATCTCCTGAGCTTGCTGAGTGGCTCAAGTGTGGATCTTAAAAATGCTTTTTACATTGCATTTTTAATTACCAAGATCCAGAATTGTTTGGTTTTTTTTTTGTCTTTGCGTGCTCCGAACTTAGCACGGTACATCAAACACAGTTGATTCTTAATAAGTGCTTGTGGAATCAAATGGCACCAAAAGCATTTGGGGATCACCTACTGTGTATTCTGCTCTTTTGCACACACGGTAGGGTAAAAGAGACATACATGGAAGAACCCCTGTAAGTCAACAAATGATTTTTAGTAAGTGAGCTAGAAATCTCTAAAATGAAAGTCATAGTTATTTCTCATTTGTTGAATGCCCCTCAGGTGCTCGATGTTTTCAGGAAAAGGCAATAATAAGGGAGCAGTGTCTGATGAAAAAAAAAGATAATATTGCCATTTAATAAAAGGAATCTATGAAGCTGCATGATTGTATAGTTAAAATACAGTGATGCATGAGGCAAAAATCTACTGCTTGTTACTAATGTGATGTGTCATATTTACCATCTGATTATATTAGACATAAAAGGTTATCATCAAGCACAGTTTGATTTGAGGTCAACTTTGTTAATTTTCATTTTCCTGGGGCTGTGACCCATAGAATTTGAGATGGGGCGGGGGAGGTTAGAATCAACAAGAGATGAAGATCTCTTAGGACTTTGTTTTTCTGATCCATGTAATCAGTTCTTTGAAAAATGGGTTTTAAAGGGTTGAAGTGATTTGTGTGAATTTCCAAACCCGGGACAATCATAATTATCATTGTACATTAATAATAGCTTATATTTATATAGTGTTTTGCAGATGAAGGAAGAGACTGAAATGAATGACCTTTCCAAGGTCACACAGCTATTAAGTTGGCTAGTCAAAATTCATACTGATGGAAAGTCCAGGGCCCCTTCCAGTTCAAAGATTTTCATAGAATTTTGAATTGTGTAGAACCTCAGACATATCTAGTCTTTATATGTTGTGGATGAGGAAAGCAAAGCCCAGAGAGGTTAAAATGTTGTTGCCCAAGACACTTACCCAAGATCATGCAGCTAATACATAGCCAGTCTTGGCTTAGAACCCACATCTCCTGCCTCCAAATCAAATACTCTTTCCTCCATACCACTATGTGATTGCTTGCAAAACTGCCGTCACCACCAGGGTCCACCAGCAGCCTTTTCAGACTTCATTTCTTAATAAGGCTTTGGTGGAATAAGGGAAAATGTTTCTTGTTTGTTGTATTTCAGTATAAGGAATTAGCCCGATCTTTTCCCATACCCCTGATCCTTAAATCCAGGTAAAAATCATATGACCATAGGATTTAGAATTGAAAAGAGCCTCCATGATCATTTAATCCCGCCTGTTATTTTATAGATTAGGAAATCGGTGCTCAAAAAGGTCAGTAGCTTGCCCAGGTCACTTGCCCAAGTGGTAGAGCTGGGGTTTTAAACTAGGTCCTCTGAGTCTAGCTCCGTCATTCATTCTTCTTCCTGACTTGCATGGAAGAATAGAGTGAAGATTTCTGTCAGTGTCTTTTACAGGGCCCAAGACCAATTCAGTACATCAATCAATCATAAAGCGTGCAGTAAGTGTTTTCTATGTGCCAGGCATGCTGCTATGTGATGAAGACACAAAGAAAAGCAGAAAAAAAAGGTCCCTGTCCTCACAGAGCTCACAGACTAATAGGGAAGACGAGTACAGAAATCACAACTTACTTGTCAGAGGAAAAGGGAAGGAAGCCTCGAGAAGAAAGCTCACATGTTTATGGGGACTGGAAAGCATCCTGCACAAGGTGACATTTGAGCTGTGTTGTAAAGGAAGCCAGGACTCTCAAAAGCTAACGATGAGGGCAGAGAATGTTCTAAAGACGGGGAAAGGCCAGTGCAAAAGTATAAGGACGAAGACGCCCTGCATACATGCACCTGGGAATTATTTGTATAAAGATCGTTGAACCCATAAGACTTGGTGAGAGCACCAAGGGAGGCTATATAGAGAAATGAGAGCCTTGGGGGACAGCCACGGTTATGGGGCTTGACAAGGCTGAAGGTCCAGCAAAGGAGACTGAGAAAGATCAGTTAAATGAGTGGGAGAATGAAGAGAGGACAATGCCGCCAAAACCCGGAGTGGGAGAGAGCATCCAGTAAGAGAAGGTGATCACCCCCGTCAAAGACTGTTTAGAGGTTAAGAAGGATGAGGACCGAGAAAAGGCTATTCGATTTGGCAGTTGGTAACTTTGGAGAGAGTGTTTTCAATTGAACGATGAGGTTGGAAGCCAGAATATAATGGGCTTAGGAAAGTGGAGTGGAAGCATTGATTATCGATAACTTTTTCAAGTTTAGAAGAGAAAGGAAGGACAGATATAGGCCAATAGCTAATGGAGATGGTAGGATGAGATGGGGGCTTTTTAAGAATATGGAACACATGAAGGTGTTTATAGACAAGAGGAGAGGAGCCCAGAGATAGGGCGTGAATATTAGAGAGAATGAGGAGGACAGGAAAGGCAGTCTTCTAAAGAAGATAGGAATGTTATCAAGTCTGTGTATAGCTTCATCAGGGACTGGAGTATTATGTCAGAGGGATGTGAGAAGAGAAAAAAGGGAGAAGAGATCATTCTCAGCAAAGGATTCTAATTTCTTTCAGTGAAGGATGAGGTTCACAGTTAAAAGAGTTGGGGAAGGGGTCCTGTGGGAGGCTTGAGGAATGATGAAAATGTTCGGAACAGACATTGTGATGTGTGTCATGAGAATCAATTAGAAAGAAGCAGAAGGATTTCCCTTATGCCACAAGTTCCCAGAGGAGACTAGATAGCATAAATTTTTAATGTGTCCACTCAGCATGGTTTTGTGACTCTAACTCTGTTTGGCAACTTGTGAATAGGAGCAAAGGAAATGGATGACAGAAGTAATCCATGATTGAGATTTAGCATTGCACGACAAGGATTCAAGGGAATTGGGAGAAGAGAAGAGAATCAATTGTCTAAGAGGCTGGTTGAGACTAGTAAGAGAATAGAGGATAGCCAGTATGGGATTGATGGCCTGGGAAAGTATTGAGGGGTGGAGGTCCCAGAGAAGATGAAGAACAGTATTTGGGTTCTAAAGGCACAGGAAAATATGGGATGATAAAGATTATTATCAGATAAAGGAATTTTGGAGTTCATTGGCACGGAAGTGAAACATTAGTGGGCGATGGTAAGAACAAACATATGACCATCTCTGTGTGTAACTGAGGTATAATGGAGGAATGGGTCAAGGAAACTGAGTACATTGAGGAACTGGGAAATCCGGATATTTGAAAGAATATCAATCTCTGTGTTGAAGTCCCCCAGTATGAGGGCAGAAATAGGGTTATAGAGAAGGACAGGAACTGTTCTCATTGAGAGAGGAGAGAATGAATGACCTAAGGGCAGTGGGTAATGTACACCAGGAATTGACTTGAAAGTCAATTTGTATAGCACAAGGAATTTTCCAACTCCTGCAGTACAACTTGACATGGGAGAGAGAGGCAGTTGGTATGAGAGAAACCCAATTTTGCTGTGTCCCCAGATCTCAATTAACTCCTCCATTTTGAGGAAAGCAGAAAAGTAAAGGGTCATCTTTCTGGTCAGAGAGTTTACAATCTAGCAAGGAGAGAAAGACATCTAATTCAAGATATTTAAGTCTTCAGAGCACTGTACTATGCAGTGGGGGAGAAACCAAGATAATGAGATATAGTCCCAGCCCTCATGGAGCTTATAGTCTAATAGGGACATAAATGATATAATCATAAGTAACTATAATACACAATAACACATGGTTTATACATCAGAGAAGTGCCTGGCAAAATGTTATGTGAAGTCTGAGGGAGGAAGATTGTTTCCTATCAGAAAGCTTTATGAGAAGGTTGAGTTAGCTTTTAAAGGATGAATGAGAATTCATTAAATAAATAAGACAGAAGGCGATAGAAAACATACACATAGGTATGTAGACAGGAGGGCACATGGAGTGTTTGGTAAAGTGAAATCTAGTTTAGCTAGAGTATACCAGGGTGGGAAGGAGTACTTGTGATCTTGGAAAGGCAAGAGGGATACCAATGGTAGAAGGCTTAGATCTTGCAAAATATTCAACTGAATTCAGTAAGAATTCAGAGAAGGGAGAGATCAAGTGAACTGGAGTGGGGGTGGGGGCAGGAAAGGCTTATGTTAGCATGAGTTGAGCTGGACTTAGAAGATGAGCAATATTTGTGCCAGCAGCAAAATGACATTTTGAAAATTATGATTTCCACCTAATCAAAGGAGCTTAGTGAAATATTTTGAGAATTTTGGAGTGGAGACAGTCTTTACCATATTTTTTAAGTTGAAAAATGAAAATCTGAAATGTTGTATTCATGAGATGGCCAACTACCAGTTTGCTGATTTATCTTTTCACTGATTTTCACTGATTTCCATGCTCTACGTTTTCCATTAAATCAATGACTTGGCATCACATAGACACAACCTAATTCAAAATCTTGCCAGGATGGGGGGAAAAGAAACAGACTTGTCTCTTTCATCTCATGGGTCCCTCGTTGGGTAAAGTTGTCAATGCTTCCTTTCAGGACAAGGCTTCCTGGGTCCCCTACCTGAGCATTATCTGTATCCTGAGTATAATTGCCTCCTTCTGCAGTGGGCCAGGTAAGGTACTTTTCTTCTACCCTAGTAAACACTAACCCCAGAGTTCACAGAAGCATGGAACATTCCATTTAATTCGGCCAGCATTCATTAAATACCTAGGACATGTAAGATACTGTATTGGATGTTAGGGTTGCAATGACAAGAATTTCCTGACCTCAAGGAGTTTGTGGTCAACTGGGAGGATATAAAATGTGCACAGATAGGTCTATATAAGGTCAGTTGAAGTGGAAAGATCAATAACAACTGAGAGGACTAGAGAAGACTGCCTGAGAGATCCTGGGTTCTTTTAAAATGTATTCATTCATTCATTTGTCCATCAAGCATTTAATATCTCCCTCTCACTATCCCCTTAATTTAATATGCAATAAATGAAAACTCGCATAACAAATACGTATAGTCCAATAAAACAAATTTCCACATTGGCCATGTTCAAAAATGTATATCTCATTCTTTATTTTAAGTCCATCACTTTCTTGTCAGGAGGTCAATGAAATGTTTCATTTTAAGTCCTCTGGACTCATTATTTGTCATTACATTTATTAGAGTTCTAAAGTCTTTTAAAGTAATTTTTCTTTATGATATTATTATCCTTGTATGACTTGTTCTGCTTACTTCATTTTGCATTTGTTCATAGAGGTCTTCCCCATTTCTTCCCCGTTTCATCATTTCTCATGAACATGTTCAATGTTCGAAGGTGTTTTCCAAGTCTTCCTTTTTTGTTCTGAAGTCCTATCCATCATTTCATTCTGTGCCCTACACTCTTAGGTCCCTGTCAGCTCAGACATTCTATTCTGTAATGGCAAACATGCTCCAATATTCTATGACCTACTACCATTCCATATTTCTATTCTCTAATATAATGTATGTTCTGTAAAGCATTGAGTTCAATCAAATAATCAAGCAACATTAATTAGTCATCTCCTTTGTTCTGGGCACTGTGCTGAGTACAAGGAATTTAAATACAAAGAAAGAAATAATCACTCTTCCCAATAGGAGAGACATACATATTATAGACAGAATAAGTATAAAGAGAACAAATATAAGATGTTAGGGGGAAAGAGTGCTAGCAGTTTAGGAATCAGGAAAGGCTTCATGTACATTGGTATCTGAGTCTTGAAGGAAGAAAGGGATTCTTTAATAAAAGAGGGGTGGCTAGGTGGCACTGTGAATAGAGCACCGGCCCTGGAGTCAGGAAGACCTGAGTTCAAAACCGGCCTCAGACACTTAATACAAAAAACTAGCTGTGTGACCTTGGGCAAGTCACTTAACCCCA
>NW_027185698.1:32844543-32849543 GCF_028583685.1 Petaurus breviceps papuanus
AAGATATGTGTTGCCGGACTGTGAGGAGCTTTAAAAAGCTAAACAGAGGAATTTGTATTTCATCCTTGTGGTAACAGGGAGTCACTGGAGTTTGGAGAGGAAAGTGACATGGTCAGATCTGCATCTAAGGAAAATGTTTTTTGGCAGCTCTATGGAGGCTTTGCTGGAATGATGAGGGACTTGAGGCAGGAAGGCCAACTGGTTGGCTTTCACAGTAATCCAGGTGAAAGGTGATGAGAGGCTGAAATTGGGTGGTGGCTGTATGAATACAGAGAAGCACTTGGACGTGAGAGATGGTATAGAGGTACACATGGTAAAATTGAGCAATTGGTCAGGTACGTGGAGTGAAGCAGAGCAAAGGATCCAAAATAACGCTGGTCATGAACCTGTGAGCCTAGAAGAAAATGCTTTAATGTTTCAAGACATATACATAAGGAGCAACCAAAACCTGAAGGCCCCCGGTCTGCGGGGCTTTGTGGAACAGGAAAGGATTGCCCAAGTTGCTGAGGGAAACTTTTGTCCCCAGTGGATTGAGAGAAAAGATGTTTGCCAAAGTTGGCAGATGTGCCCCCCTCTTTCTCTCGCCTTTCTCTCTGCCGTTCTTTCCTTCTCTGTTACTTTTTTACAAACATGCCATGGACTGAGGGGGAGAATCCTTTTGTCACATTCTTGGCAGGTGCAAACTTGTCCTTGGCAAAACTAAGGCAAAAACTAATTAGCCGCACAGAGCCACACAAGATGTCACTTCTCATGAAATCTCAGAACGTTAAGAGTGGGGAAGCACCTTCAAGATCATCTCCTCCAATTCCTTCATTTGAAAAGAGGAAAAAGGAGTCCCACTGAAGGAAAATGCTTTGCCTAATGATACACAAGTAGACAGAGGTGGATTCCTACCCTAGCATCTATTATTTCAAATACAGTAATAGAATGAATAAACTTGATAATCCACTTCAACCTCAGGGAATATATATATATATATATAATTTATGTAATAAAACAAGCATTTCCATAATATAATTAAAAAGACAATATTTCTCAAACATAGAAGGTAGAAGAATTTTTTACATGCTACCTAAAATGCCGCTTTGTACCAAGCTTACATCCAAATACTTACATGTTGCTACCACCTAAGCCAATTCTGCCAAGGTTAGTGGGTCAAGATGTAGAAATGGCCACCAATTCTAACCTAGATGTGATGGGATTGGGATGTGTGTTTGTGATCCATTGGTATGGGCTTTGAGGAGAATGCTGAAGTGGTGCTGACACCTTATCCGGTAATACTAAATTTTTAACAGTCATTAACTGCCTATTGTGTACAGGGCACGGTGGCAGGTGTCGTGAGGCACTATAAAACTGAATAGAATGAGGTCCTCGTCTACCTAGAGAATTTTTGTAGGGGAGATAAAGCATGGCAAAGAAAGAATAAGAAAAGTCCTAGTACAAAGCAGAAGGTGAAAGTGTATGAAAGTTCTCTGGATTCTACCCAGGGAACCTCCTTAGATTAGGGAGGCAGCATGGTTCAGTGAAAAGAATACTGACTCTGACGTGATGGGACCTGGGTTCAGATCCTGTCTGATGGTCATTACATGGGTAACCCTAGGTACTTTAATCTCTATAGACTTCAGTTTCTTTATATTTAATGTGAGGATTGAATTCTAGTTCCAGTCCTAGATTATGAGCCTGTGATGTCCCCTTGAAGTTTATTATGGTGTAATTAATTGAAAGACAGGGCATGGGGCAGCTAGGTAGCACAGTGAATAGAGCACAGGCCCTGGAGTCAGGAGGACCTGAGTTCAAATCCAACCTCAGACACTTAACACTTACTAGCCATGTGACCTTCGGCAAGTCACTTAACCCCAATTGCCCTGCCCTTCCACCTTCAAAAAGCAAAAAAAAAAAAAGAGAGAGAGAGAGCAGCTTTGTGTCACAGTGGATATAAAACTGGGCCGAGAGTGAGAAAGACCTCAGTTCAAATCCGGCCATCAAACACTTACTAACTGTATGACCCTGGGCAAGTCACTTAACCTCTGCCTCAGTTTCCTCATCTGTAAAATGAGCTGGAGAAGGAAATGGCAAACCACTTCAGTATCTTTGCAAAGAAAACCCAAAATGGGGTCACAAAGAATCAGATGCCTGAAAAAATACTGAACAACAACAAATGGAAAAAGGAGTGGTTCTTGAGTCAAATGAACTGGGTTCAAATCCTACCTCTATTACTTGTCAGTCAAGTCTCTGTTAGGTCTCTGGGTTTCCAGTGTGTCCTATTATGTAAAATGAAGTCAGACTAAATCATCTCTAAGGTCCCTTATTTGAAATCCTAATTATTCTAATATGTGTAACAACCACTTTGGCTAAATTATAAAACCAAAAGGGGTCTTAGAGGCCACATGCCCTAGAGCTCTTACAGCACAGATGAAGGCCATTGTAAGAAAAGTTGTGGGACGGTAGGAAAATGGGAAAAAGTGGGGGCCAGAAGAAACGTTCCATAGTGATTCTACCTATAAGGGCAAGGGCCCAGGGCTGGGTAAATATCTCAGGCCAGATTCTGCTACTTACTAGCTGAGTGACTTTAATACATTACTTACTCTTTTGAGGCCTATAACCTCATTTGTAAAATGAGGGGCTTGTATTAAAATACCTTTAAGGACCCTCGCAGCTCTAATAGTCTATGGTATATAATTTGATTTATTCCTAGTGTGTAACTTAAAAGGTAGATAGATATTTTGATGGATAGATAGATATTTTGATTCCCAATTTGACAGCTGAAGCCTAAGGAGGGTAATTAGCATCATGATGATTCCACAGCTAGGTGAAATCTAAAACCAGATCTTCTGACTCTCTGCCCTGAGCTCACTGTCAACCGAACTGACCCTGTTACATTCCATAGCTTTTTATTCCCATCCTTCCATCCATCCATCCATCCATCCATCCATCCATCCATCCATCCATCCATCCATCCACCCACCCATATGTATCTATATCCTAGTCATGGTGTAAGGGATAAGAAGGCAAAGAGTGAAATAATCCCTCCTTTTATGGATTCTATGGAGTTTCCTTAATATTAGTCACACTTTGAAACTGGCTTCCAGGGATCGAAGCAATTAACAAGTAGGAAGAATTTACCAAGAAAATGTGGTAAGCCATTTTCCCATATACACTGCAGAACAGGAAAGTGAAGTGTGTATTTTAAGCTACCAAGAGTGAGAATGCTGTCAATCACTCATAAAATTATGTTCATGTCAAAGAGAAAAGATAAGATTTTTATCTAGTTGTCAGACTTATTTGAAGGAATAGGAAAGAAAATAATTCTCGAGTATTTCTTCTCTATTTGAAATAACACATTAGGACTGAGTCCTGTACGTTTGTATCCTAGACTCAGCTAGACCTAACTCCTCACTGCATTGATACAGAAATTAAGTAGAAAATGATAACAATAATATATCACCATATTACTGTAATTATCTCAATTCAAGCATAGGAGTCAATACAGAGTGGCCTCTAAGGTCCACTTAGTTTCCTTCTCTTCAGTTCTAGGGAATTTATTTTTGATGAAAAGTCCTCAGTGTAGTTATAATTGCTCTTAGTCCTCATTCAGGAAAAATTCCCAACACCTAGGCAGAGGATAAGTTATCTGCCTAACCATATATTTATATCTCTAATTAACATCTGGACTCTCTGTGCTTGAGGCAAAATTCAATTTACTAGAAACATTTGAGATCACACAGGAGAAAATATTATAGTGTGTGGGTAGATAGGCATTGGGATGGGAAGCTGGGAAAAGAGCTGAGCTTTTTCTTGAAACTTCCCTCAGCCTGGATCCTCCACTCTAGGGAGCCCATGAAGCCAAAGATGCTCCTAGAGAGCCTACTTCTCTGCCACAGATCAATCCTCTCTTTGTTCCATACTTACTCCAACCTCTCGAATCCAGATATTCAGAATCTCTTCTTTCCTTATTCTGAGACAGCTTCTCCTTTTTATACAAATTCCTTACGGGCACAATCCAGCTTTTTACACGGTGACTTTGATTGATTCAAAGAGGTGTACAGGCCCTGATTACTTTCAGTTGTGATTATTTGATTCAATTAACAAGAAGTATTTGCACCTAGTCAAGGGCCCAGAGTCAGATGGGGTGGTTTTGGACCCACTCTTTTAAGCAATCAGGGGTTAAGTAACTTGCTCAAGGTTACATGGCCAGTTATTTCTGGGTGTGGTGCTGAGTATCTGAGCCCAGATTTGATCCCCAGGTCATTCCAACACTGGAGCCAGCGCTCTTACTCGCTGAGCCACCTGGCCACCCCTAAGCAATTGGGGTGAAGTAACTTGCTCAAGGTTACACGGCCAGGTGTTTCTGGGTGGGTGCTAAGTGTCTGAGCCCGGGATTCGATCCCCAGGTCATCCCAACACTGGAGCTGGTGCTCTTACTTGCTGTGCTACCTGACCGCCCCTGGGCCCACTCTTACAGTAGTAAGTAATTACTCAGGTGGCAACTATTTCACAAAGCCTTCCTCTCTCAAATTTCTCTCCCTCTTCAAATTTCTTGCAGCATGCTGGTTGGACCTCTCTTTTACACATAACTAACAATAAAACAATAAACATTTTTGCTTATTTTCAGGCTACTGCTTCAGTATGTTCCAAACACCGTGCTAAGGACTAAGGTTACAAATATAAAAGGGAGATAAACCTTGTCCTCCAGAAGCTTATACTCTATCACTTTTTTTTTTGCCTTTTGAAGGGCAATTGGGGTTAAGTAACTTGCCCAAGGTTACACGGCTAGTTTTTTTGTGTGGGTGTTAAGCGTCTTAGGCCAGAATTGAACTCGGGTCCTCCTGACTCCAGGGCCGTTGTTTTACTCGCTGCGCCACCTAGCTGCCTCTACTCTGTCACTTTTTATGTCATGTTTTCTTATATGAAAGTTGAATGTATACTTGCCCTCCCCCTTGAACTGTAAGTTTCTAGAGAGCAGGACCTTTTGTTTTTCTAGCACCCAGAACAGGTTATGA
>NW_027185698.1:32852043-32918514 GCF_028583685.1 Petaurus breviceps papuanus
TTCCTCATCTATAAGATGGAGATAATAACACTTATAGGATTGTGAGGACAAAATGAGGTAAAAATTTGTAACATACTTTGAAAAAAAAGTAGTATCTAAATGTAAACTGTTACCATTATTCTTTTTACATCATCGTCATTATTATTAATCATTCAGCTCTCTGTCAGGAAGTGGGTAGCTTTCTTTATCATCAGTCCTCTGAAATCATGGTTGGTTGGTCATTGCATTGATCTAAGTTCTTGCGTCTTTCAAAGTTCTTTGTGTTTTACAATGTTGTTATTAAAGTTAAATTGTTTTCCTGGCAAGTATCATGGTCACTGATGAGTGAAGGTCGAAAGTGAACCCCAGGATAAGAGCTCTGTAAATCTAATAAAAAGAAGTGGAAATTGGTGCGATAAATCAGATTTGTATCGTGCTTTCTTCCCACAACTCTGTGAGGATGGTGACACAATTTTATAGATGACAAAGCCAAAGATCAGTGAAAGTGAAAGTTCTTGCTCAGAGTTACATAGCAGCCAAGTATATATGTGGGAAGTACCAGGTCTCATTGCATCATACAGGGGCAGCTGTGTCTCTGGGCAGCAGTAGCTTTTCCGGTTATTATTATTTTCCAGTTACATTATTCCAGTTATTTTCCAGTTATTACAGTCAATGGCACTAGTGTTGCTGACAGAGGAAAAAAAATGTGAATTTGCCTAAGGCAATTTATGGAGTGGGCAAATAAACTAAACAGAAGCAGCACTGATTATCAGAGCCTGAAGGGATTTCATGGGTCATCCAGGGAAATCTGTAACTGACCAAGAAAAGAATGGTTTTTTCCTAAGATGATCACCATGAGCAATCATCCCATCTGCCCTTGAAAGGCCTCTAGAGAGGTTTGTCATTGTTTAGTCATTTCTATAACGTCTAACTCTTTGAGACATCTTTTGGGTGGGTTTTCTTGGCAAAGATGTTGGTATGGTTTGCCATTTCCTTCTCCACCTCATTTTATAAATGAGGAAACTGAGGCAAACAGGATTAAATGACTTGCCCATATAGTAAGTATCTGAGGCCAGATTTGAACTCATGAAGATGAGTCTTCCTGATTCCAGAACTGGCGCTCTATTCACTGAGCCACCCAGCAGCTTCATGGAGGTAGCCCATTCTAACCCTGGGATAATTCCAGTTCTTAGTTATGTTTTTCATCACATTGAGCCTAGATCTATCTCTTTGAAACACCTACTCATTATTGTATTTTAGCTTCTGGGTTCAGACATATAAGGTCTATTCCATCTTCCATAGAGTGCCTCAGATCCTTCGAGAGAACAATTAGGGCTACCCAACCTGACCCTCAAGGCTCCTGCAAGTTAAACATCGCCAGTACTTACAACATGCCTTGTACTAACCTGGTCATCCTCCTCCAGCTCTCAAAGGTCTACACTTAAATAGGGAACCTGGAATGAACACAGTACCACACATATGGGCTGCCCAGGATGAAGGACAGTGGGACCCGCCCTCCCTCTTTATAAACATTTCTTTGAGTTTCATATGGAATACTCTAACAACTGCCTTGTCTTTGAAGAAAAGCTGTATTGTTGAATCTGAAGGGAATGTATTGATCCCCATTAGAATGTAAGCCCCTTTTAGAGCAGGGAAAGCTCTTCTGTTTCTATCCCTAGCACTTTAAATGGTGCTGCACACATAGTAAATGCTTAAAAAATGCTTTCCCCCTCATTCAGTAAGTGAACTTAGTATGTATTTTGCACATTTTAGTTGTTATTTATATGGCACTCAAGATTAACCTGGAATAAAGTTATAGAAACATGTGTGTATGAATTTATGCTTTTACATGAATATCTTGTATATGTTTACATGTTGTCTCCCCCATTAGAATGTAAACTCCTTGAGACCAGGAACAGTGTTTTTGACTCTCTTTGTATCCCTGGACCTTAGCACAGTGCCCAGAAGTACTTAATAAATCTTGTTAACTTACTCACTGATCCTATGTGTTATGGGCCACAAAAAAATATTATAAAATCTATGAGAATTAGGGAAGGGGGATATTTCAACACTGGGGTGATTAGAAAAGACTTTTTGGCCTTTATACTATGTTTCAAAGAATGGAAAGGGATTTTTTTTTACAATTACAGAGACTCTAGAGAAAGGGATAGTGTGAGCTAAAGACAAAGGTGGGAAAGCCTGGGAGTGTTTAGAAAAGGATGAATAAGTTCATTTTGATGGAATTGTTGAGTATATGATGGAGGGTAGAAGGAGAGGGCCAAACACGTGTCTAAAACTTGACTACCAGCCTAGGGAGTCTATATGTAGTTGGGTGAGGTCTCAGATGCTAATGCTGGTTCATATAGTTGAGGATCTCCATGGGTCTGCAGTAAGGATGCTGAAACTGGGTAGTTGCTACTGCTCCCTCAGCATATCCAAGTCTAACTCTTTGTATCAAATTTTCAGGAACTAAAAGAGGAAATAGGGAGGTAAGTGGCTTATCAGAAGATCTGGACCGCTGAAGAAACACAGTCTGGGTTAGAGTTTTTCTTAAATCCATAGCCTTAACCTGCAAAGGTAGGCTCCCTTAGATTTATGCTAGCTTGATTACCGGAGCATTGACTGGGGAGTCAGGCTCATGATTACACATACTAGTCAGCTAATCCATCATCTGATGACAAGAACCCCTTGAATATATATTTGCATTAAACAAGTTAGCACAAACAATTCTGGTTAAATGATTGAGTGGAAAATTAAACATTATTGACATGTATGTTATAGCACCACTGAACAGACTTTGTAATATATATGTCAATAATGTTATCTCAACTTCACTTCATTTTTAAGCTACAGTGGCTAAAACCAAAATGTCAGAGAGACAGAGACAGAGAAATAGCCAGAATTAGACAAAATGGGCAACAGACATTGGGATGAGATAGAAACAGAAAAAAAAGGCTAAGTTAGACAAAAGATGCAGAGACAAAGAATGAGGAATGGTAGAGGTTAGGGGAAAACACCAAAAAGTCTGAGTCAGATGTGTTTATATATATATATAGACAGGATATAAAGCTTGATTAAAGGTACATCAGTGTAAAAGGAAAAGCTATTAAAAATGTTCCATCACCTATGATGAAAATGTTTTCCCCTCTGGAGAAAGAACTGATGGAATTTGAATGCAGATCAAAGCATAGTGTTTGGTTTGGTTTGTTTTTTGCTTTCTTTACTTTTCTATCTTTTGTCTGTTTTCTCTTACAGCATGACAAATATGGAGATAAGATTTTCATGACTAGACATTTGTAACCTTTATGAAATTGCCTGCCTTCTCATTGAGGGGGTAGGAGAGGAAGGGTGGGAGAGAATTTAGAATTCAAAATTGTAAGAACAGTGTTAAAAATGTTCATTTATATGTAATTGGGAAAAATGAAATATTTAATTTTTGAAAATTCAGTCCATTTTCCTCCAAATAATTGCAAAGTTAGGAATTATTTTAAACAGAGATTTTATAGTTGGTGAGACTATTTCTAATATGTAAAACAATGCCACTCCCCTCACTAATTTCTTGTTTTGGAAGATATAGTTATTTTAAATAAATATATGTTATTTTTGTTAACATGTAATAGTTTATTATTGTAATTTTAATAAAAGTTAATGATTAATTAATAATTATATAATATAATCATAATTAATAATATAATTAATTAATAAAATTTATGTAACACCAGTTATAACTTCTAATACCTTCTTGCTACCCCCTACTCCTCTTGAAGACTGAAAAATTTAATAAACCAGCAGAATATTTCTCAGCTTTTTTGAGGGAAAGGATAAATTTCCAAATAATTGAATTCTACCATCATTACTTTATCTTGATTCCATTGTCATTTTTTGTTTCTGTAAATCAACATTCATTCCCTCCTTCTCTCTCTCTTCCACTCTCACTCATAGACTATGGGGCTAGGAAGCTCTGAGGATTTTTTCTTCTCAAGAATCCTCCAGCTTCAGTTCAGGAGACATTTGAATTTAGACCATCATGATTCATAGTGCCAAAGTGCAATCATATAGGCTGAAAAGCTTTCAGTGAGAAAGGGGCCATTTCTAAGGAGACAGGATGTATTCAGCCTACTCATAAAACATCTTAGTCTTTTTTTTTTAATCTTGAGACATATGCAGAGTTACCACTTATCTTTTTCCAGACAGCCTGAGACAAAATTAATTAATTGGCTTATCTCTTGAAAGTTTAATGTAAAAAAAAAGTTATAGTATTCTTTGTTACATTTTCCCAAACCACTTTTGAAACAAAGACTGTCTCAGGGGCATTCCCATAAAGAAAGCATTTCTGATGTAGTCTGGTCTCTATTTTTTAAGTTTCAAGTGTCTCTTTTAAAAGAAATATAGTTCTGGGTTCTGTCATTCTCTTAATACAAATAAAACTGCCCTGAGTCTACAGATTCTTTTCAGTGGCTAACAGATGCTATGCTCCTAATTATCACTTAAGAAATACCTTGTGGAAGAGCCAGAAAGTTACCACTCAGATATTCATTGCAATTAATAAACTAGTTACAAGATTCAATTTCCCAGAGTTATACAGTTTGGGTTTTTTCCTAATCATTTGCATGTGATACTGTAACTGACATTATGTCATCCTTTTCTTCTGAAAAGCCTTTACTAATTAAAAACTCTGTTTGTCACTTAATTCTTCTTAAAATCTAGCTTCCAGATAATCTAGCTTCCTTACTTGCTCTCATAATTTCCACAACTCTCCTATCCACCGTCTTTTTTCCTCTCTTTTGAAAGAGTTGGTGTCTGGATATGTCTCATAAGGCGGTGAGTTAGCCATCACTGGAAGTGTTAAGAGCCTGGAGATTCATTTGTTGGGGATGTTGTAGACAGTATGTTTTCATTGGGAGTTCAACTAAGATGACCCATAAAGTCCTTTCCGACACTAGAATTCTGTTTCTATTTGTATCCATCTTATATGTACATAGTCATTTGCATGTTATCTTCCCCTTTAGAAGATCAGCTCTCTGAGGGCAGGGACTACATTTGGGACCACCTTTTTGCCTTTCTTTATGTCCCCAGTACTTACATGGCACTGGGCCTGGCACAAAATAAACAGTAACTCTTGTTGACTCTATTTTGATATATAGGTGATTGCTGCAGTTGACATGGGGTAAATTACAATGGAACTGATCGCCCATTGCAGAGAAAAGCTTGGTTTGGGATGTCTTAAAATAGCACGTTTAACTTATTGATTTCTGAAACTGTAATTTAAAAAACCTTTTATTGAGCTGCTGAGAAAGTAAAGCTTTAAGAACTAAATAACATGCCTGTCTTTGAGCTCAGAAAATAGTGAGTCTGTTTTATTAACTTTTTTTAGCCCCAGTAAAAGTATAGTTTTAAAATATTAACTGTATTGTTTCTTAAGCCCTTAATCACATCTTTCCCTGCCCTTAGACAAGTCCTGTCCACATGATTTCAAAAAGATTAGTTCCTTTCCAAATGGACTTTTTTTTTGCATGTAGGCTGACTCCTGTGTGTACACAAGGGCAGGGGCAAGACTTCTTCAGCTATTGTATTTGACCTCATATGAATAACCCTTTAACCCATCTTCCCAATAGTAATCTTAACTAGCCTTTGGGTATATAAAGGGATATTGAAAATTTCCACTGAGAATGAAGTAGGAAGTCTCAGACTGCAACATGAAGAATTTACATCAGTCCAAACTTCCTAAATGTTATGACTAAGAGACATTGGGAGGGTTTCCAGAAGAAGGTATGGACCTAACTTTCTTGACTGTCTATAAAAAAAGAGATTTTAAATTAGATTAAGACTCTAAACTTGTGGTCTCCTTTGAAGGGCAGAGGGTAGACTTTTAGGTTTTCTTCTATGCTACAAAACATGAGCCATTTGTAACTGGGTTAGCCCACACATCATATCTAAACGTTTAGTTTTAGGGAGAAGCCGTGACTATTCATTACCCATTGTGTTGTTGTTGTTATTGTTGTTTTCAGTTATATCTGACTCTTTATGACCCCTTTTGGGGTTTTCTTGGCAAAGATACTACAATGGTTTGCTGTTTCCTTCTCCAGCTCATTTTATGCATGAGGAAACTGAGGCAAACAGAGCTAAGTGACTTGTCCAGGGTCACATAGCTAGTAAGTGTCTGAGACTAGATTTGAACTCAGGTCTTCCTGACTCCAGGTCCACCACTTTATCCATTGTACCACCTAGATGCCTCTATTATATATATTCGAAGATAGCATACAGGGAATATATTTTTAGTGGCACATGGGCACTATGATTTTGTGTGATCATATCTGTATATATGTAGGTATGTATCATCCCTCACTCACAAGAATTGAGTCACCACATAGAATTCCATTCCCAATAGGCTGGAAAAAATATGCTGAGAATATCTCATGTTTACAAAGCATTTTGCAGATTATAAAACATTCTCCTCACAGTATTTCTGTGTACAGAAATGTAGTACAAATATGTTAAAGCCCATTTTACGTATGAGAAACTTAGAAGGAAGATAATAGCGTCATAAATCTGAGCTTGGAAGGGAGCTCAGGAGCCAACTAATTCAGCTTCTTTGAGTCTCAGGGTATGAAATGTCTTGTCCAAGGTCAAAAGAATGGATAGTCTACTATTCTCATCCCCTAAGGACCAACCAATAAAAACATCATGAGATGCTGTTGTCCTACAAATCCTAACATGGTTGACACCATGTGGTTGAATAGCAGTTCCTTGTTTTGCTCTCTCTACAGAGGAGTTAGGGACAGTGTGAAAAATGGTGAGGACAACAAGGAAGGCCTAAAGATTACCATAAATGGGGCTACTCCATGAAGGTAACAACATAAACTCTATCGTTTGGGTTTTTTTTTTCTCTACTAGAGAATGACTGTAAATGCTTTAGCACCCTCTAAATTTGGTATCTTGGAACAAAGCCCTGATCACCTATCCTAGTTACTTGTCATGACTGTGCCCTTAAAAGGTTACTAAACAACAATAACATTTATTAGATGCCAGTCATGGGCCAGATGCTGGAGATCAGAAGACAAAAAAGAAAAAAAAAATCCCTATGCTTCAGGAGCTTATTGTACATTTTAGCAGCATGCGATACAAGGAAATAAGCAAGTAATATAAAGTATTTCACAGGGTAACAATACAAAAAAGTGGAGAAAGACTGGTGTTTAGGAAAGGCCTTGTGTGAAATCTGGTTCTTTAAGTCTGTGCTTTGAAGCAAGCTAGGAGGTTCTCTACTTAAGGCAGAGTCACCTCTGGAGTAAGTGCCAGAGGTGTGGAGCACGTGCATAAAAGCTTGAAAGTAGAAGGTGAACTACCATGGATAAGAAATAATCGGCAAACTAGCCTGATTAGAATGGAGAATGTTTGGGAGTAACATAAGATATGGCTGGAGAGCTAGGTGGGAGTGAGGTAACTGAAAGCTTTAAATGTCAAGCCTCATGAGAAATTTGTATTTTATCCTAGAAGGAACAGGGAGCCATTGCATTATTGCATGTCCCCTCTCTCTGGTTGACTGGTTCTTCTTAGAGCTTTCTTTGCAAGGAGGACACCCAGGTTGCCTATATCTTCATTCTTCTCCAAGCTGCTCTCCTGCCTTTCCTCCCTAACTTTTTCTACAATGCCCCAGAGTGGGATCCGTTCTCCTCTTCACCTTGCCAGCTTCCTTTTATGTGTTATCTTCTGTGATTAGAATGTAAGCTCCTTAGGGGTAGGGGCCGTCTTTCTTTCTGTCTGTATTTGTATTTCCACCATTGACTAGAGTGCCTGGTTCATAGTAAGCGCTTGGTAAATGCTTGCTGACTTGAATAGGATTGGGACATAGATGTGTGTTTTAGGATACTAGTGTGGTGACTGTGTGAAAAGTGCATTGGAGAGGGAAGAGACTGGAGGCAAGGTTGCCGATCAGAAGATTATCATTTGTCCGGGTGATGTGATAAGAGCCTGAGTAAGGGTGGAGATTAGTGAGTGGAGGGAAGGACACACATACTGGAGATGTAGGCTTGACAAGACTTGGTAACTGGATTCGGAGGCTGAGGGAGAAGGAAGAGTCAAAGATATCCTTCATATTGTAAATAATGGTGACTGAGAGGATCATGTTGCCCTCAGCAGAAAAAGGGAAGTCTGGAGAAAAGAAAGAATGAATCACAGTGACCTAGCCTATTATTAACACCCAGTAAAAGATTATGATTGCCCTTAATACAAGAAAATTATGTCATGGCGGCAAAATTTAACTCAATGTAAGGAAGAGTTTCCAAACAGCACCACCCGAAAGTTAAAAGAGATGCTTCAGGGAGTAATGAGGTCCCAATAGCTAGGATCTTTGTCAGGGATTTTGTAGAAGTGATTCATACTTCTAAGAGGTACTTGGACAAGACAATTGCTAAAGTATTATTTCTCAACCTTGTGTCTATGAAATTTTTAAAAAGATATTTCAATTATCTGCCTTCCAATATAATTGGATTCCTTCATAATCCTAAATATTTTATTTTTGCTCACTTAAAATCATTACTGAGTAGGGGTCCAAAGGCTTCATCAGATTGCCAAAGGGATCCATGATCCCCAAAAGGTTAAGAACCTCTGTTCTAAGGTGAAAGCTACTTCCAACTCTGGTGATACTGTTCCTAATCATGCATCAGCCTTATCCATAAGATCATACAAAGCAGTTATCTTCTAAACTGCTGTTTCCTTTGGCATCCATCTCTGTCTCTGCTTTTCAAGTAAAGCAAGTGTTTGCTGACTTTCTTTTTAGGCTCTTTTGAACTCCTTGTCATGGAAACTGATTTGCATCAGTTTCTGGATGAAATTATTATAATTTGTGATTGTATTCTTCTTTTTGTCCATTAACTATTTTTTATCATCAGTAGCTTTATTTAGTCAATCAGGACTGAGCTGTTTCATTGTAAACTATTTTTTCTCATTTTTATTCTCCTAATTTTGATCTTTACACTAACAAGTCAATGCTCCGACAGCACGAGAGTTGATTCAGTGATGACAGTAATAAGGAGTTTTTAGTTATATGTACAAATATAATCAGTTTTATTTTTAGGGAAATAATATACAACACCTTATTCTCTTCTGGAGAAAAAGGGATTATATATGTGTGTATATATATATATATATCTTATATAAGTATTCTATGAAGTCATAAGGCCATAGTTCACATACTAGAAGGGTCCTCATAGGCCATCGGTCTATCTTCTCCATTTTACAGTTGAGGAAGTTGAGGCACAGAGATATGAAGTGACAGAGATATCAAGTAGGAAAGATTTGAACCCTGGTCCTCTTTCTCAAAAGACAAAGTTCTTTCCACTGTGCTATTCAGACTCTTTGACTTCTCTTCTTCCTTATCCTGGACCCAAATTTTCCAATGTGTTGTCATCTTCATATATTTTCACTTTCCCATAGAAGTTAATCAATGTACTGTCAATTTAATTTGGAAAATCTTATCTAATGTTTCATAGAATTTCTCTTCCTCTTTATCCTTTGCAACAGATATCATATAAGCTACATTTTTTTCGAGGTGTTTTTTTCCCAAATGTTTATTGTGAGCACCAAAAGTTGAAATGAAAAAAGTCCTCTACAAAGTCCTCTTATATGTCTTATGATGTGAAGAATGTAATATTAGTGGAATGTAAGCTTTATCAGGACATGCTTCAAGTATAGTCCTGGCAATAGATCTGCTTTCTGAGGATCAGCCTTGGTAAGGATTGGGAACTTCCATCACCTGTACATTGGGTATTGAGCAATGAATTCTTTGGCCAGAGAAACTGTTGAAACAAAGGAAAATGCAAAGCGACCCTAAATCATGGAGTACCTGCTTTCGTTTCTTCCATGACAGTGGCAGAATGGTAGAAAAGGAGGCAAAACATGCACCAAAAATCCCATTAAAAAAAGGACTAAGTATATAAACTTTAACATGACTTCTGGTCTTCCAAACATGAGATTCTTTTTCAGTGGCCATCAAGTGGATATACAACTAGAAGAGCTGAATCATATCAATCTGGACATTTCCACTATTTGCAAAATTAGAAGAAGGCTTCTTATGCAACATGATAGTTCACAGTTCTCCTTAGAGAAACAAAGAAGGAACTAGGCAGAGTTCATCTTATTGTGCATCCAAAGACAATAATCATTTTGTGGATCCTTGGGTCACTTATAATTAAATTGTCCACATGTAAGTAATAATTATGATGGCCAGCATGTTTGGGACAAAAGTCCCAAACTATTTAGACCACATCTGGAGGATTGTCTCCAATTCTTGGTACTCCCCTTAAGGCAGGGTATTGACAAACTGGAGCTAATCTCAAGGTGATGGTGCTGGATGGTGATGATGCTAGAATCTAGATTCTATGAGCATCAGTTAGAGGAACTCGGGATTTTAACCTTAAGGATAGAAGACTTGGGGGAGGGGAGGAAAGGTGAGAGGATACATGATAACTATTTTCAAGTATTTGAAAGTTTATCATATGGAAGAAGGGCTGAACTTATTCTTCTAAGGCCCAAAAGGCAGTACTAGGACCAATAGATGGAAGTATAAGAAGGTATAATCAGGAGTGATGTAAGGAAATCTAAGGAAAAGATTTCTGATAACACTATCCAACAAGAAAATTGGCTTCTGTCTAAGTTACTGGGTTTTCCATCTCCAGAGGTATTCATGTGAGGAGACTAGATGAGCATAGGACCATAGATTTAGAGCTAAAAGAGGTCTTAGAGGCCATCAAGTTCAATCCCTTTATTCTAAAAATGAGGAAAACAAAGCCCTGAGAGACGAGGCTGACTTGTCCAAGGGCACACAGTAAGTTGTAGGACCAGAATTTGAACCTAGGTCCTCTGACTTATTCCAGCAATCCTTCCTCTGAATTACTGTACTGGTTTGAAAGGGGGTAGTATAAAGGAGAGTCATTCTTTAGTGATTTGGAATAAACTATTTCTGAGGTCTCTTCTAACTCTGAGATTCTTTAATTCTGCGAGGAATTAAAAGGGGTCCAGGAAGAGGGGGTGTATCAGTGAGGGACATTCTGAGAGGTCTGACACAGGTCACATGGCATCCAAGGTCAAACCTGGTATGTGGCAGAGTAGCATTCAGAGAACACAAGTTCATATCCCAGCTCTGCTGCCTGCTACCTGTGTGTGACCATGATCAGATCACTGAAACTCTCTTCACCTCAGTTTACTTTCAGTCTCCTTTCTGAGGAGCAGCCTTGATGAGTATGGAGAGATCCACCACCAGTAGAGTAGGAACTTTAAATGGGAGAACAGGATAAGATGAACCTCAACTCCTTCCTACTCTAACCCTGCAATCCTGCATCAACTGGAGTTGTTCATCCTTTGTTTTTAATGAGGACCAATGGCATCACAGGGAAATGTCTTGACTTGTGTATGAACTGCATTTAAGTGAGGTAGAGTTGTGCAAAGTCATCAGCCTCATCCATTTTTTCCAGAGTCACCAAAGTCCAGCAACAGGACAAAAGTCAAGGCAACTGGCAATGACCCAGGATGCAGCAGATGAATGGGTTACTTGACTAATTTTCTCTTTGTAGTCTGATTTGAAGGCTCCACTTTTTCCAGGGGAGAGACCAAAATTGAAACTAGCAGGAAGGAGTTAAGGCCCCTAAAGTGATCTCTGATGGAGCCTCAATCAAAAACTGACATGAAAGTTCCCACTGCCTGCACTCTCAGGGCATGGCTGATGAGCAGAGGCTGAGAGGACTGTCTTTTAATTTCAACATTGTTAAGCCCCAGGGCAGAGGTGGCAAGTTATCTTCAGCCTGAAAAATGAAATCCCAGCTGAGACAACCTGGCAGTGAGAAGAAGGTGATAACAGACCTCCAGAGGGAGTTTTTAGCTTTGTGAGATCTGGATCAGCACCCCAAAGACACCTGAAAATATAAGAATTGAAATGGAACAAGGAGAAAAACTGCTGGGAGAGAAGCAGCTCAAATGGCATGTGGCCTGATCTATCCCTAACATGTAATAATTGATATATGGAAACCAGAGTAAAGATGCCCAGTAACTCAACAGAGATCAAATTAAAATCTGAAGAGAAAGAAATTCCAGGTGAGACTGGAGGTGGCCAGTGTCGTTTCAAACCAGTTCCATTTCTTTACATGATGGGGTAGCAAAGATAGAGGCATTTCTTCCCCTACTCCCACCCATGCCAAGTAACATCTCTTTCAGTCCTCACACTCAGATATGAGTTTGTAAGTCACATAGAGAAAGAATATTAGACTTGAATTCATAAGAACCTAAGAGATCTAGGTTCTTTTGCTTACTTTGACACTAATTAAAGTGTGACCATTGGTAACTGCGACAACAATAATAGCTTAAATCTATATATTAAAATATTATCTAAATATTAGTTGTTAATATCTCATATAAGATATAATTTGTGATAATGAATATTTACGTATAAATAATATTTTCTATATACAGGTAATATATTTTATCTGTTTGTAAATAAAATATAAATTTTATATGTCGATGTCGTTCTCAGAACTGAACAAAGTGCCCCAAAAGACAATTAACCAGCATGGAGAAGCCCAAAGGAAATTTCAACTCAAGCTTTTATTTATCTGTGAACAAATCTAACAAACTCAAGAAGTGAAAGAATGCTTCTTTAAGAGACATATATTAAAATAGAGCCAGAATAGTCCTATTTTGCAGGACTATTTTGGGGGCATCCTCTAAACCCTCTATATAAAGGAATTAACCTTTGGGTTTCAGCAGAGAGCTATAGAAAAGACTTCCACTGTAGTCTACTAAAAAAAAAAGCAACAACTGATCTCTAGTGTGTGTGTCTGTGTGTGTTGTGTATCAGGATAAATGTAAAGCTCTGTGTACTTTGACTAAAGATGGAGGGAAGGAACACAGTTTGTGTGGAAAAGTTCTGTTTGGTTTTTTATTTTAATTTTTGTTTTGTTTTGGTAGACTACAGCCCTCTGTAACTCTCTGCTATGATCTAAGGATCAATGACTTCCTAGAGTACATAATCACATTTCTTTCTGACACAAAAGGTCAAGATACCTGCAGATATTGAGGGTCCCCCAGTGACTGTCTTCCCACTTCCACTACCATCAGCCTTCACTGCTTTGGTGGCTATTCCTACCACTGCCATTCAGCTCTGATCACTGATTGAATGTCTAATGGAACCTCTGAGTCTCCCAGATCACCTGAGTACTCCCATCTTGGAATACGCATTAACCTAAAATCGGGAAAGAGAAGCAATGTCACCCTAGTTACAGGCCTACCTTAGCAGGACTGGTGCTTGAGGCTACATTTGGCCAAGTAGGAGACCAGGCAGCCATACTTAGCCTTTCTTGGCTCTCAAGAGTCATCCCACATAATTTCCATCTCAAAAACAAAAAGCAGAGAGAAACATAAGGATGGGTGACCCCTTTGGCACATACAGTTATTTCTAAGTCACTTGTTCTTCTAAGTCATCACTTCTGTTGGCTTCAGCAGCCAACTAGAAAACTGTTCATCATCCCATAGAACAAAGCCTTGAGGCATCGTGGTTCACCCCAATCTTTCACATCATCACTTGGACTGAAACCATGATGGGATTGTTTACATATTCTTCAAAGACTGTCCCTCCATCCCTGCCATAGGCCAGTCCATCCCCATTACCTTAACATATGCCACATTAATAGAGCAAAAGAGGTAACTGTATCCTACCCCAGTCATACCACATGTGCACATTATGTTCAGTTCAATGAACTCTATTTTAGAGAAGATATGAAAATAAAGCAGGTTCAGAGAATGGCAAATGCATGAGGACAGGTCAAACGAGCTGGGACCTTGGAGGCGGGAAAATTTAAGGCAGACACAACACAATGAACTTGAAGGCTGTTAAATGGAAGAAGGTCAAGACTTGTTCTGCTTAGCCTTGGAAGCAGAATTAGGGCCAGAGGTAAGAAGCTTCAGAGAAGCAGATTTAGGCCAGGTATAAAGAAAACTCCTTAACAGAGCTAACACAAAGTATAATGGTTGACCTTGGGAGGTCATCAGTTCCTTATCACTAGAGGTTTTCGAAGAGAAGCTGTCTGATCCCTTTCAGGGATATAGTAATAAGGATTCCTGTTCAGCTCTGGGTGGACTCTGTGATCTCTAAACCCTCCCCTAATGCCACATTCTGTGATTATCAAAAGACATTAAATACAAGGCATTTTCAAAGAAAAATGAAACCTTGATTTTAAAAAATGAATGACTAATTCACAGCAATCAATGTTCTATTCTATCATGTAGATGGAATTTTTCTTAAGAATCAGAGGATTTAAAAGGGTGCTCAGCAAATGGTCCTATAAAATGTAACTCTTCTGGCTGTATTCAATATCTATTAATTATAAAAGCATCCTTACTTTTATCTTTGGAGTATATTAGAACTGCTCACAGATAAATAGAGATCTGGAATTGAAAATCCTTTTAGGTTTCTCCATGTTGGTAGTTTGTCTTTTAGGGACTTTGTTCAGTCTTAGGAATCATATTAATAAGCTGAAACATGGCCAGAGAAAGCTGAAAGGTGAGGAGGTCCTTTAGCTGTTCATCCATGTTTTATAATGAACAGTTAAAAAACTGGGCAGCCTGAGCCTAGAGAAAAGGAGACTGGGGCATATCATTGGGATCTTCAGCTATTTTAAAGGTTACTCTCTAGAACAAGATACAGACATTATATTTTACTCCAGAGGACAGATCTAAACTGATCAATTAAATTGCATTTAATAAAATTTAGCAAATATTTAGTAATTAGGGATCACTATAGTCTCTCCCTTCGGGAGAATTTTGTCTGAATCTTTCCATTGCCACTATCACTGAATTCTCTTTTCTTTTAAATAATTTTAAAATTATCATCTTTTGCTTTGTCAACTACATTTCACACTGTATTCCTCCCCCTCCTTCTTCCAGAGAGTCATTGCTTATTTATGTAAGAAAAAAGAAGAGGGGGCGGCTAGGTGGTGCAGTGAATAGAGTACCTGCCCTGGAGTCAGGAGGACCTGAGTTCAAATTTGGCTTCAGACACTTAACACAGAAACTAGCCATGTGACCTTGGGCAAGTCATTTAGCCCCAACTGCCCTCCAAAAAAAAAAAGCAAAATTATAAACAAATAAAATTAAATTTAAAAAAAGAAGAAGAAAATTGAGCAAAAGTAATCAATATATCAAAAAGTCTGATGTTACATATTCAGTAATAATATATATTTGTAATAACTAATGTTACATATTCAATATTCTACTATAATACACAGTCCCCCAACTTTTCAAAGAAGTAATACATTTTTTCATATTTCTTCTTTGGGACCAAGCTTGGTCATTACAGTTAAATAGCATTCAATTTCAAATTTTGGATTTGTTCTTTTAAGTTTACATTGTTGTTGTCCTTGCATAATTTATTTCCTGCTTCTGCTCCTTCACCTCCCACCAATTTTTCTGTCTTTCCATACTCCTCTTTATTTTTCATGTTCATCATTTCTTACAGCACAATAATATTCCATTACGTTCATCTGCCACAACTTGGTTAGCCATTTCTTAATTGGTAGGCATCTATTTTATTCCTAGTTCTGTTACCATAAATATTTTGGTCTATATGGGGTCTTCTTCTTTATCATTAACCTCCTTCTAGTACATGCCTAGCAACTGGATCGAAGGGTATGGTCATTTTAGTCACATCTCTGCACAATCCTAAATAATTTTCTGTAATTGTTGGACCAATTCACAGCTCCCCTAATTATGCACCCATCTTTTCCCTCCAATATTGACTATTTCCATTTTTTTCATTTTTGACAATATTCTGAGTGTGAGATGAAACTTCATGCTTGCTTTCATATTCATTCTTCTTACTGTTTTTGAACATTTTTCTTATTATTAATAGCTTACAATTCTTATCTTGAGAGCTACTTTCTCAAATATATTGATTACTTATCTCTTGTCCCTCTCCATGTCACATACTCTGATCATGAATCATTTTATTTTGGTATGTGCCATAACCTACCTTTCTCCACCATCACATTATAAGCTTTTGGAGAATAGGAACTATGTTGATTTTTTCATCTTTGTGTAGACAGCTTTAAGCCCAGTATTTTGTACATAGTAATAACTACAAAAACAGCTACAATAATTAATATTCATATAGTGTTTAAAACTTTGTAAAATTTTCCCCCTATAAGCACCCTATCAGGTAGATAGGAGAATGTTATTATCCCTATTTTACAAATGAGAAAACTGAAGCTCAGAGAAGCTAAGCCATTTATTTAAGGTCATGTAGTTACATATCTCTGTGCATAAGATTTCATCCTTCCTTTGTCATCCCCCATAGAACTGATGCAAGGGCTTAAGAGATATTTGTTAATTGTATGAATAGCATCCAAGATCAAATGACCAGAACTGGTCAAATTTCCCCCAATTCATATTACATTGTATATTCTTTGAGAAGAAACACCTCTTTTACTCTTAATAATTTGTACTGTCATACTATCCACTAACATTTCTGGAAAGCAAGGGTCTTCTGACACCTTGGAGGTCTGAGGTCTCTTTGCTCTGTTCTCCAAGGGTCTTGAAATGTCTGATATGAGCAAATGGAAGCTAGTGACTTTCTGAGAAATCAAGATGCTGTCAAACAGATCCAAACAAATGAAAGAATAGAAAGCAATGTGAAATATCTCATTGGAAAAACCACTGACCTGGAAAATAGATCCAGGAGAGATAATTTAAAAATTATTGGACTACCTGAAAAGCCATGATCAAAGAAAGAACCTAGAAATCATCCTCCAAGAAATTCTCAAGGAAAACTGCTCTTATGTTTTAGAACCAGAGGGCAAAATAGAGGTTGAAAGAATCCACCAATCACCTCCTGAAAAAGATCCCAAAAAGAAAATTCCTAGGAATATTATAGCCAGGCTCCGAAATTCCCAGATCAAGGAGAGAATATTACAAGCAGCCAGGAAGAAACAATTTGAATATTGTGGAAACACAATCAGGATAACACAGGATCTGGCAGCTTCTACACTGAGGGATTGAAGAGCTTAGACTATGATATTCCAGAGGTCAAAGGAGGTGGAATTAAAACCAAAAATCACCTACCCAGCAAAACTGAGTATCATGTTTCAGGGGAAAATAATGGTACTTCAGTGGAATAGAGGACTTTCAAGTATTCTTGATGAAAAAACTAGAGTTGAATAGAAAATTTCACATTCAGATACAAGAAGCAAGAGAATCATGAGAAGGTAAACAGGGAAAAGAAATCACAAGGAACTTAACAAAGTTGAACTATTTACATTCCTACATGGAAAAACAATTGTAGCTGATGAAACTTTTCTCAGTATGAAAATAGTTGAAGGGAATAGAAATATATATATATATATATATATATGTCTATATATGAGGGTATATGGGCATATGAATACATATGTGAATTTTTGCATGTATGTTTACAGGTATACATAGATAGAGGACACAGGACCAATTTAATAGGAAGGGATGATACTTAAAAGGTGAAATTAAGAGGTGAGAGAGAAATATAATGAGAGGAGATGAGGAGAGACAGAATGGGGTAAACTATCTCATATAGAAGAGGCAAGGGAAAATGACTACAATGGAGGGGAAGAACAGGAAGGCAAAAGGGAATGCGTCAACCTTTTTCTCATTGAATTTGACTCAGGGAGGGAATGACATATACACTAAATAGGGTATCTCACCCTACGGGAGAGTAGGGGAGAAGGGGATGAGGGGGGGATGATGGAAGAGAGAGCAGGGTGGGGGGAGGGAAGTTGGAAGCACCCACTTTTGAAAAGGGACAGGATCAAAATAGAGAATAGAATTAAGTGGGAGGTGGGATGGGAGGGAGGGAAATATAGTCAGTCTTTTACAATATATCTCCTATGGTAAAGTTTTGCATAGCTACACATGTACCACCTATACCAAATTGCTTATCTTCCCAGTCAGGGTAGGTGACAAGGGAGGAAGGGAATGAATCTGGAATTCAAAGTTTTAAAATCAAATGTTTTAATATATATATACATATATACACACACACACACACACACACACAAACACACACACACAAACACTATTATTAATACTATTTTACGTGTAATTGCGAAATAAGATATACAGGCACTGGGACATAGAGATCCACCATGCCCTACTGGAAAAGTAGAATGGGGTAGGGGAAAAAATATGGGAGAGAACAAATTGGCGAAGGGGATATTCTGTGGGATCACTATTTTGGGACGGTGGTTAGGGAAAAAGCGGGGAGAAAATTTGTAACTCAAAATCTGGCAGAAACGAATGATGTAAATCAGAAGTTAATAAACCATTTGAAAAAAAATTAAAAAGAAATTAAAAAAAGAAATGTCTGGTACACAGGGCCAAACCTTGAAAGGTATAGTTAAGTCATGAGGAGCCATGGAAAACCTCATCCCTGACTGTCAGTGCAGGTTGTGAAGAGGGCAGAAGATATCAACTGCTTGGAGAAGGGAAGTTAAGACATGAATAGTCTACTTCCCAGACCTAGCTACATTTTGCCGCTTAATCTAGCACAATGAACATTCTGAGCTGAATACTAAACCTAGGTGTCTCACTCACCTCTGAACCTTGGACTCCAGTGCTATGAGTCACTCTCCTACCAATACAGCCTGATTTTTCTTTTAACCCTTGTTTATTTACCGATTTGAATTAGATATTCTCTTCTACAAAGTGGAAATTGCTATTCTGTAACTTGTCTGTTTCCCTAAACCTAAATGTTACTGAAACGATATCCCATACATGTTGGTCCTGCCTCAAGTGGAACATTTGATTTAATTCAACAAGCTTTCATTCAATGTCTGCTGTGTGCCAGGCACGGGATATATAAACACACGAATGAAAACAAATCCCTCTCCTACTGAAACTTACATTCTCCTGATGGGAGGTAGGACCATTATGGTGGCACGAGATAATTAGTCAAGGGACAAGAGGTGTAATAGATAGGAGTCTTATGATAGAATATGATAGCCATGTTTTACAGGAAATAAACTAGAATACCAATTCTGCCTCTCACATTTACTAGTTGTGTAACCATGGGTGACTCACTGAACCACTCTGAGCCTCAATTTCCTTATGTGTGAAATGAAGACAATAATAGCATGTACTTCACAATGTTGAAACAATATGAGGAAATCTTTCTGACAGATGTTTCCAAGTGCTTTGCCCATCACTGGAGGTCTTCATGAGGAGATGGAATATTTGCTCAGGCATGGATTAGGCTAGCTAGCATCCTCCAGCATTCATTTCAACTCTGAGATTTTGAAATTCTAGTTAGCAAAGCTCATTCCAGACAGGGATGATGGTTGATGTGCTCTGATTCTAGCCCTATGTCTATAATGATAGCTCATTACCATGGCATCTCTTTTCCCATTAACTACAGGTTATAGAACAATTTCTGCTTTTAAGTTGATCTCTTCCTTTGATATATAATGCTATAGAAAATTCCTCTAAACAAAACAAATGAACAAGACAGATTCCTGATACGTGTACTTTGATATATTTTAGCTGAGGGTTCTTTCCCCATTCATTTATTTTACAGATCCATCAGTAGTCAAAAGGAAAAATTGTTTTTAATAGCCTTAATAGCATCAAACTATCTGTTTTTATATCCTTTTTTTCCCTTATTCTTTCTAAACATTTGCTTTTCTGAAGAGAAAAAAAAAAGCACTGCATGGAAAAGTCCAAATGGCATAAATCTGTTCTAAAAACTCATTCTAAAAACATCAACCAAAGAAATTACATTGGAATTCAGTGTATCAAAATATGCTAATTAGTATTCGAGGAAGGGGATTGCTTTATACTTCAGTGAAGAAGAATTCATTTAGATGATTTAAATAAGTGCTATGATTAATCCTGGGCAAATTGAAGTTAGATACACAGAGTGTGGGTTATTAACTGTTTGTTAATTAACGAACCAGAGAGGAGTTTTTTTCTCATAAATATTTCCATTTTCTCTGGTATTCTTAATTATATATGCATTTACCCAAGTACTCAATTATATGTGAGCATAGGCTAAAATAGAAAATAATCGCATTTTTTCCATGGCTCCTCACTTTGTACTCTTTCTCTAAAACATTATTCATTTTATTTTGTTCTGTCACTCCTTCCCACCCAAGCTCAACCCCCATCCCCAATCCCCACATGTATGTTCTTAGTATCAAGAGAATTGCTTTTCTTAGGAATCTTTGCTAGCCTGTCAGAATTCAAAGAGTGCTGGCCTCACCAGAATTCAGAAGATCTGCATTCCAGTCCTGGCTGTATGTAACCATCAGGTGAATGTGGGCGAGTCACCCAATCCCAGCAGCTGAATTGGGAAGGCTAGAATTAGTCATCTCTTCCAACTCATATACAAATAGCAATCCCCTACAACATCCCCCAAAGTGGTCATCTGGTGAAGTGCTTGAAGACCCTGACTAGGAAGGATCCCACCATCTTCTACTCACTTATCTTCTCCCTCAGAAGTAGTCTATTCTCCTTGAGGAAACTCATTTTTAAGAAGTTTTTTTTCATATCAAGTCAATGTCTTCCTCCTTCTTGTTATACATGGGTGTATTCTATAAGTGCCTAATTCTTGTGTTCCAAAGTCTTAAGTAGTTCCCTGTTTCCTACTGATTAAAGTTTATATTCAAGGAAGCTATCTAGGCAGTTCAGTGGATACAGTCCTAGACCTGGAGTCAGGAAGACCTGAGTTCAGATCCTTCCTCCAGCACTCACTAGCTGTGTGTCCCAGTTCAAGACTCATAACCACCATCTGTCTCAGTTTCCTCACTTGTAAAATGGGGGTGATAACGGCACAAACCTTCCAGGGTTGTTGTGAGGATAAAGCAAGATAATATGTGTAAAGTGCTTTGTAAACCTTAGAGCGCTATGTAAATGCTAGCTATTGTTATTGGTTATTTCATCCCCAGCTATTTAGTAAATAGGCCATGATGGTGCAGTGTGTGGATTTGATGATTTCTGAGAGTTCTTCCTCAGGTTTCAGACTTATGAGATTCTATGCTCCCCAGTGCCTTATGGCAGAGCAACAAGATTCAGGAAAGGCTCACAGGCCTTTGAGTCTACAAGAGTAATTGCTATTGTTATATGGCTATTGGATTATGATGCATTGATATATAGTCATTCTATTATACCCTTTCTTCTAGCACTGGATTGAATGGCCCTAAGTGCCCAATTCTGTATCACAAGAAATGCATTTAAGGATGTGATTTTCTGGCAAGATACAGAGAAGAGAGAAAAGAACAAGCTTAAATGAAAAGCAAGTGATAAGGAGGTATCTTTCTATATAATATAAACAGAAAATATATTATATGATATATATCTATAGAATATAAGCTTTCTAGTCACACACACACGCGCACACACACACACACACACACACACACACACACACACACGCTGGCCATGCCCAAATGGGAATCAAACTCTCTCAACTGTATTCCCTCCTCTGTAACACTCTGCTTTCATATTTCACAATGATTACAATGCCACTTCTTTCCCTCAAGGGAAAGAGAATTAGATGAGAAAAAACTTAGATGAGAAAAATCGCATCTTTATTTTTCACTAATCTCTAACTGAAATTTAGCATTTTCTACCATTGTGAATGTGAAGCAACAAAATACCAAAAGCAGTTCTCATGACTTGATCACCCATAGAAATCACAAGCATTTTCTTATCACGTTATACTTGTTGTAGATGTATCAAAACATTTATACTCATCACTACTTTGAAATAACTATAGTTACCATTCTTGTTGCCATACATTTTTCCGTTGTTTTCAGTTGTATCCAGCTCTTTGTGAGCCCATTTGGGGTTTTCTTGGCAAAGATGCTAAAGTGATTTGCCATTTCCTTCTCCAACTCATTTTACAGATGAGGAAACTGAGACAAATGAGGTTAAGTGTTGTTCAGGGTGACACAGCTGCTAAGTGTCTGAGGCCAGATTTAAACTCTGGTCTTCCTGACTTCAGGCCCAATGCTTTATTCACTAAATGACTTAGCTGCCCTGCCATATATTACTATATCAGAAATTCACATTTTTATATATTTTTAAAGCTATTTCAATATATTTGGTTTCTGTTGCAATCACATTTATTTTGTGTTATGCATTTTAAAAAACATTCTATGCTGAGAAGGGTTCCATAGGTTTCACCAAACACACAGAGAGGGACATGAGGTTGCATAGGTAAATTAGGGTCAGATTGTGGAGGATCTTCCAAACCAGGTTAAGGGATTTAAAAAGTAACCTATAACTGACACTAGGGACTACACTCTCCCCCTGGGAGGTTCTATTCCATATCCCAACATTCCGAGTCCAGATGATAGCAAGGGGCCCACAAATTATAATTGCTTCAGATGGGACCAATATTTACCATTAAGAATCACTTAGGAGCCTCGGCACTAGATAAGAAGAATGGACAAAAAGCATGGAACACGTGCTACCCAATAAATACTTATAAATACTACTGTGTAGGGTGAGATGGGAAAAAAACAAAGGGTATTTAAACAAAGAGATTTTAAAAGAGTTATCAGAAATATAGATAGAAACGCTTGGGGAAGGAAAAGACCTATGACAGGAAACTCCATCAACCAATGTAAAGCACCTATTCTGCACATTAGAGTCTTAGAAAGTTCCCTGAGAAATAACTAAATACAAAGCAGATACAACAGAGTTTTGTTGGAGTCTAGGGAATGGCTAATCACTAAATGATCTTTAATCCCTTTCTGATCTTCAAAGTCCAGATCCCTGTGCTCCAAGTGCAACTAAAATATGCCCTTGTGTCCTCTTATACTTCTGGAAAGGATGGGATCTGTTCTTATTCCAGAACTTAGAATTAAGGAGTTCATAACAAATCTCTTCATCAAATCATTTTTAGAATTGTAACTTTAAAAAAAAGAAAGTACCCTGAGGCAGTGAAAGGTTCAGCACTTTACCTAGAATCACACAACTAACGTGTCAGAGGTAGGAGTTCAATCTAGGTCTTTCTGACACCAAACTTGGCTCTTTCTGCATTTTTCACTACTTCACAGATACAAACATGAGATATTTTTCTTTTCTGTAAAGGGTATCAGACTATTTAAATGTGGTGATATATAAAGAAAATTGAAAGCCAACTGCTATGTTACATCAGAACAAAAGAGGTGTGAAGAGCTCAATACTCCTCAGGCATTTTCGGCATAAAGAGCTGTTACCTAAACAATATGGCTCAGTGGATGGGCAGCCAGGTGGTGCAGTGGATAGAATACTAGGCCTAGAATCAGGAAGCCTCATCTTCTTGACTTCAAATTCTGGCCTCAGACATGTGTTAGGTGTGTGACCCTGGGTAAGTCATTTAACCCTGTTTGCCTCAGTTTCCTCATCTGTAAAATTGAGCGGATAAGGAAATGGCAAAACACTCCAGTATCTTTTTTTTAAATACTCTTTTTTTTTTTGCTTTTTGGCAGGGAACAGGACAATTGGGGTTGTAACTTGTCCAAGGTCACATGGCTAGTAAGTGTTAAGTGTCTGAGGCCGGATTTGAACTCAGGTCCTCCTCACTCCAGGGTCGGTGCTCTATTCACTGTGCCACCTAGCCGCCCCCACTCCAGTATCTTTGCCAAGAAAAGTCCAAATGGGGTCATGAAGAGTCAGACATGAATGAAAATGACCAAACAACATGGCTAAGAACTTTGAAGTCAGAGTCAGAAGACAGGCTCCCACCCTGGCTCCCATTCTTCCTTCCTACATAACTGTACACAAATGACTTCACATGTCCAAATCTGTTTACTACTCTATGAAATGAAGATCGTGGTGCTTGAATTATATATAGATCTGATATGACAAAAGCACTTTGTAAGCTTCAAGCCCTACATAAATGTGAACCGTGATCTGACTTTCCACTGATTGTCAGCTTAAGACATTAGAAAGGGACCCCAAACAGTTTCATTTCCCTTAATTAGGTTGGGTCTGTTATCTAGGAATTTATTGAAATTTCTTTTAAATTTGTTTGTGCTTTCAAGCTGCACCAATTTTCAGGGTCATAGCCAGAATGTCTAAGAGGTGATATTTGAATTTAATAAAACCAGCTTTCTGTCTACTATGGCATGCTGCCATATTAGTATTGACATTCTCATTATAAATGAAGCCAGATGATATGAGGAAGTTATAGCTAAAGGGATAGATGACTCATGAGGGAATCCCCACACTGATGATATCAAAGGGGCTCAAAAGACTGGAATATACATGTATTTTTATACTGCTTGTTTAAGTATCTACAACCTGATGTAGGAAAAGAACATTGAATGTGGAGCCGTGAGCTAGTTACATAGATAGAATTCTGGACTTAGGGAGACCTGAATTCAAATCCTCCCTCAGACACTAGATGTGTGACACTGAACAAGTCACTTAACCTCAGTTTCTTCATCTGTAAAACAGGAATAATAATGGCTATCTCCAGCAATAATTGCTATGTCAAAGGGTTGTTATGAGAATTGAAGAAGGTGACTTTAAAACTATATAAACTTTTGGTGTGGCTCAGTGGTGCAGTAAATAGAGCACCAGCCCTGGAGTCAGGAGGACCTGAGTTCAAATACGGCCTCAGACACTTAACACAAAAACTAGTTGTGTGACCTTGGGCAAGTCACTTAACCCCAATTGCCCTCCAAAAAAGCAAAAAAAAAATCTATATTACCATTATTGTTATTATGCCTTAGTTGGATTCCTTGCTGCACCATTTACTACTTAGGTGACCGGAAGGAAGTCACGCCTCCTCTGTAAAAATGAAAGGGTTGATTTGTGTCCTTTAAAGTACCTTTTAGCTCGCTAAACCTATCCCATCATATCTTATATTATCCTATAGCCCTGCAGGATCATAAACTCTATCAAGTCCCAGTTATATTTTTACAGTCTTCAGCACTAAGCAAGGTGTCTTATATAGTAGGTTTTTAATAAATGTTAAATAATTGAATGGATCAGTTAATGTAGTACTTTGAGTCATCTCCACATTCACTCTAAATTTTGGTTTTTGGATGAAGTAGAAAGGTGGCTTAGCCCAGTGGAAGTGCCTGCGGTTTGAACCTGGCTGGCATCCTGGTACTGTCACTTTCTCCCTGTGCAACCTTAGACAAGTCACCTAATATTTCTGGGCCTCAGTTTCCTCATCTGTAAAATGTAGGGGTTGGATTAGGGGACCTTCCTCTGAAGTCCCTCATAGCTCTGCAGCTATGAATCTGTAAATCAGAAACCAACACAGGGTTTTCAAAAGCCTAAAGCATCAAGGTATAGCTTTCTTTGATTGTTTTCAGCTTTGCTCAAGTTTCAGTTCAGCACTATAACCCCTGGTGAATCACTTATTCTTCATGTAAAGCTTTGTTCCATATCTGAAGCTTTTCTCTTGGATTTAGTGCTCTGTTTCAAATGCACTTGAAAAGAATATGCTGAGAGGACTTGAGAGTCCGTGATCAAAATGGGATCTTAGAACTGCAAGGGACCTTTGAAATCACCAGTTTAATCTTTCATATAATAGCTCGCATTTCTGTAATGTTTTACAGTTTGAAAGGGTTTCCTGTGTAATAGCCCTGTGAGGCAGGGAGTATAAGAATTATTATCTGCATTTTACAAAGATTTCTTTGTAAGTTCCACTCCAGTGGCTACTCTACGGCTCAGGGAGGTTACCCTGAGTCCTTGAAGCCTGTACCAGAGGAGTGTTAGCTGTATCTCCTTCTGCACAGCTGCATAGTCATCAGGCATGATGCTGACCAAGGGGCATGTCATCATCACTGGGCTGACGAATTCATTGGCTGAGGCAACTTTTGAAATGAGGAAAAATATGAAGGGGAACCCTGCCCTCTTCCAATTCCCCACTGGTAGTAATGGAGTGAGAAAAAAAAAAGAGGTCAGAGATGCTAGAAGCCATCCAGACACTACTGGGTGTAGTCTTAGGGCTCTAAATATAAGATCTCTTTTCAATAACCAGCAAGCTACTGGAACGACTATCTTTTAGGTCTAGACTGGTGGTTTCATTGGTATTAGAAGCTCCTGGTGAGAAAACCCCAGCAGATTGACAAATGCTCTGTGACTTAAGAGTCTTTAAGACTAGTCTGGGGCACTGAGAAGTTGAGTTCCATGCACAGGATCACAAGGCAGTACTTGAACTTGGGTCATCCTCACAATGAAGCCAGTTTTCTACCTTTCTATAACATGCCGCCAAGTTAATATTGACATTCTCACTGTAAAGGAAGCCAGAAGATATAAGCAAATTGCAGCTCAATGGATGGATGGCTCATGAGATTCTCTTTGAAGAAGCAAATAAAGAAGGAGGAAAACTTGGTTTCATAGTGCATCCAAAGACAAAAAGAAAATATATTTTATGGGGAGACTTGCAGTGATTAATGGATATAAACAAAAACATCAATTGCAAGTATAAGGAGATAGAGAAACTCTATGAAGAAGTTAAGGAGATTCTCCAAATTAAATTAACATATGCCTTAATCCTCAAAGACTTTAATGCAAAAATGGGCAAATGGAAGGATGGTGAAAAATATGTTGGCAAACATAGATCAAGGTTAATAAAAGAAAGATTCCAAAGACTTCTAGACCATACCAGAACCTCTCACCTACATATTATGGTTATTTTTTCTTTCTCTTCCTTCCTTCCTTCCTTCCTTCCTTCCTTCCTTCCTGGGGAAGGTAGAGCAATTAGGGTTAAGTGACTTGCCCAAGGTCACACTGTTACTAAGTGTTAAGTGTCTAAGGCCAGATTTAAACTCAGGTCCTCCTGACTCCAGGGCCGGCGTTCTATTTACTGAGCCACCTAGCCACCCCAGTGAATATTTCCTTCAAGGAGAAAGTCTGAACTATAACTCAGACAATGAAGTCTATATTCTGTTTTCTCTTTAGAGAAGGCATTCTCCCCTCAGAATTTTGTGGAGTGGGTTGGGGAGAGCTCTGCTCTCCCCTCCTGGCAGTTGTGGATGCTGCTGGCATATGGCAGCAAGTACACGTGGTGATCTTGGCTCCTTGGCTGCCTCTCCAGTTTTGTGTATCTTTCTCTGACTACATAGTGATCCCACAATGGATGTTTCTAGCCTTAGCACTTATCTCTTTAACAGAATAGGTTCAAAGTCATTGAGAGGTGTATGTGCTGGCAGGAGAAGTTGCCTTCCGTATCTATGGCCTCTTAGATGACCTTTGACAGGAGGATGAATCATGCATTCCTGACTGGTCAGAAGTTATAGACCTCAATTAAGTTAATTGTACTATGCAGCTTGAGGCAAAATTACAAAGCTTATTTAGCAGTTCCACAAATTGTTAAATGCTTTAAGTATCTGCTTCCTGAGAAAGTATAATAAAAGTGAGGGGTTACTGTTTCATGGCAAAGTATTTGTCAGTGTGTGTTTATAAGTATTTTTGTGTTTTCAGTATGTCCTTTGTGATGGAGGAAATAAATAGCTATTCAATATTTGGGAAAAAAATTTACTGTGACTCAGTGGTCTGAAGCCAAGATCCTCTGACTATAAATTCAGAGCTCTCTCCACTGAACAAAATAATATCTGGTAAAAGAAGTTATTTCTAGTTTGTTTCTTCTACCACTCCATTTCATAATACTTCCCTACCATTCTAGGGCCATTCTGGAGGAGCGGGGAGGGAATCATGTAAAGTTTCAATTAATAGTAATATAGTCAGTTTGCACCTGTGCTTGTATACATGAAATGGCTGCCCGTTTCATCATCCCACTTAATCATTTTGGCCTTCATTTTCCTTATCTAAAAACTAGGGATGAAAATTATGCTTATACTGCCCCTATCCCAAGGCTTTTGTGGGGAAAATATGTTGTAAGCCACAGGACACTTTACAAAATCAAGATGTGGTTATTTCACTGTCTTTCTGGCTCCACATCCAGAACTTTTCCCTACTCTATCCTGGATCATACATGACTGCCTCACTGTGAAAAAAAAAAAAGAAAATCCTGGGGAGAACCTTGCTGCTAACATTCTTAAACACCTTATCACACAACGCTCTATTGTTTTCTCATCTTGTACGCTGAAAGAAATGAGCTGCCTATCTCCAGCTCTTATTCAGTAATGATGAGAGAACAAACCTGATATCTGATTGCATGAGGGACATATTTGCTCAGAGATGGATGGTAATGAGTTCCGCCAATCAAGCTGGCACCCCAGCTGATTATTTTTGTTTTAGATGTCTATAACCGACTTCATAATGGGTTTTCTGATTGGTGTTGTAGTCGTGACTGCTGTTACAAATTACCTGCTTGGGGAAATGAGGTGTTTTATGCTTTCTCTAGCCACATACAGATGTGCTTCTGTCTGTGGGGTAGTGGACAAAGGCTTTGGAGTAAAACAATAGAATTCTTTATTGCATCTAGAACTTTAATGGATCATAAAGATCAACCTCCTCATTGCATAGATAAGAAGGCTAGGGATCAGAGAAGTGAAAAGATCTGACCAAGGGAACATGCAGGCAAAGTATTAGAATCCATGACCTCCGACCTCAAATATGGTACCATACCATAAAGGCTATTATTACTGCTTCACTGGAAGGGTCCTTAATAATCATTTGGCCCAATGTCTCTGATATCTCAGATAGCAGGGGGGCAAACAAAATAAAACAAACAAACCAACACAGGTTTTGGAATCAGTTCTAGCTCAGCCTATTATTCTCTGTGAAATCTTACTGTACTCATCTATATGAAAGAGAGGGTAAATTGTCTTGTAAGGGCCATCTTAGGGGTCTTGTGCTAAAGATTCCAGTGTGACTTCTGGAGAGTCTAGGAACAGAGTGCCTCAGCATTTGGATATCTCAGAGATGACAGACTTGCTGGCTACTTCCAGCCGCGATTCAGCACTGAACGACATGAGTACAGAGATATCATGAAATGACCTCCTCATATGCTGATGAGTGAGGGGTTAGGATGACTTTATGGACTTTTTAAAAGGAAAGAGAACTTCCAGATTGGTTTCTTTGTTTCAACTCTCCCATGGCAAGTAGTGGGCTCACTCTCTATACACTCCATAAAGAAGTATTCTTTTTGTTTAACTTTTTGTTACATTAAATTTTTATTTTCTTTTTTCTTAATTACATGTAAACAAAACTTTTAGCATTTCTTTGTTTTAAATCTTGAATTTTCTATTCTCTCCCTCTTTCCCTTTCCTCCTCTTTAAGAAGGCAAGCAATTTGATATAGATTATACATATGTAGTCATGCAAAGCATTTCCATATTAGCCATGTTGCAAAAGAAAACAGATTTCCCCCCCCAAAAAAAGAACCCAAGAAAAATAAAGTAAAAATAAAAAGTATGCTTCAATCTGCATTCAGATTCCTTCAGTTCTTTGGATGTGGATAGAATTTTTTTCATCCTAAGTCCTTCAGAATTGTCTTGGATTGATTGTATTGCTGAGAATAACTATGTCATTCAGAGTTGATCATTGTACAGTATTGCTATTACTGTGTACAGTGTCCTCCTGGTTCTGCTCATTTCATTTTGTGTCAGTTCATTTTAATCTTACTAGGTTTTTTTGAAAGCATCCTGCTAGCCATTTCTTATAGCACAATAGTATTCCATCACAATCACATATCACAACTTATTCAGTCATTTCCCTCAATTTCAAATTCTTTGCTACCACGAAAAGAGCTGCATAAATATTTTTGTACATATAGATCCTTTTCCTTTTTCTTTGCTCTCTTAGAAGTAAAGATCTAGTAGTGGTGTTGCTGGGTCAAAAGATATATATGATTTTATAGTCCTTTGGACATAGTTCCAAATTGCTTTACAGTGTGATTGGATTGGTTCACAACCCCACCAACAGTACATTAGTGTTCCTATTTTCCCACATCCCCTCCAACATTTGTCATTTTACTTTTCTGCCATATTAACCTATCTGATACATATGAGATGGTACCTAAGAGTTGTTTTAATTTGCATTTCTCTAATTGATAGTGATTTAGAACATTTTTCATATGACTATTGATAACTTTGGCTTCTTCATCTGAAAACTGCCTATTCATATCCTTTGACCACCTATCAATTGGGGAAGGACTCATAGTCTTATAAATTTGACTCAGTTCTCTATATAGTTTTTGTCAGAGGCCTTTATCAGAGACACGCTATAAAAATTTTCCCGTTTCCTGCTTTCTTTCTAATCTAGGCTGCATTAGTTTTGTTTGTGAAAAAAAATCTAGTTGAATGTAATCAAAATTATCTATTTTACATCCCATAATCCTGTGCTCAGGAAAAGAAATACAGCTATCTCTTGTCTGGTCATAAGTTCTTCCCTTATCCATAAATTTGACAGGTAAAATGTTCCATGCTCGCCTAGTTTGATTATGATAAAACCCTTTATGTCTAAATCGTGTAGTCATTTTAACCTTATCTTGGTATACAGTGTGAGATGTTGATCTAAACCTAGTTCCTATCAAACTGCTTTCTAGTTATCCCAGCAGTTTTTGTCAAATAGTGATTTCTTTTACCAAAAGTTTGGATCATTGTATTTATCAAACTCTATATTACTATGTTCATTTGCTACTGTGCATTGTGTACCTAATCTATTTCACTGATCCACCACTCTATTTCTTAGTCAGTACTAAGTTTTGATGATTTTTTTGATGATTGTTTTGATGATTACTACTTTGTAATACAGTTTGAAATCTGGTATGACTAGGCCACCTTCATTTGCATTTTTTCCTCATTAATTCCCTTGGTATTCTTGAACTTTTGTTCTTGCAGATGAATTTTGGAGCTCTATAAAATAACTTTTGGTAGTTTGGCATGACTCTGAATAAGCAAATTAATTAAAGTAGAATTGTCATTTGTATTATATTGACTTTGCCTACCCATAAACAATTAATATTTCTCCATTGTTGAGATCTGACTTTATTTGTATAAAAAGTGTTGTGTGATTGTGTTCATATAATTCCTGGGTTTGTCTTGGCAGATAGATGAAGGAGCACTCTTTTCTTCCATCCCATTGTTGCTCCCATGTGGTTTATGAACTCAATTAAATGAGTGTGTGCCTGGACTTCTGACTGACTTTTTCAATTATCATGTTTCTTTTCCTGAGTACAGGATCAAATATTGTTCTCAAAATGCATGTGCCTAAACTTAGAGGTGACTTTCTGAGTTTAGGTCCAAGTCCTGGGTCTCAGCAGGTTGGAACTGACTGGTAGGAAGAATAGTCCATACTAATTGCTCTAAAGTTCTTAGAGAAGTGTCATGAAGAGGATTGGCTCAAACCTAGCCAAATCATTTTACTAGAAGGCATGTATCATTAGTTATTTGGACAATGCTGAGATGGGATGAAATATAAAATGCATAACAAACATTCCTGCAAACTTCTTTATGTTCTTATGAGGATTAAGAACCAACTTCCTGAGAATGACTCTATAAATTTAGTTACTGTATCCTGTTTTAAGTACTCTCAATGTATATTGTGGGCATTTTTGTCCAATGTAATTCCCTTTTCATAGAGGAAACAAAAATCTCCTATATCTGACACAGTGTACACTGATTGCCTTTATACTCTTATAAAGTATACTTAGGACACTTAGACTGAGCCAAATCTGAATTTTGAGTAATTTTCCCTAGCGTGCTCAGATAGGGGTTTAACCAACCTAATATGTGAGGAAATAGAGCACATGCAACCCTTCTTATTAGAGTCTGGCTTACCAGGATTTAATCCAGTTAGGATGTTGTACCTGAGTTCAGAGAAGATGTGTCTCTTAGGGGAGAAACATCTCACCCTGCATTTGTTTTTTATTGATTATATTTACTTGTTTTGAGGGAAACTTTTGTTTACCGAGAGTGAGATGGAAATATTAGGAAGTTATAGTGATGGAAGGAGAAAGCATCAAAAAGTCACTTAAAGAGAAAATAAAATATTGTTTGGCGAGAGAGTGGGGAATCTTTATCTCCTTTTAATATCTGCTATCAGGGCAACTCTTTAAGACTAAATTAGAGAGAAGATACCAATGTCTTTTAGTGAAGGTTTCCTTAAATGCGAGTTCTGTATATTAATAAAATCACAGTTCAAGTCCCTATTCTTATCCCTGTTATAAGAAATAGTATTGCAGGTGGATTTCAAATCCAACTGGATCTTCCAATCTTTCACTAATCTTCCATCTCTACTTGTATTTTGTCTGTTTCCCCACCTCCTACAAACACACCTGTATCTCCTTAACCTTTAAAACACCTTTACTAAATGCATCTATCCCTGCTAGCCCTCATCCTATCTCTTCTTCTTTTCATAGGTAACCTCTTTAAGAAGGCCATCTATGATCAGTGCTTCCTCTTCTTTTCCTCTCACTCTCTAAATTTCCACAATCTAGCTTCTGATCTCCTCATTCAACTGAAACTACTCTGCAAAATCATAAACAATCTTTTATTTGTCAAACTAACCTTTTCTCAGTCTTTATCCTTCTTGACATCTCTGCAGCCTTAGATACTCAATCACTCTCTTCTACTTAACATTCTCTTTTATCTCTAGGTTGTCATGGTGTTGCTCTCTCCCAGTTCTTCTCCCTATCTGGCCACCCCTTATCATCTTCCCTTGCAGGGTTTTCATTCAAGTTACACTTATTAATGGTGGATGTCCACCATGGCTCTGTTCTGGGCTTTCTTTTCTTCTCCCTCCATGCTCTTTTACTTTCTGATTTCATCAGTTCTCATGGATTAATTTGTTATCTCTATGCTAATGATTCTTGGATCTACTTATCCAGCCCTAACCTCTTTCCAGACTGCCAGACTTGCATCTCCACTTACTTACTGGGCATCTCAAACTGGATATTCCATATACATTGTAAGCTCAACATGTCCAAAATGGAATTCATCATCTTTTCCTAAAAAGAAAAAAAGAAAAAAGAAAAAAAAGAAAGAAAAAAAACCATTTTCTCTTCTAAACTTCCAAATTGCTGTCAAGGGTACCACTATCCTCCCAGCAAACCAGGCTCACAACCCAAGTGTCATCCTCAACTCATCATTTTCTAAACTTTTCCCCATATCGAATCAGTTGCCAAAAATTTTTTTACACAACTTTTCATAAATATATCGTATTTATTTATATGCTTTTTATAAATAAATAAATATAAATTTATAAATAAATAAAAAAATTTTATAAATAAATAAATAAAATAGGATATATTTATATATTTGTGTGTATTTATACATATAGATACATATGTACATATGTGCATATACACCCATACATATACATATACATATACACACACACATATATATATATCCCCTTCTCTCCTCTGACACTGCTACCACCCTGGTGCATGCCCTCATCACTTCATACCTGGATTATTGCAATAACCTATTGGTTGGTTTCCCTGTCCCAGATCTCTGCCTGCTCCAGCTGCCAAATTGATTGTCTAGTCCTAAAGCACAGATGGACCATGTGACCTCCCTATTGAACAAACTTCAGCGCTTCCCTCTTACCTCCAGGATCAAATGTAAAATCCTTTGTTTGGCTTTGAAAGCCCTTCATAACCTGGTCCCATTGTGCCTTTTCAGTCTTCTTACACTTTATTCCTCTCCATGTATTCTTCTAACCAGTGACTTTGACCCCCTTGCTGTTCTTTGCACAAGACATTCTGTGTCAGAACATTTTCACTGGCTACTTCCCTTGCCTGAAATGATCTCCCTCCTCATCTTTGCCTCCTGGTTTCCCTGTATTCCCCCAAGATTCAGTTGAAATCCCACCTTCTACAAGAAGCCTTTCCAAGCCCTGCCCCTACTGCTAGTACCTTCTCTCTGAGATTACTTCCCATTTCTAATGTATATATCTTAGATGTACATAATTGTTTGCAAGTTGGTTCTCTCACTAGAATGTGAGCTGTTTAAAGACAGTGGTTTTTTGCCCCTTTTTTATACCAGCACTTAACACAAAACCTGGCACATAGTAGGTGCTTAATAAATGTATATTGACTGACTGACTGACTGAATAGAGAACTAGATTTCAAATCAGTAAGAGCTGGATTCATATCCCTCCTCTGACATTTTTACTAACTGCATGTCCCTGGGTAAGTAATTGAACTCTTTTGTATCTCAGGTAACTCCCTGAGACTTCTCTCCTGAATCATAGGCAATTCAATGTGCAAAAGAGAGAATTCCCCATACTCCAGAAATTATCAGTCCTGCCTCAAATTGTAGAATGAGATGCTTTCAGATATGCCACACTAAATGCTGCAAGGAAAAGATGACTCAGGTGAGAGTTGGAAAAGGAATCTTTGATTTCCTATTAACTTGCTGTAGGGTGTTGGGCAAATCAGTTTATTTCTCTGAACCTGTTTCTTTACCTGTAAAATGAGTTGATTAAACTAGATTATTATACTCACATTTATGTAGTATTTTATAGTTTGCTTAGCACTTTCCTTACAACAACACTATGAGGTTAGGGGTGTAAGCATCACAAGTGTCTGCCATCCCTTAAAACCTGAACATTCTATGTTCCATATTCTAATGTCGCTTCTATATCTAATATTCTATGTTCTCTGTGCTTAGGTCTCTTTTAGGTCTCTTTCAGCTCTCACATTCTATAATCCTGTGGTTATATCTGGAAGAGAACTTCCTTCACCCCACTCTGTTTTAGTGTTAAAATTACATATTGTCTCATTTATTCCGGAATTATTGGAAACAGATTGTGAGAGTCCCACATGTATTACCAATCATGCTTTCAGAACAAACAAATTAATTTCAAGCCTTGAGGGCCCATTTGAATAAAACCATTAGGTTTTCTGTACTCAGTTCAACCTAGAACCTTAACTAAGAATGAATGACTAAGGCTTTACTCCAAAGAACTGAAATTAAATAATTAAACTTAGCAAATAATTAGCATAGTTAGCTATTAGAATAGTTAGTTAAACATAGTAAAGTGAGTTAAAAATAAGCGGCTAACAATAGCTTCCTTCTCCCAGTAGTCAGATCCAATTTGAGTTCCTCCCCAGCTTCCCCCAACCCACTGTTCCCCTCTCTCCAATATGAACTTCTTTAAAAATTGATTTGGGGATATATTTTGTGCCAGTTGCCAGGGGCATATTTTGTGTCTGCTTGCTTATGGCATAAAAGAAATTGTTCATTACATCTCTGGTCCAGCCCTTATTTCATGTTTACGGGAAGCTTTCCTCCAAGGAATTCACAGAATCATATATTCTATAGCCAGTTCAGACCTCAATCGTATAGTGTAACCTTTACCTTCAGGCACACAATGTACCATTATGCTCACTTTGATGAGGCTTCTGAAAGGCAAAGAGGTTAAATTAGTTTCCCAAGATTATAACTAATAAATGTTGGTAAGAAGATGAAACACAAGATTTTTTTTCTTCCTACTGTAATGTTCTTTTTTCCTTTTCTCTTGTCCCACTAGAAAAAAAAAACTCAAATCAATCTCCAAGTATTATCCATATTATCCAGTGGAATGTTTCCCTCATTCTCACCTAAGCATGAGCACAGTTAATTTAGATTGAGATAGTTAATATTTATTGAATGAATTAATATATATTTAAAGCATTACATAAATGCTAGCTTTTATTACCGCTACTGCTACTACTACTATTACAAGACATTCAAGACTTTGAACAAAGGTGGGTCACCCCTCTCTTTCCAGCTTTATTTCATGTGCCCCAATACTCCAAGGAAAACTGTACTACTCTCTTCACCCTTCATGCCTTTGGACACATACCTAGACTGCCTTCCTACTACCATCATTTCTGTCAAATTCCTATGATCAACACTTAGCACATTACCCGGAACATAGTAGGTACTTAATAAATGTTATTAAATTGAATTAATCTCCAGGGAAAAGAGTCTAAAAGAGGCAAGGAACCATCTCAGCTATCAACACTTACTCTCCTAGCCAAGGAGAGAGACGTGGCAGCTAAGAATAAGAATAAACCACTTTAGAATACAGATTTACTTACAAAACATAAAGGAGAAAAAATAGAGTATCATAACTGGTAAAACATCATAAAATGGAAAAAAGAAAACAAACTTACAGAAAGGTTATCATGGAACCCAACTAAATCAGATCTTCCAGAGATCATTTATAGAAGAAACCAAAAGAAAGAACCAAAAAATGCAAAATGGAAGAGATCAGCTGTTTCCCTAGTGATCCTTCTCATAAATGACAGTAGTGGAACTGCCAGATTTAGACTCTCATCACCTTGTTCCCCAATGTACCATGTGAGGACCCACTGTTGTTGTTGCTGCTGCTGCTGTTGCTGCTTTATGAAAATGAAGGATGAATAACAACAGCATCAACAATAACAATAGCATTGAAGAAAAAGACATAGGGAAGAGCCTGATACCTGAGCAGCCACACATCAAAGAAATATGTGCTTGAGGATCTTCAATTTGAAAGATACTCAGGAACAAATTTCTCGTTTTTTTTTCAAAATTTTTCTCTTCATTTTTTTATTCTTTTTTTTTGAATTTATTTATTTATTTTTAGTTTTCAACATTCATTTCCGCAAGATTTTGGAGTGACAGATTTTTCTCCCTGTCTTTCCCCTACCCCCTCCCCAAAAGAGAGAGCTGATTGAACACCCTCTCCCCCAGTCTGTTCTTTCTTATATCCTCCCCTATTCCCCCCCCAACTTTCTAGTAAGGAAAGATGGATTTCTATACCCCAGTGCCTGTATATCTTATTTCCCAGTTGCATGTAAAAAAAATTTTTTTAACATTTGTTTTTGAAACTTTGAGTTCCAGAGTATTTCCCTTCTTCCCTCCTCACCCACCTCCACTGGGAAGACAAGCAATTCAACATAGTTTGTACATGTGTAATTATGCAAAACATTTCCATAGTAGTTATATTGTGAAAGACTAACTATATTTCCCTCCACCTGATCTCGCCCCCCACTTATTCTAATTTCTACTTTGACCCTGTCCCTTTTCAAGTTTTTGCTTCTAACTGCCCTCTCCCCCAATCTGCCCTCCCTTCTATCATCCCACCTCTTATCCCATTCCCCCTTCTTTCCTGTAGGGTAAGATACCCAACTGAATGTGTATGTTATTCCCTCCTTAAGCCAAATTCAATAAGAATAAGGTTGATCCATTCCCTTTCACATTCCTACTCTCCCCCTCCATTATAACAGTGTTCTCCTGCCTCTTTTATATGAAATAATTTACCCCCATCTATCTCTCCTTTTCTCCTTCTCCCAATTAATTACTCTCTCATCTCTTAATTTTATTTTTTAGATATCATCCCTTCATATTCAACTCATCCTGTGCCCTCTGTGTATGTATACATGTGCACACATATGTACACACCCACATATATATTTATACACACATACACCCCCCTATACATAGATATATATGTATGTATACATATATATTCTTGTCAACTATCCTTATATTGAGAGAAGTCTCATGAGTTACAGTTATCATTTTTCCATGTAGGAATGTAAATAGTTCAACTTTAATAAGTTCCTTATAATTTCTTTTTCCTGTTTATCTTCTCATGCTTCTCTTGCTTCTTGTATTTGAAAGTCAGATTTCCTGTTCAGCTCTGGTTTTTTCATCAAGAATGCTTGAAAATCTTCTATTTCATTGAATGACCATATTTTACCCTGAAACATTATACTCAGTTTTGCTATGTAGGTGATTCTTGGTTTTAGTTTTAGTTCCTTTAACCTCCAGAATATCATATTCCAAGCCCTTCGATCCCTTAATGTAGAAGCTACTAGGTCTTGTGTTATCCTGTTTGCGTTTCCACAATATTCAAATTGTTTCTTCCTGACAGCTTGCCATATTTTCTCCTTGATCTGGGAACTCTGGAATTTGGCTATAACATTCCTAGGAGTTTTCTTTTGGGGATCTTTTTCAAGAGGTAATCAGTGAATTCTTTCAAGTTCTATTTTGCCCTCTAATTCTAGACTATCGGGGTAATTTTGCTTGATAATTTCTTGAAAGATGGTGTCTAGGCTCTTTTTTTGATCTTGGTTTTCAGGTAGTCCAATAATTTTAAAATGATCTCTCCTGGCTCTGTTTCCCAGGTCAGTAGTTTTTCCAATGAGATATTTCACATTGCCTTCTATTTTTTAATTTTTTGGATCTGTTTTATAGTATCTTGATTTCTCATAAACTCATTAGCTTCCATTTGCTCCAATCTAATTTTGAAGGATTGTTCTCTTCAGTGAGTTTTTGAAGTTCCTTTTCCATCTGAGCAATTTGGCTTTTTAAGGCATTCTTCTCCTCATTGGCTTTTTGGGCCTCTTTTGCTATTTGAGTTAGTTTACTTTTTAAGGTGTTATTTTCTTCAGTATTTTTGGGTCTCCTTTAGCTAACTGTTTGCTCACTTTTCATGATTTTCTTGCATCGTTCTCATTTCTCTTCCCAGTTTTTCCTCCACTTCTCTTACTTGATTTTCAAAATCCTTCTTGAGTTCCTCCATGGCCTGTGACCAATTCATATTTTTCTTGGAAGCTTTTGATGTGGGAGTTCTGACTTCATTTTCCTCCTCCAGTTCCATGCTTTGATCCTTTTTGTCCCCCAAAAAGGATTGTACAGTCTGATTGCATTTCCTCTGCTTGCTCATCTTGCCTGCCAATTACTTGACTTTTGAGTTCTTTGCCATGGTACAACTCTGCTTCCAGAAGGGAGCTTTGTCCCAAATCATTGGTGTTGTCACAGCTGCTGGAGGTATTAGGAGGGTGCCCTCTCTGCAGCCCCCACAAGCTCTGGCTCACTGGCCACACACCCCAGGACCACGACCCAAGACCACTATCCAGATCCAAGCATGTTAAAGTAAGAGCGATTACCCTCTCGGTGGTCACTTGGTCCCCCTATAATCTGCAGGCCAGGAGTTCTGGAAGCAGCCAGGCTGCAGCAGCTGCAGCTGCAGCACCTCCACCACCAGGGGCAGGGGCCGGACATTGTTCTTCTCCACCCAGTTCCAACAGAGTTCCTGACTGACCTTTTACTTTCTTTTTGGCATTTGTGGGCTGAGAAGTCTGGAAACCTCCACAGCTGCTGGCAATTCTCTCTCCTGGAGTCTGCTGTGGCTGGTCTGGGCCCCCTTGGGGCTGGAACCCCAGCTCACGACTGCGCTGAGCTCCCAACGTGCTGCTCTAAACCCTTCCTGTCAGCGTGCCATGCTGCCTTCAGCAGGAGATTTGTTTCTCTCTGCCTCTTTGTGGGTTCTGTAGCTTTAAATTTTGTTTAGAGTCATTTTTTACAGGTATTGAAAGTGGTGGGAGCCAGAGCCCATGCCAAGTTTGTGCTTCTACTCCACCATCCACAGATTTCTAAGTCATCTTAAAGGGAGGGAAGAATGAAGGCAAATAGCCCATAGGCATCCGTAGAACATGCCAGGATACCATGTGGTGTTGTTTTCTTCCTCTGAGGTGAATGGAAATACCAATGGTAAAGAGTGTGCCAACATGCTGTGTATGTCTATGTGATAGCCCAGATACCACATTCATAAAGTCCGAGGTAATTAAAAATTCTCCATTATGTAGGGAGGCTTCTCTAGGTAGAACATAAGGAAAGACTGGGACAAGAATAAAAGAGGATGAGGAGTTGGGAGGTCATTGATAGACACAATTACCAGGCTCCATATAAATACTTATTCCCTTCCACTGTTTAAAAAGCACTGTACTAAGCCCTGGGGATAGAAAAGCAGGGACTGTCCCTGTTCTCCAGGAGTTCACATTCCAATGGGGAAACAAGACATAAACAGCAAGCTAAGTACAGAGTAAATGGAGGCTCATAAAGGAAGGGAAGGTATTAGCAGCTGAGTAAGACCAGGATAGCACTCTTGCAGAAGATGAGCTTTGGGCAGAGTCTTGAAGGAAGCTAGGGTGGCCAGGAAGTAGAGGTGAAGAGGGAGAGCATTCAGAGCAGCAGGAAGTCAAAGGCATGGAGAAAAGAGACCGAGAGTTATGTGTGAGGCATGCAGGCCAGTTTAACTGAGTCATGAAGGTCACAGAAGGAAGTAAAGTGAAAGATGACAGGAAAGGTAGGAGAGGGGCAGGTTATGAAGACCTTTAAGTGATACAAAGGAGCTTTGGTTTTTGCTTTTAAATATTTACAATAATAAAGAATGGCTAAAGGTCATTGATCAGGGAGAGATCATCAGAAAAATCACTTTGACAACAAAGGAGAACATAGATTCAAGTGGGGGCGGGCTTGAGGAAGAGAAGACAAGGAGAAGTCTATTACAGCAATTCAGGGGAGATGTGCTAAGCCCATAAACTAAGGTGGTGGCTGTATGAGTAGAGAGAAGGTGTTATGTACAAGCGTGGGGATAGAAATTACAACACTGTTAAGCTTCTGGATATAGGGATGGTAAGACATATACATAGATGCATATAAAACAAATTAGAACATGATAAGGGCACAAGAGAAATATGAAGTGTTTTGAAGTCAGATGAAGGAGAGATCATTTCCATCTCAATCACAGAATTAGTAGGATGGGTGTCTATCACTTGGGAAATGGTTAAACAAACAACAAACTCGGGTGTGAATGCAATTGAATACTTTTGTGCAGTAAGAAATAACAGTTATGAAGAACTCAGAAAAATATGTGAAGATTTATATGATGTGATGCCAAGTGAAATAAATAGAGCCAAAGGAAAAATATGTACAATTATAATGATATGAAGGAAAAGACCATTAAAGGGAAGCCAGACTCTGAATAACTGGAAAACCAGGAATAGTCCCAGGTAATACACCTCCTTCTCTTGTAGAAAGGCAGAGCGTGACAGGGACAGAAAGATTCCCACATTTTCAGGCACAGTTCCTATGTTGGTTATTTTTGTTTTAACTGTTCCTTCACTACAAATGGAGGTCCAGGTCTGAAGGGTAAGGAGTATATCTAGAAATGCGATCTAAATAAATAGTTTAAAATAAATAAAAAGAGGGAAAGGGGGAAGATCAATCAGCAGGAAAAAAAAACAGGTAGGATGACAATAAGCTGAATTTAGGGGCAGGGCATAGTTTGTAGGACATTCCAGGTAAATGGAAGAACATGGCAAAACCAGACAAGAGACCATAATGCAGTTTAGCAGTAGAGAAGAGTAAGATAAGTCTACAAAGGTAAACCAGCCATAGAAGGTTTTGAATGATAGATTGAGAAGTTCATTGAGTAGGCAATAGGGAGCCACTGAAAGTTTTTGAGCAGAAGATTGATATGAGATGCACATTAGAAAGACAGCTAAATTTGGAGGCATCGGTGAGGTGAGCCAGGCAGACTATTAAAGGGATTGCTCCTCCTCTAAATTCTAGTATTATATCACTTATTTGGTGTTTAGCGGGTTCTTGTGATTTTTCCTTCCTTTCTTCCTTCCATCCATCCTTCCTTCCTTCTTTCTATTTCTGTCCTGGTCTGACACTAATATAATGAGCTCTCCACTCCACTGCTTCCCATATTAATACTGAACATAGTGCAATCGCCTGATCAGAACAGGTCACTTTGGCTTAGAACTCCCAAGTTTAAGAGCCTCTGCCCTCTTGGTAGCTGGGACTACAGGCTTGCACCCTTTATCTGGGCTCCCTGTGTCATTTCTTATATTATTCTGATGTTCTTTAACTTTTCCAGTCTGTGTCATCTCCCCATCAGGACTACAATCTTCTTTAGATCAAATCTCTGTATCATACCTTTCCACTTTTCCCAGCACTTAGCAGAATACTGAGCAGAAAGTCACGAGTAAAAGAATACTTGCTGATTGAATGAAGACTGTGTTCTTTTTTTTTCCAAATGCTTTATTAACTTCTGGTTTATATCGTTCATTGATTTTGAGTTACAAATTTTCTCCCCATTTTTCCCCTACCCACTGCCCCAAAATAGCAATCCCACAGGATATCCCCCCCTTCAATCTGCTCTCTCCCAAATCTTCTCCCATATCCCCTTCGACCTTTCCAGTAGGGCATGGGGGATCTCTGTGCCCCAGTGCCTGTATATTTTATTTCCCAATTATATATAAAATAGTATTAATAATAGTATATATATATATATATATATATATATTTAAACATTTGATTTTAAAACTTTGAGTTCCAGATTCGTTCCCTTCCTCCCTTGTTACCCACCCTTATTGGGAAGATAAGCAGTTCAGTATAGGTTGTACATGTGTAACTAATGCAAAACATTACCATAGTAGATAAATGGCAAAAGACTGACTGTATTTCCCCTCCCTCGTATCCCACCTCCCACTTGTTCTATTCTCTACTTTGATACTGTCCCTTTTCAAAAGTGGGTGTGAAGACTGCTTTCTGACTAGAAGCAATTCCTTTTCTCTGTACAAAAGTCCCCACATGCCACTCACTGAGGAGGGTACGAGGACCCTGTTGTCCCTCAGAGGGAGGCGGGAGGATGCAGTCATAGCAGATGCCAGTAAGCCACACTGACCCCCATAGGACAGCTCAGCAGAGTCAGTCACCTTGCAGAAGACTCGGCCTGAGCCCACTGACCTTAGTAGCTTTATTCAAATGATCTCCCAAGACTTGAAATTCATTTAATTTCCTTTGGTCTGAAAACATGTTGTTTTCTTTTCTCCTATTGGTAAGACTTTTCCTAAAAGTTTCACTTATTAACCACTGGTTATTTCTATTTCCCAAACCAATGAAATGAAGGTATATGAGAGTCTTACCACTGAACTGGAACTGGTTAGCTGTAGTTATTTTTCAAAAGCATCTGGGCTTAACAAATGAAACACTAGACTTGTTGGCAGGAAAATCTGTTTTCAAATCCTGGTTCGCACTCTTGTTAACTGTATGACCCTGGGGAAGTCTCTTAACCTCTCTGAGTCTGCAGCTTATCCTATAAATTGGGAAAAGCAAGAGCACCTGCCTCACAGGGTTTATGACATAATGTACATAAAACACTCTAGACCTGGAAACTTTCTATATAGATGAGAGTTGTTATCGTTTTTACCTCCTTGGGCCTCACTTTCCTCATCTGTCAAATGTGGGTCCTAGACTAGGTAATCCCAAGGTTCTTTCTGCTCTGAAACCCAGGGCGTGTAAACTTTTCTGTGCTGCCTTTTTCAAATTGGCCAGGTGGGAAGTTCAATAGTAATGCCTGCCTCAGGCTGCTATTTGAGTGTGGGATGCTATAGTGAATTAATTCCCTTTTGGCATCATGCAGACTCCTGAGGCTCTCCCACCTATCATGGGGGGATTTCTCTGACACTAAAAAGCAGCCTTCTACTTGCCTGGGGGCCATCCACTAATGCTGCTCTCTGGCACCAGGAGAATTATTTAGTGGACCAGACTCTGGAAAGAGAAGATCTCATTCTAAATAACTAGATCTAATACAATGAAAGATATCACAGTGGCCTGGTAATCAATTAACGTGCAGGGGAATGGGCAGCCAGCAATGTAATTTCTATTACAAATTGCCAGGCCCTGGGATATCATTTGAAATCATTGACAAGATCATGTCAGTTTTATCACACATATAGTAGTAGAAACAACCAAGCTCATAGGATTTGAGTGACGCAGCTGAGAAAGGTTCTTAAAACCATTTATCAGAGGTAGAATCAGTCCTAAAACACTGAATGCTAGAGCTAGAACAGATCTTACTGGTTACCTAATTCAACACCACCATCATTTGGAGATAGGTCAAGTAGGGCAACTTGGCCAAGAAATTAGTAGCAGAGTCGGGATTATAATCCATGTCTCCAGACTTCCAGCTGAGAGAGAGAGAGAGAGAGAGAGAGAGAGAGAGAGAGAGAGAGAGAGAGAGAGAGAGAGAGAGAGAGAGAGAGAGAGAGTGTGTGTGTGTGTGTTTCTCACCCTATCACACTATCTTCATATGCAAAGTATTTCTACACTCCTCCCCAGGAGTTCTCAGGACAAGCTCACCTAACAGATTATTTTAGACATTTTATGGAATAAAATGGACAACACTTAATAACCTTGAGTTTATGGAACAATCCTTTTTTTGGTTTTGTGGAAAGGAGTGTGAGTGTGGATGTTGGTTTTTGTTTTTGGAAACCAGACCAGAGGAATAAGCAGGTGACGGAGAAAATTACCAGTCATGGGGGATATGATGACAGTAAAGTAAGAGAGGATTCCTGGAGAAGCGAGGATTGAAATGAATTTCTAATAAAGTCCATTTTGGCAAAGCTGGTTAATGAATTTTAGAGAAGGCGTAGTCCCTGATTTAATAGTAGGAGATAAAGTAATAGTAGGAGAAAAAGATATAAACCTATATAGTATTATATTTTATGTAAGTGGATTAAATAGTTGCTGACAGTGGGTAGCCTTGGAGAAAAGTGTGCCAGGAATATTCTAGAGGGCTCGATGAAAAAGGTAACCTCTAAGTAAGGCCTTGATGGATGGGAATAATTTCATTATGTATAGGGGGAGAGCATGGACATTCTAGGGGCAGGTAACAGCCTGATCAAAGGCACTAAGGTAGAAAACATATTTACATTTTTTTTAAACCAATGTCAAGTATAAGATGAGGAGTTTGGCTTAGAAGAAGTCCACATGGAAAAATCTTGGGGTTTTATTTAACTACCTCAGAATGCATCAACAGCACGAAATAGCCTCAAGGGAAAATACAGCTAAGATTTTAATTTGAATGAAGAAAAGCATAATGTCCAGAATGGACCCAGAAGCAGTCATACATAGTGGATAGGGGGCTGACATAGATGTGTGTCCCTGGACAGGTTACTTCATCTCTTAATGTGCTAAGAAGTTCTCTTTTTAATGAAAGATTAAAAGTTGCAGAAAAAGTGCCATCCTCCACTGGGAGTGTGAGTGTCCTCATCCAGGAGCTCTCCATGTCAATGAAACCATAGGTCTGGTACCTACTGCATCCCTATCCTACTGTCCAGAACAAGGGAAGTATTAGATATTCCATGCAAATTACAAAAACCTAATGAGACCACTTTGGCTTTATTGGGTCCCATTTTAGGAGGGACACCATGAGGATGGCTAGGTGACTTGAAATTCTCTTGCATCAATATAGAATCAAACTCATTGAGAGTAGCAGCTATGTAGTGCAGTGGATAGAGTGCTGGGCCTGGAGTCAGGAATACCCAGGTTCAAATCTGACCTCAAACACATACTACTTGTGTGACCCTGGGTGAGTCACTTAACCCTGTTTGCCTTAGTTACCTCATCTGTAAAGTGAGCTGGAAACAGGAATGGCAAACCATTCTAGTATCTTTGCCAAGAAAACCCCAAATGGAATCACAAAGTGTCCGACAGAACTGAACAACAGCTCTTTGAGAGTAAGGATTATTTAATTTTTACCTTTTGTATCCCATACCTGCCATAGTGCTTGGAACATAAGAGGCGCTTAATAAATTCATGCTAATTATAGATCGGTTGAAGGCACTGTGTACACTTCAGTGCGCAGGAGACCAAAGAGAAATATATCCTTTGAATATGTGAAGAGCTCTTGTATGGAAAAAGAATAGATTGGTTCTTTGTTTTTCTAAAGACTGGGACTAGAAAAGTGGGTAAACATTACTCAGAGGCAGATTGTGAATCCTAAGGGAAAGACTTCCTTGAAGTTAGAGCTGGCCAACAATGGAACTGGCTGTTTCACAAATTAGCAAGTTTTTGTCACTAAAAATATCCCAGCAGAAGCCAAACATCAGTGATATCTTAGGAGTGATTACTGTATTGGGTGAAAGGTTGGATTACCTGGCCTGGCTTCAAAGAAGTCTGATTGTTGGAAGGAAAATTAAAGATTATTTAGCCCATGTGCCTTATTCCAGAGATAAGCAACCTGGCAGTCAGCCCAGGAGATACAGTTAATAGAAGAGTGAGGACTTTGAACCCAGATGTAGTGACACCTATTCATATACTCTTTCCAGTGTACTTACAATGAGCTTTCCAAATCTGAAACTGATTCTTGGATCCAGGAGAGCATTGGTTCAAATCCCATTTCTAACAATTAAGAGTTTTGTAACCATGGGAAAGTGTTGTAAGTCCTTTGAGATTCAGTTCCTTCACCTATAAAGTAAGAACATGGTAGAGGATTATTTTCTTGGGCAGCTAGGTGGTATAGTTAGATAGAGTACTGGTCCTGGGGTCAGGAGGATCTGTGTTCAACTAGCCTCAGACACTTCTAGCTGAGTGACCCTGGTCAAGTTTGCTTGTTTGCTTCCCTGTTTGCTTCAGATTCCTTGTCTGTATGTAAATGAGCTGAAGAAGGAAATGGCAAACCACTCCATTATCTTTGCCAAGAAATTCAAGTCATGAAGACTTAGATAAGGTTGAAACGAATCAATAGCAGAGAATTGTTTTAATTTTGATAAGTTCATATTGGATGATGGAAGGATTTTTGTGGGTGCAAGCACTCATCTGTCTAATCTTGACTCAGTTTACTTTTATGTAGCACTTTAAAGGAATACCTTAATATCTGGGCTTTAGATTATTCATTAGAAACTAAATATGTTATAGGCCAGAAATATGGCAGGTGGGCAGTTTCTGAGTACATGGAATTCCAGGACAGTCTTACATACCTTGGGCATCTTCACAGTCTACCAGAGTCAAGACAGTCTAGTTATAACACTTATATGATAGGATGTAATCAAATCTTGCTTACATTCTTCTTCCTCTTTTTCTTTTCTCTCTTTCTTTTTTTTTTTTTGAAATTAGTAATTTGTTGTTATTTAGTCATTTTCGTTCATGCCTGACTCCTCATGACTCCTTTTTGGCGCTTTCTTGGAAAAGATACTAGAATGGTTTGCCAATTCCTTCTCCCGCTTATTTTACAAATGACAAACCTGAAGCACAGAGGGTTAAGAAGCTTGCCCAGGATCACACAGTTAGTAAGTGTCTGAGGCCAGATTTGAACTCACAAAGATCAGTCTTCCTGACTCTAGGCCCAGTATTCTTTCTGCTATGCCACCTAGCTGCCCTAAATTAACCATAAGTTTCATTTGATGGTGAGATTTTTGCCTATTTTTCCAGAATATCATAATCACTAGTATGAATGTGTTATCTATCTAATATTCGTATTCACCCCTTAAAGAAGTTACATCGATGCATGCCATATTGAATTAGACTCTGCATGTGTTGTTGAATATAAATTTATTTGGTCCTTAAAATATTTGTTAGTTGAACATAGATGACAGTTTTCTTTATCATGAGTTATAGCATGGTATGATAGAGAGTACCACTGAATTTGAGGTAAGATCTGGGGCTTGAGTTCAAATCTAGATTTCCCACATCATACCAGTTTGACCACTTTTGGCAAGTCACTTAATTTCTCTGGTCCTTATTTTTCTCATCTGTACAAGAAGGATTAGACTGGATGACCTCTTGAGTTCTTTCCATCTCGAAATCAATGATACTACTTTCCTTTTTGAATGTGTGATCATTGTAAACTTTGTATTTTGATGTTATGGAAATTGTTGGATATGATATTTATGATGATGGGACTTCAATATGGAATCACTTAGGCTAGGTGGTCCTAACAACTATGGAAATATATGGGCAAAATAGACAGTTTGTACTTTTCCATTTTTAACTCTCTGTTAGACTGATGAGCTTTTTGATTGGATGAGCTCTTGACCTGCTTACAAGACCATTCTCCTTCTGCTTCAGTTACTATTAGACCCGCCTACCAGTTATGAGTATGTTTCCTCCCCAACACATCCTCTTCACCCTCAGACTGGGGCAAATATGTGGGGACAAACCCTCGTCTGTTTATATTGCCATAGTGTATGTGTTTTCTTTGTTTGCCTGCTTGTTGCTGCCCATAAAAATAAAGCTCACGATTGTATTTCTACAAATCCCAAATCCAGGTATTTTCTTTAACCTAACCCTTGAGAGGCTAGATAAAGCATATTGTCCTTTGGGAGGCAGTGAACCCTCCTACAAGATAACATAAAGTGAGAGTTGATAAGGACTTCAGAGACAATCGGATCCCCTCAATTCTACAGGCAAGGAAACTGTCCCCAAAGATTCTCTGTGGAATAGTTGAGGCCATATAACTAGTCACCAGCAGGGAATAGACTCAAATCCAAGTCTCCTCTCAGTCCTGGCCTCATTCTACTGAACCAAATTCCCAAATGGATTTTTCACAGTCAAACTTCAGTCCAGTTTTTAATATCTATTACTGTATTTGGTGACACCCTAAGCAAGATCCACAGTATATCAGGGAGCACTGGGAATTTTGTTTGGACAGCAAATGAAATTTGTGATGAACATGCCAAGGCACTATTTAAACATTCAAGATGTAAATGTTATTTAAAGGAAGCAAGAATTCAGAGTGTTCCTTTTTCACTCAAACATGAAGACCTAGTTCTTCCCATAAGAGGATCCTATCCACGTTGTGAATATTTGCCTAAATCTGACATTTGAATGTTGATGCTAGAAGAATGGGAACCAGTGGGCTTTTATTAATTCAGCATCTTAACTGTTCCATTTCAGGTGGAATTCCATTCATCTTGACTGGAGAGTTTTTCCATCAGTCTCAGCGGCCAGCTGCCTTCATGATCGCAGGGACAATTAACTGGCTCTCCAATTTTGCAGTGGGGCTCCTTTTCCCGTACATTGTGGTATGTTCTATGGTGGTAGCTATTTACCTTCCATTTTTTCCTAAAGATTTCTGCGGATGGGGATCTAACAGCCAGAAGAGAAATGATGACCTTCTATATAATGATGATATTGTTCATGTCATAACAAGAGGAGAGTGATTTGTACTTAAGATTAAATATAGAGAGAACATCTCTACTTCGTATGTTATAGCGGAAAAGGCACTGGCTCTAGAATTAGAGGTCCAGGGTTTGAATCCCACCTCTGATGACTGTTACTTGTGGGACCTTGAATAAGTCACAACCTCCCTGGGCATCGATTTCCTCATCTATAAAATGAGGGGATTAGACTAGATGGCTTCTGGGGTTCTTTCAAATTCCAGATCTAGGATTCTGTTTTTCACTTCCCATTTTGATATTGGAAAGAAACTTTATTTCTCTGGTCTTCAGTTTTCTTATTTATAAAAAGAAAAGTTCAAATTATATTAAGCCCCATTCAAACTTTTAACATTCTCTCCTGTATTAAGGTTCCTTCCAAATAAAAGTATTCTCTCCCTCCTCCATTTTTTTCTGCAGCTCTATACCTGAATATTAGCCATGTATTAATAAATGAATGCCTATATGCTTCCCCCCCAAAAAAAATGGATTATTAACTCTTTAAGGAAAGGGACTGTCATTTTTCATATCATCAGGGCTTAATATAGAGTTATTGATAGAGTGATTGATAAAGTATTAATTAAGTCTTATCATATGCCATGGGTGTATGCTGAGCATTGGAAATGCAAATATAATAAAAGAAAATATTGCCTTCCTCAAAGAGAATATATTCTAATGGTCAAAGACTATATATACAGGAGAGCTAGAAGAAACAATGGCATGGTTTGGAAATAGCCAAGAAATGATGTGGAGGCCTGGTTCCAGACAAGAGGAAGGGGAAGCCTCCTTATCATAACCCAGCATCCCAAGACAGAGTCCAAACTTCCAAAGGAAGGGGAATGAGGACCATGAAGACAATGACAATTGTGCAGGCAGTGGAGTTTTACAGACAGCCATGTCAGTAGCAGTCCCTTAATAAATGTTAGCTGAACTAAATTGAATTCCATTTCTAACAGCCTACATTTTAAGCTCCTGCCAGCTTTGACGTTCTCTGCTTTTAAATTAATTTCTTTTAGCTGCTTTAAATGGGTCTGTCGTTGACACACATATAATCTAGGTACATGCCTTGGAATGTGGAATTAGGTGGTGACAAATTTCATTTAATATTTTTTTCTGGAGTCAAACTCTCTTAGCTGAATTCATAAAATGGTACCTTGTCTTTTCAGTCAAATTTAAACTTTAAATGACTTTTCCAAGCTTGAAAATTTTGTACAAACTTAATACAACCAAGAGTCAATAAAATATTGATAATGCTTTGGGAGACCCACAGGCTGAGGTTTCAGATCTTCCCTAAGAATGAAATTAAATATCAATCCATTCTTCCCCAACGTTGTTCATGTTATTTAAATGAAGCAGGAATTCAGAGTGTTTCCTTTTCACTCAGACATGAAGACCTAGTTCTTCCCATAAGGGGATCCTACCCATGTCATGCATATTTGCCTGAGTCTGACATTTGAATGTTGATGCTGGAAGAATGGGAATCAGTGGGCTTTTACTAATTCAGGATCTTGACTGGTCCATTTCAGGTGAAGTTTGACTGTAAAAATGCATTTGGAAGCTCAGTTCAGTGGAATGAAGCCAGGATTGAGGGAAGACTTAGATTTGAGTCTGTGCCCTGCCAATGGCTAGTTACCAACAGCACCAGTCTTTAAGATGAGGACAGACTGAGAAAATCTTTTGTTTTTGAATGCCAGGGGTAGACTCTGAAATGACTGCTGGGGCCTCCTTCTACTCTAACATTCCATGGTTCCTCTATGATTTCAACAGTATCTTTGCAATATGTTTCACCGGAGGGTTACCGATGAGATGTATTATATTGGAAAAAGCAGTGGTTTCCTGGACCATGATCCTGGAGACCTGGGATTGAGGTCCAGCTCTACCACCTGTATGAATTTGAAGCCAATTAATCTCTCAGGGCTTAGCTTGCTGTATCTATAAAATGGCCCCTTTGCACAAAATGGTGGTCTTTTCCTAATCTAAAATTCTGTGAATTAAAGTGGTCTATCAGGCAATGTTTGAGAAATATAACCTTAAATCAAACCATATTTTAATGACATGTACCTCAGTCACAAATGATATTTTTGAAAACACACAATTGTAACCAATTCTAGGGGAATAATGAAGCAAAATTATCTCCATGGTTTCTATTTTGCTCATAGTAATGGCTCTTTTCTCAGTGGGTATCAATCATTTTCAAGTTGCCATTACACCTTCTTTTCCCTTTCTCCCAAAATGATAGACATATGGATGGAAAGAGGAAGGAAGTAGGCAGGTGTGAGGCATAGTGGATAGAACACTCGCTTTGAAATCAGAAAGACTTGAGTTCAAATCCTTCCTCAGACATCTTCTATCAGGGTGAGCATGGGCAAGCCACTTAACTTCTGTATGCCTCGGTTCCCTTATCTGAAAGTGAAGATAATAATACCGTGTTTCCCCGATAATAAGACCTATCCCAAAAATAAGCCCTCCCCTTACTGTGTAAGATTCCTCTAAAATAAGCCCTCCCCCGAAAATAAGCCCTATTGAGATTGCTACTGTAGTGAAGGTGATCCCCTGCACTACACGCTACATTACGGTACCCTCTGTATGCACCGTCCCCCCCCCGGGTGAAACGCACGCCGCGCTCCGAGCTGCATCCAATCAGAGCTGCAGCAGTGAGCGCGTCATCCTGTTCTTCCCCAGTGATTTGCTTATTGAATAAAGGTACATTTTTTTGTTCACACTTACCTGTTTATTAAAATTGCTGTCAATGTTCATTAAAATAAGCCCTCCCCTGAAAATAAGCCCTCTGGTGATTTTCTGTCCAAAAAAATTAATAAGACAGTGTCTTATTATCGGGGAAACACAGTAGCACTGATCTCCCAGGGTGCCACTCCACGTGGTACAGTGGATAGAGTACCAGAACTGATTTTAGGAAGACTTGTCTTGCTGAATTCAAATCTGGCCTCAGACACTTACTAGAAGTATGACCCTGGACATGTCACTTAACCCTATTTGCCTTAGTTTTCTTATCTTTAAAATGAGTTAGAGAAGGAAATGGCAAACCTCTCCAGTATCTTTGGCAAGAAAACCCCCAAATGGGGTCACAAAGAGTTGACCACAACTAAAACAACTGAATAATGACAACATCAGCCTCACAGTGTTGTTGTGAGAAGCAAAGGAAGTGATATTAATAAAGCACTTGCCAAATCTTAAGGTGCTACAGAAATGTTAGCTATTATTATGAGTAGGCATGAGCAGAACATCTTGTCTCTCCTTAGATTTCCTTTTATGGATTTTTCCTCTGCCTTCATCGTTTCTTTCCATGTATTTATAACAATGTCATATTTCTAAGTAGAACCATTACTTGGAGGTAGATAGGAAGATGAAAAGGAAGCAGAAGTAATGGATTTATTTTTTTTTTCTGTTTACACTCTCAAGGAAAATGATGTTCAAGTTGGGAAGTAATGACCAAAAGTGGTTATTAGGTAGTTGAAATCCAATATAGTATTAATAATACTTATTTTTTTCACTTTTTGTAGGGCAATTGGGGTTAAGTGACTTGCCCAAGGTCACACGGCTAGTTTTGCATTAAGTGTCTGAAGTCAGATTTAAACTCAGGTCCTCCTAACTCCAGAGCTGGTGCTGTATTCACTGCGCCACCTAGCCGCCCCTGATAATACTCATATTTCTATAGTGATTTAAGTTTTACAAAAGAGGTAAGAAGTTCACTCATTACTATCCTCATTTTACAGATAAAGGATTGAGACTCCCAAAGTTTAAGTGATTGGTCTAAGATAAATGAGGAGATAAAAAGAGAGTACCTAGTTATCCTTTGAGATCCAGTCACCAAACCCTTACAAATGACATTCCAGGGTCCTTTAAAAACAAACTGATGGTTGTCATTTTTTTCATTGATCTTTTAATTTAAAAAAATGGGTGGTAACAAAAAGAGTAAATATCCTGAATAGAGAAAAAGATAGATGCTCCAAAACTATTGATTATGGGGCTAATTAGCTCTAATACCTGTCAAAATCCTAGAAATTATAATAGTTGCTTGCATTTATATAACTTTTTTAAAAATTTGCAAAATGCTTTCCACACATGAATTCATTTGATTGTCACAACTAGCCTCTTAGGTAGGTAAAATAGTTATTATTATATCCGTTTTGCAGATGAAAAAAGTGAAACTAGGGTATGTCAACAGATTTGCTAATGGTCATAGCAGTAAATTTCAGAGGCAGGATTTTCTGCCTCCAGAAGAGAAGTTCTTAACAGGGGTCCACAGACAGACAGACAGACAGACAGACAGACAGACAGACAGACAGAGACAGATAGATAGATAGATAGATAATAGTTCAACATAATTGGTTTCCTTTGAAATCATATATTTATTTTGTGCATTTAAAAACATTTTCAGACGGGGTCCTTAAGTTTCACTATACTGCTAAACAGGTCTCTAACATTAAAAAGTTAAGGCTCTGCTTTAAAAGGCTGGGACAAATCTAGTATGATAAAAATTTATCAGGAATAAATGTAAAGTTCTATTCATGGGTTCAAAAAAATCAATTGTGCATATCTATAGTTTAGCAGAGATGTGCCAAAACAATAGTGAAAATTTAAAAACACCTGAGGCTTTTAATAAGCGGGAAGCTCAGTTCAAATCAAGGTGACATGACATTAAAATAACTACCACATAATGAGTAGTATAATCTCTGGAAGGAGGAACATTGTCATTCTCCTGCACTATCTTGGATTTGATATAGGCAAAACTCAGAGATGCTGTGCGTTCAATTCCAGATCACCTCAATAAAGTGAATATCACAATAAAGCAAGGCAAATGACTTTTTTGTTTGTTTGTTTCCCAGTGCATATAAAAGGAGAGGGAGAGAGATGGGGAAGGGTTGGTGGGTGGAGCAGTCAGAACATACAACATTTATCTATTAAGTACATCATCTTACAATTCACAGTGCCCCAAAATCATTATAATAGCAATAGTAACATCAAAGATCACTGATCCCAGATCATCATAGTGGATATAATTATAATGAAACAGTTTGAAACATTGCAAGAACTGCCAAAATATGACACAGAGACATGATGTGAGAACGTATTGTTGGAAAAATGGCACCAATAGACTTGCTCAATGCAGGGTTCCCACAAACCTTCAGTTTGTTAAAAAAAAAAAATAAAACAAAAAACCATCCCACAATATCTGTGAAGCACAATAAAACTAAGCTCAGTGAAGCAAGATATGCCCGTATCTGGAATGTCTTGTTTTGAAAGAGCATTGACCAGTTTGGAGCACATCCAGTCATGGGTGGCAACATAAATGTTTTAAAAGCCACTCCACCACATGTTTAGTTGAAGAAACATGGAGATGTTTAGCCTTGGAAGGAGACGACTTGCTCGGGGGAGAGGACCCAATATCTGTCTTCTAGTATTTAGAGGGCAGTCATGTGGAAGACAGACTGGACTGGTTCTATGCAGCTGCAGGGGAAGCGAGAGAGGGATGGAGAACTCAGATCAACATTTGGAAGTTGCAGAGAGAGATTTTAGGGTAATATACCAAAAACAAAATAAAAATTTTCTTACTGCTACGACTTTCCAAAACGGGCTACCTTTGGGAAATGGGAAAGTACTTTAATTTCCATTACTTTAAAGGTCCACAAGTAAAGGGTGGATCACTCTTTATCAGGACTGTTGTAGAGGGTGGTGTTGTCTGGACCTTTCAGTCATGTCTAACTGAATTTAGGATTTTCTTGGCAAAGATACTGGAATGGTTTAGCCATTTCCTTCTCCAGCTCATTTTGCAGATGAGGAAACTGAGGCAAACAGGGTGAAGTGACTTGCCCAGGGTCTCAGAGCTAGTGCCTCTCTGGGGCCAGATTTGAACTCAGGTCTTTCTGACTCCAGACCCAGCACTTATTTCCTGAGCCACCTCATTGCGCCCTCTTTCATATTACCTTATATTTATTTAGTCTGTATATACCTTGTATATGCCAAGTTATTTACCTCTTGTCTTCCTCATTAGAATGTGTATGCCTTAAAGGCAGGAACTGTCTCTTGCCTTTCTTTGTAGCCTTAGCACAGTGCCTGACTCATAGTAAATGCTTCATAAATGCTTGTTGTCTGACTGACTGTCTACTTAGCAGTACCTTCCTCAGTAACTCCCCACTGCAGACAGTATTATCCCTGTTTTACAGATGATGAAATGGAAGCTCTGAAAGGAGGCAGTGATTGGGCAGCTACTAAATATCTGAGGCAGGATTAGAATCTAGAGCTCCTGACTGCAGGTGGACTGCACCATCCAATAGAGGGAGTCCACACAGCCTATCTATGGAAGGCTAATGGATTTGAAGTTGGAGAGTTTTGTTAGGGCAGTTAAGTGGTGCAATTGATAGAGTGGGAAGCCTGGAGTCGGGAAGACTCATCTCCCTGAGTTCAGCTCTCACCACAGACACTTACTAGCTGTGTGACCCTGGGCAAGTCACTTTTCTCATCAAATGAGCTGGAGAAGGACATGGCAAACCATTCCAGTGTCTTTGCTAAGAAACCCCCAAAGGGTCTCAAAGAATCAGGTACAATTGAAAAACAGCTCATTAACAACACAAATAAGAACTTTTGGATAGTTCAGATGAATTCTTCTGGGAAAGGGCTACTAAGTGGGCTTACTCAGTATCTTGAGATCTTGTTTCAACAAGAGAAAAAAAATCCAAATCTTTATTGACTGGTTTAGACATTCACCTGTCTCCAGCAGGCTTCTGGGACAATTCATTCATAGGATCACAGATTTAAGACTTGAAGGGACTTTAGAGTCAATCTAATCCTAACCCTTTATTTGATGTCTGAAGAACCAGAAGTACATAGATCAAGTGACTTGCCTAAGGTTACACAGCTGGCAAATGATAGACCCAAGATCTGAACACAGGGTCTGCAGAACCAATGTTGGTTGCTTTCCAAGGAAACTAAGGCACTAGTTCTTCAAATTTCTTCCAGCTCTCTCAGTCAATGAGTCTATGAATGTTAATCAAACAATAGTTAACAAACATTTATTAAACTCCTACTATGTGCCAAGCACTATGATAGATACTGGGAATTTTTTTAAAGGAGGGAAATAGCCCCTGCCCTCAAGGAGCTTACCATCTTAAGAAGAAAGAGAAAAGGTGAGAGAACATGGACATAGGTGGATATTTCATTCAGGTTTCTAAACTCAAATTAGAACAGCATAAACATGAAAGTGAGAAGACTCAGAGTTCTTGGGTTTTTTTCCAATTTCTTTTCTATACTGTCCATTTTCAATCTGAAATACAAATGCTTTTGATGCTCCATTAAGGAGTGAGTTGCCTGTCACTGGAGGCATTTAAGCAGAGTCTGGGCAACTATACCTCTAGGGTATTGTTAGAGAGAATTCACATTAACAGAGCCTCAAGAATAGTAGACCCTTGAGAACTCAATGTTTTGAGTTTTTCTTTTTATAAATTGAATTAAACTCAAAAAGAAGCTTAGATAGTCTTGGAGCCACACTCCAAGAATCAGACAGGGCTCTTAGAGGATAAACATTCAGAATCATTTTGTAGAGATCCAAATTAAGCCTGGAATGCGCTATGTCTCATATCCATTTTTAGCACGTCTCGATGAGCAAAGCTCGTCTGCTTCCTCCAAGACTTGTCAAGAACAGGGAGTCTGTTGGGGAAGAGGATGTCACTTGCCACCCTCTTCATAGCCACTTTGCAAAATTTCCTGAAGAAAGATGTGATAGGAGATGCTCAGGTGTCTCAATTATCTGAATGGAGGGGGGAAAAAAATGTGAGTTTGGAAAGAACATGGGCAGGCCACAGATTAGCTCTCTGGAAGCCATCAGGATGATGTGGCATCTCCATTTACTGCAGCTGGCGTTTCAGTAATGGTCCTGGGAAAGTAGGTAATATAATATGACTCACTGAGGAACAGGACGGTAACTTGACTGCTCAGGGAAATGCCTCATCACGCGACCTTCCACTAGTCTCTTAGTCTTGAGCCCCCTCCCTGACTCTTCCAGAATCTGTGACATAACCATAAAGCCAGCCTTGCTGGAGAGCTCCCAGTGAGGAATGCCTAATGGGATGAAAAAATAAAAAAGATTGCAGAGCACTCTTTATGAGTGACAGGACTGATAACTGCTTAGTCACTATAATCAGAAAGATTGTTCTTTTTCAATATCCATAGGATAGATGGCGCTGATGACTTTTCTCCCCCCAAAAGCCATTTGTTCTTTCCATCTTTTTCAAAGCCACCCCAATGAGTGTGTTTACATGATTATCAGCTTTTCTCAAAGGCAGCTGTGTTAGGATACACATTTAATCACTTAGCAAATCTAGGCGCCATCAATTAAACACTTGTACTGAATTTCAAGTCAGAATCAAAATGGGTTTGAGTGCCAGGGACATCATTCCCTAGTAGTTATGTGAGTACAGAGAGCTCATGTTCTCTGATGGCCTCAATTTCCTCATCTGGGATAATAAAAATTGTGTTACCTAGCTCACAAACTGGCTTTGAGGCTCAAATGAGATAGTGGGGGGTTTTTTTAATTTATTTATTTTTAGTTTTTTGTTGTTGTTGTTGTTTTTTAAAGCAATCGGGGTTAAGTAAGTTGCTTAAGGTTACACAGCCAGTTATTTTGTGTGGGTGTTAAGTATCTGAACCCAGAGCCAAACCCAGGTTCTCCTGACTCCGGGGCCGGCACTCTTACTCACTGCACCACCTAGCTGCCCCTTATTTTTAGTTTTTAACATTCACTTCCATAAGTTTTAAATTTTCTCCCCCCCTCCCCGAGATAGCATGTAATCTGATGTAGGCTCTACATATACATTCCTATTAAACATATTTTCACATCACTCATGTTGTATAGAAGAATTAGAACAAATGGGAGAAACTGTGAGAAAGAAAAAAAAGGAAAGAAAAGAAAAAATAAAATAGTCTGCTTTGCTCTGCATTCAGACTCCATAGTTCTTTCTCTGGATGTGGATGGCGTTTTCCATCATGAGTCCTTTGGAATTGTTTTAGGTCGTTGCAATGCTGAGAAGGGTTAAATCTCTTAAAATCAGTCATCATGCACTATGGCTGTTACTGTGTACAATGTTGTCCTGGTTCTACTCCCCTCACTCAGCATCAATTCATATAAGTCTTTCCAGGTTTTCTGAAGTCTGCCTGTTCATCATTTCTTATAGCACAATAGTGTTCCATTACATTCATACAGCACAACTGAAATAGTGCTTTTTAACTGGGAATATATATATATATATATATATATATATATATATATATATATAGTGTGTGTGTATAATATAGTAACTATATCAATGTGGTTTCACATATAAGATGTCCTAATACTGTCCCATTCGGATGGAAACAGATGAAGACTGCAAATCCAGACATAAAATTCCCTGTGGGCCACATGTCGATTTAGAAAACCATTTCTTAACATTGTGTTCTATCATATTCTTATTTTGTTAAATATTTCCCGATTCTATGTTAATATGGTCTGGTCCTCATTTGAGAGATCTGTGGCCTGTGGCCCCTGGCTATGTGCTTGATACCTCAGCTGTTGAAGTTTAAAACTTCACTAAGACTCTGGGAACACTCTGTATATGAAAGGCAGTCTGGAATCATGGGGAGAAAGTCTGGTCTCAAGTCAGGAAGACCTGACTTCAAGTCCCATCTCTAAGCCTGTCACTTTAAGAGTGTAAATTACAGAGTAATTGCTTATCTGTATTGGTAGAAGGAGTTTCTCCCTCTCTCCTTGTCTGTCTCTCTGTCTCTCTCTCTGTCAGTCTATCCACCTTTCTTACACTCTCTCTTTCTCTTTCTCTGTCTCTCTATTTCTCCCTCTGACTCAGTCTGCACCTCCATGTATATGTCTGTCTTTCTCTCTTCCTCCACTTCTCCCTCTTTTTCTTTCTGTCTCCATTTTCCTCTCTGTGTGTGCATGTCTCTCCCCACCCCTTCCATTTCTCCCTCTCCTTTCTCCTGTCACCTCTAGTTTCTAGTAACTCCATAATATATCTACCTCGTTTCTCAGGTCAAGTTGGCATCTCTCTGTAGGATGCTTCATTCTTTTGATGAAATCAAATTTTTTATGAAATAAAGTTTTTGATGAAATGGAACCTTCTCTGCAATCCCAAATGAGGTGCTGGGATGGTGGGGGTGGGAGGGAACCAATCCTTTTTCTCTCTTCTTGTTCTTTCTCCCTGCCCCTAGCATGTCTCTGGGTTACCAGACTCATTGGGATTGATATGCTTTATGTTCCCCAGTTTCTTCAAGAGAAGTAGGAAACAGAATTGACAAACATTCCAGCCTTTACTTGTTTCTGTGTTTCTTACTTCAAAAATACAGACTGCATCAATGAAACACGTGTATAAATATCACATTCTTTTAGGTTATTACTAAGAGTTCCCAAGGGAAGTGAACTGAATGTTCACAGGAAGGAAAGATGGCTTCTGTTAAGCAGCAGAGAGGCCCATGGAATGCCTGAAGGCTAGCAGAGAGGCCGTGTGGTTCAGTGCAAGGAACAATGAATCTGTAATCACAGGACCTGGGTCCAAATGTTGTTCTTTCATTTACTACCTGTGCGATCTTGGACAGGCTCTGCCTCTCTGGGTCTCAGTTTTCTCATGTGTAAAATGCGTGGATTAGACTAACTGATCTCTAGCATCCCTTCCAGCTCTCAATCTGTGACCCTATAACATATGCTCTTTAGGAATTAATATTTTAATGAAATTAAGGTGATTGCATATAACAGGATATAGCTGAAAGTAAGAAATGTGTAAGATGCTCTTCAGGGACAAGAAACTGGACCTCAGAGAGGTCAGGTTTGCAGTCAGTGTCTTTTCTAAGGCAACATATGACAGCTGAGAAGAGCTTAAGATAAAACTGGGCTGGCTGAGTCATGGGTTAACCACGCCAGGATTCGAGATGAAAGATCCAGACTTACTGAGCTCAGGGGCCCGTCTTTTTCTCACCCCGGGGCCATCGCCACAGCCCTTTGGGATGCTGGGTGGCCTCCTCAGCTGCCTCCACTAACACAGGCAGAGGAGGGTGGCCCACGGCTCCCAGCAGAGTACTGGCCTTGCTCCAGATGCTTAATTAATCCTTCTCGTTGAATCCACTGATGGATCAACATAAGCCTTCCCTGGGGCCTGATGGTGCCCATGTCCTGTCACCTTGGGCCCTAAGCTTTGGAATGGCCTGAGTTGTTGGAACTGGGCAGTGACTTCAGAGGAGAGGAGAGGAGAGGAAAGTCCGTTATACTGCCTGCTTTGGTTATATGCACACATATGAGCAGCTCTTCTTTGCCACTGTCACCAATATAGAGAATGCAGAACATCCTCTCCTGCCTGGCCCACCTAACTTTGGTCAAAGCAATAGAAAATCTTACCCCGTGATAAAGAAGCAGCTTTCTTACAGGATCAGCGGTTCAACTGAAATACTTTATCACAAAAATGATAATGTTGTTGAATCATTTTTCAGTCGTGTCCAACTCTGTGATAGTAATCACCCCGCTTGGGTTTGTCTTGGCAAAGATACTGGAGTGATTTGCCATTTCCATCTCCTGTTAATTTTATAGTTGAGGAACTGAGGCAAGATAGCTTAAGTGACTTGCCGAGGGTCACGCAGCTAGGAAGTATCTGAGCCCAAGTCTGAACTCAGGCCCTCCTGACTCCAGGCCCAGCACTTTATCTACTCTGTCCTCTAGCTGCCCCAAGATTAGTAAGAGTTGGCATTTAAATGGCACCTTAAGGTTTTCAAAGCACTTTATATGTGTTATCCCACAGCAACCCTGGGAGGTAGGTGTTATTATGATCCCCATTTTACAGATAAGAAAACTGATGATTAAAGTGACTTTCCCAAGGTCACACAAAATTTTTTTTTAAAAGTTAACATTTATGCAAGAAAAATGATGATTAAAAAGGTTAAGTGACTTTGCCAGGGTCACACATCTATCCTTCTATCCATCCCTATACTCACCTACATTCATATCCTCATCTCTGTCTTTGTCCTTATTCTTATTGCACCATCCAGATTTTTTCCATTCCTCTCCAGAGAAAACTGGAAGAGAAATTAGAAGTCACATCAAGGACAAAGAACAGGGTTGGGGTTGCAAGACAGATCGAGACGGAGAATGACAGTGGATTGTGATCAAATAAGAGGATTTCAAAGTTCACGAATACGGAATGAATACATGAATGGTGGCAATGACCATCTCTGCATGCAGCTGATGTGCAGTGAGTTTGAGGAATTGGAAAGCTAGGACATTTTAGAGACTCTCAATACATATTTTGAAGTCTCCTATCAGGAGGGCAAGGGTTGAGAAGGAGAGAAAGACTGTGAGCCAAGCACTGAAGTCATTAAGGAAAGAAGGTGAGCATCCAGGAAGCCTGTATACAAGAGTTCCAGGGTTTTGATGGGGTGGTAGACTGAGGTTGGGGGGTAGAGATAGAATGAATGAACCTCAGGAGAGGAGAAGTTACTGAGTAACGTGGTAGGGGGGAAATCTAGGAACAGCAAAGAGGAGAAAAGCATATTCTAGCTCTCTGTGTCTTGACCAGTCAGGGGAAATAAGTGAAAGTGCAGCCAGTTTTGGAAAATATGACTAAGGAGGCTGCGTCATGTGCAGGGAGCCAGGTCTCAGTGAGTCAGAAGATGGAAGAAGCAGGGGGAAAAGATTTAAAGTGTAAGCAGGTTTGTTTCCTATAAAGTAGGAATTCAGAGAGCAGAGTGAAATGGGTGTGTAGCTTTAGTCTGTGGCGTCTAAGGAGAATTAGGAGAGCAGGCGGAGGGGAAAAGAGAATGGGATTGGGATAATGACAATTGTGTGACTTTGGGCAGGTCATTTAAGCTGTCTGGGCCTTGTTCTCATCCATAAAATGGGGTGGTTGAACAAAATGATGTCCAAGGTCCCTGATAGGTCTGATAATCTGTGGTGCATATTCTAAAGTCTCTCCTGGCTTCTCTAAATGTCCATACATTAGGATCTTCACTTTAACCCTAAGACTCTATAATTTCATGACTGTGATTACAACTGCACATCCCTCCCATGGCCCACTGACCAAGATTTATATATAACCTGGTCAGCTTGGATGACATGGAGTTGGTTAAATAATACTTTCTCTTACTCCTGCTATGGGTTCTGAGCTGGGGTCAATATTGCTATGTCCAATGATTGAGACTTCTCTTCATCTCCTATCACTCTTCTCATTCACACTATTACCCCTGCCTCCCACAGGTCTTTGTTTTTGACCTTGGTAAGAAATGGATGAAATGACTGATTCAGGTATCATCACAAGAACCAATAAACAAATGAATTTTCCAACCCCAAGCTGTTTAGATTTGTTCTCTATGAAATTGCTGGGTCGGCTGCTGAATTCTATTCAAGTCACATCTCTTCAGGGAACAGTCATTCTGTGATGCCACTATGCTTGAATAAGCTAGGAACACTGATCCATTTCTGAGCACTTGGTCATAATTTTCAACACCAACATTATCCAACCAATCAGAGTTAGACCTCTTGCTACCATATTGATTTACCATAATTTGTCATAATGCCTACAGACCTCTGTGGAAAAGGTCATTATTAATGTAATTTTCAAAGCAAATCTAGATTGGAGTTATAAAAGAAACTGGATAATAATCATCATATTAGCTGACATTTTATATAACATTTAATGGTTCTAGATATGACCTCATTCCATCTTCATGATGACCCTGAAAGGCAGGCAGAGTAGCCACTATAACCTGGGCCCTCATTATTCTAGTGCTACTCAGTCTTTCCAACCCTATCTCATATAATTAACCTCTATTCTCTCTACGCTTGAGAGCAAAATTGGTTTTTTTTTCTGTTCCCTCAATAATAGTCAGTAGCCAATAAACATTTATTAGGCACCTACTACATGCCAGGCACTATGATCAGTGCTGGGGACATTTATATTGTATTTTAAAGTTGATATGATGCCTTACAATACATTAACTCATTTGAATTTCATAGTCATACTGATTCAAGTTTTTCTGACTTTTTCCACATTTTGAAGGTGAAAAAGCTAAGTTGTTGCTATAGTCTTTATTAATCAGAAAATCTCAGGTTCTCAGGAGACCTCACGATTCTTCCATTACAACCTATAACTGAGCAGATATTTCTTCTACAATGCCCTGAGAACTGGCTTAAAACCTCTAGGGATGGGACTCCCTGATACCTCCAGGATCAAATATAAAATCCTCTATTTGGCTTTTAAAGCCCTCACAACCCTATGTATTCCTACCTTTCTGATCTTCTTATCCTTAGCTCTTCTCTATGTATTCTAAGATCCAGAAAAATTGATCTTCTTACAATTCCTAATACACTTCATCTCCTGACTCAATGCCTTTTTGCTGGCTGCCCTCCATGCCCAGAATGCTCTCCTTCTTCTTCTCTGCCTCCTGGCTTCCTTCAAGGCGCAGCTCAAATCCCACCTTCTGCGAAAGGCCTTTCCTTGCTCACTACCTGCCACTGACCCCACTGCTGGATTACCTCCAATTTACCCTGAATATATCATGTATGTGTGTAGTTCTGTGCATGCTGTCTCCCCCAATAGAATGTGAGTTCCTTGAGGAGAGAGACACTTTTTACCTTTCTTTGTATCTCTAGCACTTAGTATGATGCCCAGCAAATAGTGACCTCTTAATAATGCTTCTTGACTTGGCTTGAAATCCATTACTTCCCAAAATGGCCAAATCTGTTTGTCATTGACTCTAATTGTTAGGGAAAACATTAAGAAGCTTTTCCTTATATCAGAATGGCATCTGCCTCCCTTCAACCTTTATCCCTCACTCCTAGTTATGCCCTCTGAGATCAAGCAGAGCAAATCTGATTCCTCTTGTGTGGGATAGTACTTCAAATACTTAAAGGCAGCTATCATGGCCCCTTGAGTCTTCCCTTCTTTGTGCTAACCATCCCCAAGTCCTTATATCACATGGCCTTCAGCCCCTTCACCATCTTCATCACCCTCTTGTAAAGGCATTCTTGTGAGCTAAGGTCCTTCCTAAAATGTGTTGCCTAGAACTGGAAGCAATACTCTTAATGTGGTATGACCAGGGAAGAAAAAACCAGAACCCTGCCCCTCTCATCCTGGGTAGCTTAACTCTTTTAATGCCTCTTTTCTGACCACCATGTCACATAGTAAAAAATCCTGACCAAAAAAAAAACATTAAACAAGACCAAGAAGGACATGGCCAAGTGCTCCTTTTGAAAGACGGGTGAGATGTGTTCATCTTGACATGTTGTAAAATATTGCATGTGCCAAAGCCAAACCTTAAGAAAGTGAATAAAAATCTTATTAATTCCATTTTTAGAGATGGAATTGCCAATGGAGAGTTATTTTAGCCGGGGACATCTTTAGAAATAAGGAATGTTAAAAAAAAAAAAAAAGCTCCGATCACCAAAAGGCTTTCTACTGGTATAACCTTTTCCTGCTGCCTCTGTGATCTGTAGTCTGGAAAGATGTCATGTTTGCATTTTCCATCATATCCCTTCTGACAGGCTTATTAAGCCACCAAACTGCATAGCCTAATGGAGAAGTATTTTCTCCTACAAGTCATGATCCTGACCTCACTGACATCAAGTTTACATTAACAATTTAATACCATCATCAAGGAATGACACCATTTGGACTGAAATGTTCCTCAAGCTAATTTCTAATTCAAAATACAATTTCTGGTCCTATGGTATTAATTAATCAACAAAATGTCACATAGCCCTTTGGTTTGTACCTAATAAAGTCATCACATATGACTGTGTTATTAGAGGGGTTTTTTTTCATGTTTGTCTCATATTCCCATAAGCTCCACAAGTACAGAAACTATTGAAAATTTTGTATTTATTCCTACCAGTGTTCTACAAGATGTATGTGCTTGATAAATGTTTGCTGACAATTTAGTGAAACATTTATTTTATTTCTACTGTATGCTAAGTCCAATGCTATGTGTTTAGGGGATTTGGATCGTAGAAAGCAGTATAATGTATAGTCCCTGCTCTCAGAGAACTTAAAATCTACAGTGGAAGCACAATATACACATATGAGAAAGAGAATGTTTCATTCGTTTATTTATTCAACAAACATTTATTAAGCACCTACTGCATGCAGAACATTGTATATAGTATTGGTGGATGACAGGCATGTATAAAACATAGTCCTTACTGCTTATAGTTTGGTCAAAGATATCAGACAAGACTAATCAGATATTTCTTAGTACGTTGTATGTGCCCAGGAGGGTTACAAAGGGTTGTGGAATATTTAAAGAGGAAGTTGTCCTTCTTGAGGTACTACATCCCTCTGGATCACATCCTATTTGATGAGGGGATGGTCAGAGAAGGCTTCATGGAGAAAGTGTCACCTGTACTAGGCCTTAAAGTGTGTCAACAGGAAGAAATGGGAGAGGAGCCATCTCCAGAGGTGAGCAAAGACAGAGGCAAGAGATATCAGTCTAAGGCTAGGAATGGAGGGTGTTGCAGTTAGGATGGGGTATCATGGAGAAAGAGTAGTATTAGATAAGACTGGAAAAGTAAGACTGATGACATGGGGTAGTCTGAAGCTTAAGGAGCTACTCAAGGTTTTTGAAATTCAATCAGATCTGCACATTAGAATGAAAATTGAGGAAGCATAAGCTTCCAGATTAGAGAGTAGGAGGCAGGGAGACCAGTTATACCATATCCCAAATGTGAAAGGGATAAAGAACAGATATTTTCTTTCATTGATCCAAGGAGCACCCAAGTGAGGAAGCTTCCTCTACCAAAGAAAGTCAGTACCTTCTCTGCCCTTCAAGTCTTTAAGAGCTATCTAGAGGACTAGAAAGCTGTGTCTAGAGAGTCACGTAACCAGCATATGTGTAAGAGTCAGGTTTTCTTGGCTTCAAGACCAGCTCTCTATTCAATGTGCATACATGACTAAGTGTTCAAGTGCATGATGCAGGCAATAAATGCTTTAGCAGTTCAGAAATACAAGGGATCCATGAAGACTGAGGGAATCACTTCTGTGTGACTTTATGAAAAGGAAGAACCTAATCTTGGACTTCAAGGGTGGGAGGGATTCAGAGAAAAGGAGCTATGACATAGTGTGAAGGTTTTAATGGAAGTTGAGGTTTCCTTCGAGCTACTTTGGTAACTGTTTTCCCACATTCTATTTATGTAGCCATTGGGTTCCATTCAGAGGACTAGAAGCAAGCATGCAGATGTCTGTAGTAGAAATAGTTCACTGATGACTCTACATTTCTTGTTCTGGTGTGACATTAAAACAGTAGAATCATCATCATCATCTTAACTTACCCATATATGATATTTAATGGTCCCAAAGCAGTTTCATACTTCGTACTTTCTTCAGTCTTTACAGCAGTCCTCAGAGAAGGCATAGGAAATGACAATATTATTTTCCCCATTTTATAGGAAGGGATACTGAGGTTCAAATACTATGAAATAAATTGACACTGCAACTAGTAAATAGGAAACTGTGAATTGACTGATCTGGTCTATCCCCAATTCAGTGTTCAAGTCTTGGACATTCATTTGAATCTTCTTGTCTGTGCACTCTTGAGGTTTTGAAAAGAGGAAGAGGTATACACGATTTGGGGAGTGATGGAAGGAGAAAGAGAGAGAGAGAGAGAGAGAGAGAGAGAGAGAGAGAGAGAGAGAGAGAGAGAGAGAGAGAGAGAGAGAGAGAGAGAGAGAGAGGGAGAGAGAGAGAGAGAGAGAGAGAGAGAGAGAGAGAGAGAGAGAGAGAGACAGAGAGAGAAAGGGGGGGAGAGGGAGAGAAAGAGAAATGGGAGGAGAGAGGGAGAGAGAGAGAAATGGGAGGAGAGAGGGAGAGAGAGAGA
>NW_027185698.1:32918524-32937307 GCF_028583685.1 Petaurus breviceps papuanus
AGAGAGGGAGAGAGAGAGAAATGGGAGGAGAGAGGGAGAGAGAGAGAGAAATGGGAGGAGAGAGAGAAATGGGAAGAGAGAGAGAAGCTTTCCCAGTGACTTCAACTTTCAAAGAACAATAGGCTAAATATTGTTTATACCTAATGCTAATCAATGTTCAACATTTCTTAACCCCTAGCAATTTGCAAAGAGCTTTTGAATCCATTATCTCATTTAATTTGATCCTTACAACAAGCCTAGGGATCAATAAGATGATTTGTTGTCTCCATTTTACAGATGGGAAAAACTGAGACTTAGTTCAGTTGTTCCACCAGCTATGAATCTCCCTGTAGGTATTGTCATCCAACCCATATTTTTTTCCCATTCAGATAGAAGTAAATCAAATAAACCCTAATAATAATCCTTTATATCTGTTTATTCTTTTATTATGTTTAAATGTCTTTGACATGCATTGTCAGTCCTGCTGGAGTAGGAGTTAGGAGATGTGCCTCCAAGTCCATCCGTGTTCTGCTGTGGGCAGCAGGGAGGTGGGGGTATTATTCCTGACTCAACACAGGACAAAGAAAAGAAGGGACTGTCCCTGGTGCACAATGAAGGAACACATTGCAAAAAGTAGCTTTATACTCTAGAGAGAGTGGAACCACTCTCAAGAACAGCAAAAGGAAAGTGCCAACAGTTTAGAGGAGTTCCTAAGGTCCTACAGAGATAGGGCACTAGCACATGGGTTGGGAGCTACACACTGGCTAAGGGGTAAAGCAGTCTTGGAATTTGGCATGATGAGGGACCTCCCGGGAATGCTGGAGATGTCAGAGTCCCTACCCACTTGTCAACAGTCATGGCTCCCTGGGGGATCTACACAGCAAGGGGGTGGGCCTTTTGTTTTGTATCCCTGGGGAGCCCCACTAACCACACCTTTGGGAGTCTGATGGGAGTGAGAGAGAGTTAAAACAATTGAGTGGAAGCTGGAAGCCAAGGAAGATGAAGAATGATCCCCAGATCAGTTTGCTTCTCTATACAACAAAGAGCTTAGACAAGATGTTTTCCCTGTCCTTGGGAAGGAAAACAATCAGGAGAAGAGAACATCTCCCTCACCTGCTGTTTCTTAACTCCGCAACCTTGGACAAGTCATTTAACTTCTAAAACCTCAGTTTCCTCAATGACAAAAATGGGGATAGTGAGATGTACTCACCTTTGTAAACAAAGTACTATATATAGCTGGGTGAATTGGTGCTAATTATTACTGCCTACCACACAGGGATGCTGAGAAAACCACGTGAAATAATGACTATGAAAGTACTTTTTGAGCTATAAAATGCCATGTCAATGTTATCTATTATTATAATTAATAGGAAGTGCTGGACAGGACTTTTTAAACCAGTGCCAAGAATGAATTTGAGTATAATCCAGAAATGGTGCTAAGTGCCAGGAACACAGATGTGTTTTCACATTAATAAGTTTGTCAAGGACAGATGAAAAGCAATTGTTATGGTTTCTAATAATAAGTCACCTGCATCTTATTAAGTTTAAATTCTGAACTTAATAATGTGGCCTTAGTGATTTTTAATGATCGGTCAGCAAATATTTATTAATACCTATTACTTTGCATGCATGAGGCCCTATGCTAAGCACTGGGGGAGATAGTCTTCATCCTCGTTCCAATTGCAAATCTATACTTTTTAATAAATGTGACATTATCCCTGCCATCAAGAATCTTATTGTCTAGTTGTATGGCTAAGTTAGGCACAGCCATGAAAATATCATTTATGACAATATCAGGCCATAGATGTTCAGTGTCTAATGAGCTGTATAGAACGTGTGTGCTATTGGAGATCCAAGAAGAAAAAGATCTTATCTGGTGGGATTTGAGTTGGTCCTTGAAGGGGGAGTGGAGAAGGAAGAAGTGAGAAGTAGTAATGGAGACATCGGACTTGGAATCAGAAGGTCTGGATTTGTGACCCAGATCTGCCACAGTGGGACCTTGAGCAGATCACTTAACTTCTCACCCTCAGTTTCCTAACCTGTCAATTGGAGCTAAGACTATGTGCTATACCTCATAGAAGTAGGAGGACCAAATCTGATAAGGGTGCTTAGTGATTTTGTAAATGGTTAGTTTACAAATTTTGTAAATAATATTTGTATTGAATTTTGTAAATGATATATTGATCTGAAAGTTTAAATGTTAGTGTTATTGACATAGCCTTTATCCCTAGGGATAATCGTCACTTACAAAAGGAAACTTTCACTGGAATAGAAAATCAGACTCTGACTGGAAGGAACCCTCTTAGTCTTGTCATCCACACTTCTAATCCAAACAGCATCTCTCCCAAGTAGGAATCTAGTATCTTCTTGAAGACTTCTAGTGACAGAGAACTCACTGCCGCCTGAGGCAGTCACCTATCATCTTATAGGCTGAAAGTAGCCAGTCTGGGAAAGAACTCAGAAATTGTAAATTAATGAAAGGAGACTTGGTAATCTCATCCAGATCTAAGAGTTGTCTTCCTGGATAGAATATAAGCTTCTTGAGGGCAAACACTGTTTCATTTTAGTTTATTTATGCCCAGCACCTACTATAGTGTCTAGCATGTACTAACTATAGGTACTTAGAAAATTCCTGATGAAAAACCATCTTGATTGTTCTTATGATACTGTCGACAGATTCACACTTTCATCACTGTGTGACTTTTCCTCTCTGCAGCATAATTCTTATCAATGCTTCCCCTTCTGCGACCTCAGTTTCCTTGTTTGTAAATGGAAATGTTAATGCTTATATAGTCCACCTCGTAGAGTCATTGTGAGGAAAGAACACTATCTAAACTTTAAAGTGCTATAGAAATGTGGTTTTTGTTGTCATTGTTCAGTCATATTTCAGTCCTGACTCTTTATGACCCAGTTTGGGGTTTTCTTGGCAAAGATACTGGGGTGGTTTGCTGTTTCCTTCTCCAGCTCATTTTACAGATGAGGAAACTAAGGCAAACAGAGTTAAGTGACTTGCCTAGGATCACACAGTCTGTAAGTGTCTGAGACCAGATTTGAACTCATAAAAATGAGTCTTCCTGACTTCAGGTCTAACACTTTATCCACTGAGCCACCAAGCTGTCAGCTTTTGTTAATACTACCATCAGTTTAGTTACAGTTTTTCTTGTGCTAAGGACCAACCTAGCTATGGATGCTGGAGTTCTCATCAGAACCAGGAGTCCAGAACTATAGCTACCAGGTAATGATATAATAATTTAGACACGCAACTTTCCAAAGCATAAAACAAAAAAAAAATTTTCAAAGCAAATTCCAAACTCTTGGGAAGTTCATTTGAACACATCCATATTTTGTCCCACATTCTTTGCCCTCAGACTGAAATGTACAAAGGAAGCAGACAATTTCCCATTGGCCTTCTTTCCTTCCTGCAAACGTTTGGTCAGCATGTGTGCTTTCTCCAACTCTCAAATTCACATTCATGTTGGTTTGGGATGAAGTACACATACCGATTCATTCCCCCTTCTGCTTGACTTGAACTGTAACATTCTCTTGAATTTAATAAAATATTGGAAGAAAAAAAATAATCCTATTTAAATTGCAAAATATTGGCTCAAATCCCATGTGTTCCCATAAAATGAAATGGAGATTTGATGCAATTATTTGGATAATTTTACTAAAAGAAACAAAATGAAACTGCTGAACCTCTGTCGTTTCACCAATCTGGATATTTCCAATAAAGCTGTTTCCTTATCTGAATTATCTAGTGAATTTCTTTGTCTCTTCCCTCTTCATGTGTAGATTCAATAAGCATATCTGAAATGTTCATATGACGTTGGGGCACAGTGGATAAGGGCTGGATTCAGAGGCAGGAAGACCCTGCATCCAATTTCTACCACTGATATTTAATAACAATAATAGCAAACATTTATGTAGCTCCTAATATGTTCCAGGCTCTATATTAACTGCTTTGCAAATATCTCATTTGATCCTCAACAATCCTCAGAGGTAGGTACTATTTTCATCTCCATTTTTCAGATAAGGAAACCAAGGCAAACAGGGTTAAGTGACTTGCACAGGGTCACACAGCCAGTAAATGTCTGAGGTTAGATTTGAACTCATGAAGATGAGTCTTGCTGACTCCAGGTCTGGTGCTCTATCCACTGAGCCACTTAGCTGCCCCCCCCCTTTGTGTATATAAGTACTTTAAAAGTGCTTGTTGATTTGTTGCAGAGGGTCTTCTTCATGTTGACCCATTGATTCTCACTCACAACCCTGGGAGGTGAATGCCACTCCCACACCCATTGTACCAGAGAAGAAACTGAGACTGAGAGAAATTAAGGGACTTGTCCAGGGTCACCAGCCAAATAAGTGTCCAAAGCAGGATTTGAATCCACATCCTCCAGGTTCCAAGTCCAGCACTCTAATCACTGCAACATGGATAGGAAAGTCATTTTGCCCCTTCTAGTTCTCAGTTTCTGTACCTATAAAAAATGAGGAGAGTCAATTAGGTGGTCTTTAAGGCCTCAGTTTCCTGAACTGTAAAGTGAGAATCAACATAGCACCTACCCCACAGAATTGTTATGAGGATTAAGTGAAATAACATCTTTTAATCATTTAGTCAATGCTTGGCACACAGTAGGCACTTAATAAAGGCTTATTTTGTTCCCTTCCCCTCCCAGCTCTAATAGTCTAGGTTTTAGGATATGTAATTGAGTTCATCACAAAATAGAGTCAATATATGTATAGGCAGTATATATGATCCTATATGGTCCAATATATCTAAATATATATGTAGATAATTATACAATATAAATATCATGAAATTAAGCACAAAATTACATCGTGCAGACTTAATGCTAAAGGAGTTCAAAAATAGGAGTAATCAGTGGAGACTAGAGTGGTCAAGGGCAGCCAAGTGGTGAGGTGGATGGAGTGCTGGCTCTGGAGTTAGGAGGAACTGAGTTCAAATCCAGGTTCAGACGTGACCCTGGGCAAGTCACTTAACCCTGCTTTCCTCATTGGTAAAATGATCTGGAGAAGGAAATGACAAACCACCCCAGTATCTCTGCCAAGAAAATCCCAAATGAGGTCACGCAGAGTCGGACATGACTGAAATGACCGGACAACAAGAACAATATGGTCAAGGAAGACTTCTTGGTGTCAGACTGAAGAGAGACCATGAATGAGAGATAAGATTTGATGGGTGAAAAGACATAGAATTTGATGTTAAAAGTCCTTTCAGAGGCAATGGGGACTGCTTATGAAAAGACACAGAGGGGAAGAATGAGACTGGTGAGGGCATTGACCAGCAAGGGGACTGATCTGGCTGAAACGAAGGGCATATGGGAGAATTAGGAAGAATAGGAAGGTGGGGCAAGGTTTTGGAGGACCCTCACAGGGAGGGAAGTTTAGATTTGGTGCTTCAAGAGTTCACCTTGTTTACTTTAGCAACACTTTCTTTCCTTCTCTTTTCTTCTAGAGAGAAGGGTCTCTCTTTGTGTATCTATATTCCTTCCCCTCAACAACAACATTTTGGTTTCAGCAAAATGGAATATTTACTGCTTTTGAGAATCCTTTACACATTTGAATTACAAACCATCAGTGTGTATGGTACCCAATTACACATACATAATTTAAGTACAAAGCCTTCCAACTGACTCACCCATGTTCCTTATGAATCACCAGTAAGCTACAACTCCCACTGTGTGGGTGGATGCTAAAAATCAAGGAAAGAAGTCATATTTTTACTTGATTATAGGAATCTAATTTTTACTGCCTCTTTACCTTCAATTCCCTTCACAAAATCCCTATAAAACACAAGACCATCTCTGCACTAGGGCTTTAGACAAGAAGGTCTTGTCCTATTTGGGGGCATCAGGATCCAAGCTGTATTTATTCCAGTGTACAGTGACTTTCATTTCTATGTGCCCCAAGTCTGTGTCAGGCAGCCCATTAGTAAACAAATTCCATATGGTCCTGGAGAGCAATGGTATCAGTTAACCAAAACTCAAGCAAATCAATTGATTGCACCTTGAATTTAGGGATTGAGAGGTGAATGATGACAACATGTGTTTTTATCATGAATTTAGTCTGAAAATCACTTCCTAGGGTGTGACCTAGACTCAATGTACATTCAGTCCTATCTCCTACTTACATGCAATAGACAGAATTCTATGAAAATTCCTGGGAATTTTAAAAAATGAAATGACAAGGTCCCTGACCCCAAGGAGTTTACAGTCTAATGCAGAGAAATGCACATATGTCTATCATGCAAAGCAGAATATAAGAAAGTTGGTTTTGTTGAGTTGTTTTGGTTGTATCTAACTCTTCATGACCCCATTCTGGATCACAGAGAACAGGAAGGGAATCAGTGTATAATGATACTCACTGTGTGACCCTGGGCAAGTCACTTAACCAATGCCTGCCTCTGTTTCCTCACCTGTAAAATGGGAATAATTATGGCACCTGTCTCTCAAGATTGTTATGAGGATCAAATGAGATAATATTTGTATAGGAAATTTGTAAATCTTAAAGCATTATATAAATGCTGGTTATTACTATTACTACTATTATTGTTGTTGTTATTTTAGCAATTGGGAGGGAGCTTGTGGAGCAAGAACATAGTCAAATCTGCACTTAGGAAAAATCATCTTGGAAGGAGCTCTGACTGAGGACGTAGGCCAGGTAGATACACAAGTACCTGTCATTGAGCCATTCTAGACCTCTGTTTTCTCATGTTAAATGAGGACAATCAATGATATCATCCTTGATTCCTCTGTTGTCTTGTGAGAATTTCGTGGGGAAAAAAATGGATATTAAAGCCATTAAAGTTTTTGTGTTTTTGTTGCTGTTGTTCAGTTTTTTTCAGTTGTGTCCCGCTCTTCTTTTACTTGGAAAAGATACTGGAGTACTTTGACATTTCCTTCTCCAGGTCATTTTGCAGATGAGGAAACTGAGGCAGAGTTAAGTGACTTGCCCAGGGTCACACAACTAGTAAGTGTCCAAGGCCAAATTTGAACTCAGGTCTTCCTGGCTCCAGGCCTGGTACTCTATCCACTGCACCGGCTGTCTCCTTTTTTTTTTTTACTTATCTCCATAAAATAAAAACAGGAAACATGATTAGGTAAGAGTCAAAAAGGCAGTGCCCCATGAAGTGTTCCTTGAGATATCCCATAGAGCACCAATGATGAGCTTCAAGGACGGTGATAGGACCACTGTTAGTCTATTGTTCTAATCCATGGACAAGCTTCCAAAGCTATTTTTCACCATGAGTCTACAAAGGTGATTGTGGGGCATGGGGAGTGGGGTCAAACTTCCATCATCATCTAGGGGAGACTATAGGAAGATATGAAAGGTATCATTAAGAACTAGAAGGGCTGCCATGTTGAAAAAAAGTGTTAGATTTATTTTTGGTGCAAGAGGGCAATGAGTGGACATTGCAGAAAAGTCGTTTTCAACTCAATATAAGGGGAAAAATTCTTAATAACTGGTCTGCCCCAAAGTGGAATGTGCTAGTTGTCTCAGAGATAATGGATTTCCTATCACTAAAGGACTTCATTCTGGTAACCCCTGGATAAGCATTAGATGGGAGTATTATAGAGAGCATTTATCCATATGATTTGTGAGATCTTTTCCTTCAGTGGTTATTCATCTTAGCTCAGATGGTCATTATGTATATTCCCAAGAGCCCTGGAATATTATTATTTGGTATCTGATTATATGATAGAGATTATTGGTTGGTAGAGTAGAGCCAAGAAGACCTGAGTTCAAATCTGGCCTCAGACACTTACTAGATGTGTGTCCCTGGCCAAGTCATTAGACTCCTTCAGTCTTGGTTTCCTCATCTATAAAATTGAGATACTAACAGCACCTTCCTCACAGAGTTGTTGGGAGGATCAAATGAATTAAATATGGAAGTACTTTGCCAACCACTAAGTGCTGTCTGAATATTTTCTGCTATTATTTTATGCTCTTATTCAGTTGAAAAAACTGGAGACTGCAGCAAGATGGCTTAAAGATAATATTTGATTTAGAATTTGAAGACCTGGGGTCAAGTTGTAGTCCTACGGCCTAAACACCATTATCATTATCATCTATTAAAGTCTTTCTCTAATACATCATCATGGCCTGGAAGCAACCCTGGGTTCTTAAAAGCGACACCAAAAAACAACAACAAAAAAAAACCCCACCATGATCTGATCGGTACTTTTTTTTTATGGAAAAGGCTTTAGCTATAGGCTCATACTCTTGAGTATGGAATTTGGGATTGACTGTCCAAGGACCAGCCTAACTCTGGAGGGGTTGGTCACCAGGTGATGGATTTTTCTGGCCATGGTAATCCATGGAAACATTCCACTAAAGCATGGAACAGCTGCAATCTATGTAGGTGGGAAGCAGTATCTATGCCCAAGAAACCATGTATTTTTTGAAGTATTCATTGCAACTCACATTTTATAGGGCCTTTATGACTTTACAAGGAGCAACTAGGTGGCAAAGTGGATAGTGTCAGGTCTGAAGTCAGGAAGCCTCATCTTGAGTTCAAATATGGCCTCAGACACTTACTAGCTGTATGTCCCTAGGTAAGTCACTTAACCCAGCTTGCCTCTGTTTCTTCATTTGTAAAATGAGCTGGAAAAAAAAATGGTAAACCACTCCAGTATCTTTGCCAAGAAAACCCCAAATGGGGCCACAAAGAGTCAGAAATGACTGAAATGGGAACAACATCATGAATTTACAAAGTGCTTTCTCCCCAGTAGCCCTCTGAGAGAACTGACAGTGTGATAACAGGCATACTCCTTAGTGCTCTCACCTTGATCAGGTATCTTAGCCTCTCCAAACTCAGTTTTATCATCTGTAGAAGGGGGATAATGATACTTCTTCCTCTGCTTACCTCACAAAACTGTTATGATAATTAAGTATGTGGAAAATGTTCCATAAATTATAAATGTAAATTGTTATTGTTTTCTATTTCATTGAAAGACTACTGTGTCTGTCTCCATTGCTAAATAATCCAAATCACCAGCTGGGGTAGAAAATTCCATAAACATTTCATTGTTGTTGAATATATTAGGACACGGCTGTCTAAGGAGATATGCATCAGCTTGGTACCACTTTGTCTACAGGGAATCATCATCCCCAGTTAGCTTCTTCAAACATTTGTTTGCCACTGGGTACATGAGGACTGAGACACTGATCCTGGGGTTATGTGAAAGCAATGTAATTGGATGTGTCAAGTCTCTAACATCCAACTGATAATATGAAGCTGGGAAGGATGTGCTTTGTTCTATCATAGTTAGAAAATTAAGTCTATCCACAACTAGGAAGGGCAGTTAGCAAATGTATCAATTGGGATCCCATTAAAGCTTTCTGTTGCCAAGACAGATCATTTATTTAAAACATTGATTGGTCTTTATGTAAGACATAGGTCCACTCCTCAAAAGGAAATGAGGGTTTTGATTTTCCTGGATATGTTTTCATTCCTTTTATTTCAAGACTCCATAACCATTTTCACATGTTCGACAAACAGATTTTATTCAAGACTTCATTCATACTTAAGCTTATAAATGTTCTTATTCCACAAAAAGAATTATAAGGAATCCTACAAGTCTTAGTGCAGTTTAAAGTTCCTAAAGCTTCAGAAACTTCAAACTGCACTAAGATTTTTGAAATACCCAGGACAAGAAAGATCCTGATGCATGAATTCTCCAGCTGTTTTACCTGTTAACACATGACATCAGTCCATCTATGCACTCGCTCAACAAATATGTAATATAATAAGTACCTGCTTACTATGGAGTGATTTGCCATTTCCTTCTCCAGCTCATTTTACAGATGAGGAAACTGAGGCAAGCAGAGTTACGTGACTTGCCCAGGGTCACACAGCTAGTAAGTGTCTGAGGCCATATTTGAACTCAAGATGAGGCTTCCTGACTTCAGACCTGACACTCTATCCACTTTGCCACCTAGCTGCCCCTTGTAAATTCATAAAGGCCCTATAAATGTTACCTGCAACAAAAACTTCGAAAAATTCTTGGTTTCTTGGGCATAGATACTGCTTCCCACCTACTTACATAGATTGCAGCTGTTCCATGCTTTAGTGGAATGTTTCCGTGGATTATCACAGCTGTGCATTGTACTAAGAATTTGGGAGAGATACAGACAGGAAAGAAACATGGTCCCTACTCTCAAGGAGCTTGCCCTCTTGATTTGGAATGGTAAGGATAAAACAATAAATAGCAGGGGTAGCTGGTGCGTGGATAGAGCACCAGACCTGGAGTCAAGCAGACCTGAGTTCAAATCTGGCCTCAGACATGTACTAGCTATATGACCCTGGGCGAGTCACTTAAGCCTATTTGCCTCAGTTTCCTCATCTGCAGTAGTAGTAGTGGTGTTGTAAGGATCAGATGAGATAATATTTGTAAACATGCTTAGCATAGAACCTGGAACATAGCAGGCACTATGTAAGTGTTGCTATCACTATTATTATTATTATTATTATTATTATTATTATTATTATTATTATTATCAGACTACCGCCTCGTTACAATTTGAGTCTTCATGGGTTGCTATGACAAAAAACAAAAGAACAGCTAGCGGTCAGCCTTCTGGGGCTGAGGCTCTGCATATTTAGCGAGGCTAGTCCTTGGACGATAGACCCAGCCTGTCACTGCTCCTTCACTAGAAGTCTTTGCAGCTTGGCTGGAGATACCAGAGCTCATGGCTCTCTGCATGGACTCTCAGGCTTAGAGCCAAGAGATCTGGGTTTGAATCCCACTTCAGACACTTGAAGCTGGGTGATTGTGGCTGAGGCACTTAACTGCTTAAAGCCTCCATTTCTTCATCTGTGGAATGGGTCTGCTCTCATTGCCTACAAAATTGTAAAGAAAGTGACTTTCTAACCTGAAAGTGCTATTGAATTGTTAATTAAGTATCTAGGTGAAGCTATAGGAAGAATGTTGGACTTACCTGAGTTCAGATCCTGTCACAGACATTTATTGGCTGTGTGACTGAAACTTCTCTGTCTCAGTTTCCCCATCTTCAAAATGAGGAAGATTAAAACACAATACCTTCATTGTCCTTTTTCTTTTTTTTTCTTTTTTCTTTTGGAGGGCAATTGCGGTTGTGACTTGCCCAGAGTCACACTGCTAGTAATTGTGTCAAGTGTCTGAGGCCATATTTGAACTCAGGTCCTCCTGACTCCAGGGCCGGTGCTCTATTCACTGAGCCATCTAGCCGCCACCTCATTGTCCTTTCCAATTCTAAACCTTTGATCCTAAGTATATAAGGGCCTATGAAATCTTATGAGATCAGATGAGAAAAAAAAAGCCACTTTCAGAAGAATTAAACTGTATTTGACTATTCTTTCGCCAGACAGTTATTTATAAGTTTCTTGTAACTGTATTTTGTACTAATTTATTATCACTAAGTAAAATATAAGGGACACTGATGGTGATTTAATTAAGCTATTTCATTAACAATAGAATCCACTGCTTTTCCCAAGAAAGATTCTTGGCCAAAACTGAAGCTATATTTTTAGCCCTATTGGGAATTACTATGGGATTTGAAAAGAAACCGTTTTTCATGTGTCAGAGGTAAAATACAGAGCCTTTGCACAATCACTTCCAATAACTCTAAAAGATATATTTAGAGAAATGATGTGAGGATACCTAATAGCATGTATGTAAGTTTGTAAAAGGACAGTGGAAAAGGTGACTGTGCTTCTATCACTGAGTAGGCTAGAGGTCTGGGCTTTCCAAGACTGGCTCCTGCTTTGTCAGCTCCAGCTAAGACGTCCCGCAGAATCTTAGAGGAACTCAAAATATCATTCCAGCTTCTGCCCACTGCCCTCCAGACAGATCCACACCTAAAATCATTTGCAGAGTTGAGTTTTGCCTTTGCTATCCTTAATAACGGCAACACAAGCAACAAGCATTTGTGTAGTGTCCACTTGGAAGTTATGCTACATGCCAGAGGAGAGAGGAACTAGAAAGTTTGGGTTAGACATAATCCCTGCCTTTCCTATCTCACAGGCTAGTAAAAGAATAGGGAAGGTAGGTGACACACTGGATCAAGTGCTGGGCCTGGAGTCAAGCAGATTCATTTTCCCCGAGTTCAAATCTGGCCTCAGACACTTACTAGCTGTGTGACCCTGGGCAAGTCACTTAACCCTGTTTGCCTCAGTTTCCTCATCTGTAAAATGATCTGGAGAAGGAAATGACAAACAACTCAGTGTCTTTGCCAAGAAAACCCCAAATGGTGTCACAGAGAGTCAGTCCAGTCACAACTAAAAGGACTAAATAAGTAATTGGTGGTGATGGTGGGGATTGTTATACCATGCTCCCCCCACCCCCCCGCAAGACAAGCTGTGTCTGTATAAGGGCAGGATGATACAAAGATACATTAGATAAGATTTCTACCACTAAGGATATTTAAATTTATTAGAGGAAGACAAGTGCATGATTGAATTTTTAAAAAATATTTTATTAAGCTGCTAAACAAATAATTATCCTATAGAACAGAAGTGAAAAGAGAAGCACAGCTTCAGTCAATCAACAAGCATTATTAATTAAGTCCCTAGTATTAGTCACTAATTAGACCTTTTACCAAAAAATGGATGGACTGCCATGGAGGTGGTAAATTCCCTATCACTGGTAGTCTTCAGAGGGCAACTGATGTGATAAGGAAAAAGTATGATTTGAACAGAGATTGAACTAAGTAAACTTAAGATATATCTTAGGTAGACTTAGAACTCCTTCTTAGCACCATAGCACCACTTAGCATCTTACTAGGAGAACCCTATGAAGGAAGAAATTTCTTTACACTGGTAAGTCAGAGAAAGTTTCCCTAAAGATACAGTCAGTAACTAAATTATTTGTTGAATGAATAAATAAATGCATTTCTCATAGTACACTATAAACTTCTCAGGGTAGGGACAAGGTCTCATTTATTCTTCACATTCCCCAATGCACCTAGGACAGGACCTTGCATGTAATAGTCATTTAATAAATAATTCTTCAGAGTGATTCTTCTCTCCCTTGCTCAAGCTTCCCAAGAATGCTTTGAATCTGTTTTAGCCCCAATCACTTCTTACCTTGTTTTTATGTTCATCTGTGTATGTGTCATATTCTCTTTAGCAGAAGGTAAACTCGTTAGGATCAAGGATTGCATCATTTTTTAATCGATGATCTGCAGCATCCTGTATATAGGAAGTGCTTAATAATTGCCAAATGCATGTTACAAGTGTGCGTTCAGGATAGCTTCTAGTTGTCATATGCATTTTGTCATCGTAGTGGCTTATTTTCTGGAACTAATATGTGTAAATCAAGTGTAGAAACTTCTTAATCTTAATTTGAATCTCTTTTTGAAGCATTTTTAAGCCTTTTTATATAAATGGATATAGAATAATAGTGCTTCCTGGGTATGGCATTCTCAAAATTAGTTGCATTTTTTTGGAACTGCTAGTCACTTTACAAACCCACTGAATCTCCAACCATTCCTAAATCCAGAACTGCAATAACCTCTTACTAAATATGTTGATATTTTCAATGCACTTTTCCGTTCTATCTGCCTACAGGACGGTTTGAAAACATACTGCTTCCTGGTCTTTGCCGTAATCTGCTTATTAGGAGCAACCTACTTCTATTTTGTCCTTCCTGAGACCAAAAACAAGACTTATGCAGAAATCAGCCAGGCCTTTGCCAAAAGGAACAAGGAAAACCTCCCAGAAGAGAAAATCGAACAAGCTGGAGCCAATGGACAAGCCAATGGGAAGTCTGAGCTAGAGTCTTCTTCCACACTTGACAACCAAAATAAGATCATTTAATTTGAACAGTCTCTACATTTCAGGGTAGGGGGAGGTCTAGAAGGGAGGTGCTTTCCTAAGTTCAGAAAGTTGTCCTGAAACACTCAAAGTAGCCAAGCTTCTCTGCTCACAGAGATTTGAAAATATTCACCTGAAGAGAGACAATGACCATAAACTCTTTGACTTGACTATGACTGCTAATTCTTGAACTTCTGGAGTCTAGAAAGTAAAACAAGTCCCCCCATCTCTCCACCCTTATCCCCCCAACCCCTAAACAGCCCATTCCTTTGGGGTAGTTTTTCTCATCCCATGTTACCACAGATAGAGCTCCCTTGAATCATTCTGGGAAAACTCCTTAGTTTCAAAGCAAATTGAGGAAATGCATAAGATGAACCCTAAAAATAATAATAATACATTAACTCCTGGGTACTCAGTTCCAGAAGAAAGCCCCCTGCATGTAGAATGAGGATAAAATTGGAATCTACCGAGAACATTCTCTCACTAGCTAATAGCAGCTTCAGAAAAGAAGCTCTGTGATCAGCCTGTTCCTGGGGATGAGCTGGGATGGGAGATGCTCCCTCCAGTCACATCACAGAGCTGTGTTTTTATTCCCGGGCTTGTCCAAACAGAGATGCCCTTGCCAAGCGGCAAATTGAACCATAAAGAAAGTGGAGAGTACATTATATCTTGTAACAGAAGTTAAATTAAGTGTGGACAGAAGAACCGTGATTCTATGTTCCATTAGCTGCATCACAGAAACATGGTGATCCCCTACAGAGGCCCCAGAGCAGAAATCATCAAAGGAGTCAGTGGTCCTGGTGACTGGTTAGATCAGACCCAGCCAGCGTTGACTCTTCAGTTGAAGCCAGCTTTGTTGCCTGGCCCAGCTCACCCTGTAACTCACCCAGGGAAAACTCGGAGATGAAGATTCACTTTTATTACAACCTTTCCCACATAGAAGCAAGAAAATAATTTTGTTGGGGCTAAAATAAATACTAAAAATGCAAATGTACTAATGCAGATATTTGTAAGTTGTTTCTGTGAATATATGTGTGTATGAATATTTCAGAATAAAAGATGAGATGTGAATGTGTGGGTGTGGGTGTGTGGGTGTGTGTCCACCTCAATAAAAGTTTCTTACCCAGTGTTTTCCTGTGTTAGTTATCCTATGTTAGGGTCATCAGGATTCCAGGGGTCCATTTGTAAGGGACTCCCACAGGATGGAGACTCCAATGGGGAAGTTATTTCATACAACTGCAAAAACCCAAATTTGACGACATATCCAGGGTCATACCTGAAAGCAAACCCCTTCTTCTCCATTCCTGACAAATGATCGTCTAGCTTTTGCCGGATGAACTCCAGCGGCAGCTCAGATGGTCAAATGGGGCAACATTTGTAAAGTGCATGGCAGAGTGCCCCTCATAAATGCCTGTTCCCTTCTCCACGCCTCTTGTTAGGAATTTGTTAAGGGGCAGCCAGGTGGAGCAATGAATAGAGTCAGGAGGACCTGAGTTCAAATTTGGCCTCAGACACTTACTAGCTGTGTCACCCTGGGCAAGTCAATTAACCCTAATTGCCTCAGTTTCCTTATCTGTAAATTACATAAATGATAATAGTACCTACCTCCTAGGGTTGTTGTGAGGATCAAATGAGAGCATTGTAAAGTGCTTAGCACAATGTCTGGCACATAGTAAGTGAGGTATAAATATAGAGAGTCATCCTACCCTATGACAGCTCTTGATATGCTTGACAACAGCTATCATGTCCCCCCTAAGCTGCTTCTTCTTCAAACTGAGCATCCCCCTTTCCTTTGACCAGTCTTCTATGACAAAGTTTGTATTGCTCCCAGCTGAAGGAATTGCACAACAAATCCATGCCCTTACTAAAATGCAGTGTCCAGAACTGATCACAATACTCAAAATGTGACCTTGCCAGGGCAAAGCATGGGGACTATGGTGTTCCTTGATCTTGACATCATACTCCTGTCAATGCACTCTTGGACTGCACAAACAAATATTGTAACGGAGATTCTAAATTCTGATTCAAACCCTTCAACTTAGTTTAGTTGAGGGCCCTTTCCATTCTGAGGAAGAAGATGTACTTTCAAAGACCTTAATAGAGATGATCCTGACCCTGACCTCAATCCCTATGCCTGATGGTCCCACATATTTGGCATTGTCTTATAAAAGTTCAGGGCAAACCACTTCAAAGACTTCCCAGAAACTAAAAATAATTTCATTTTGAATTCTCCATTTCAGAAATCACCATGCTCTAAAAACCTGCAGTGGTAATTTATATCTTTTGATTAAAATTATAGACAGGTCCCCAGAACTCGATTTCCATGGGTAAAAAGAAAAAATGAGCCATATTATTTTTCATAAAACTAAAAGTATCCACGGATAAGTGACATTATGCTTGAATTGCTGCCACCACTTTATCTGAATTTCAAACATATGAGTCCTAAATAATTAATCTGCAAATTGTTCTTGCCTGGTCAATATTAGTTTTTTTTAATGTTCTGACAATAGACTTGCCTTTCTCTCAAATACAAACAAACACTTTGCTCTTGATGACATTTTATTTGACCAGTCTAGCTGTATTTTGTTTCCTAGTATGCAAAAAAGATTGATATTTTTAATCAGAGTTTCTTGAAATGGAAACATAAAGTGGTAAATACTAAACTGAGCTTTTGAAAGTTGTCTTTCATTTGACGACTGACTACTGGGGACACAGGGAAAATATACTGACCTCCAAGCAATATGGAAGCAAATGCCAACATCTTGAAGAAAAGCACATACTCCTTATTTAGAAAACTGATGAATTGTTCTCAGATAACCTAATTAGAAAATAATAAATTAATACATCAAAACTAAACCCAAAGCAAGAGACCATCAAAACCAAAGGGGATAGAAATAAAATTGGAAAGAAAAGAAAAATTGAATTAATAAGCACAAGTATATGGATTGTTTTAGGGAAAAAACAATAAAATCAACAAACCATTTAAAATTTTTATCAAAACAAGGAGAAAGATAAAATCAAATTATCAAAATCACAAATGAGATATCAGCGATCACAAGGAATGCTATTGAAATAAAGGCAACTCTCAGACTATTATTATACAAAGTTATATGGCAACAAAACAGAATACAAAAAAATAAATGTACATTCATAAAAATGCAAAACACGGTGGCAAAATAAGAATAACCTAAAGAAACCCAAATCAAAAGAAGAAATTCAGGTCATTAATGATGAATTGCCACATAAGAAGGCACCAAGTTTCATAAGTGAATTCCATCAAACATTCAAAAACTTGATCTCTATATGGAAACTGGTCTTTTAGAAATATGGTTCTCTTTATGTTATTGTTACAAGCTTTGTGGAACAGAACCACATTTGCTTCACAGAAAGAATTAAGTCAATATAATTAATGAATATTGATTCCCAAATAATAAAATAGTAAATAGAATATATTAATGTTTGAATGTTCATTATTATCAATTTGAATTTATATCAGAAATATAAGAATGGTTTAATTATAGGCAAAGAATATAAATCTAATTAGATCTACATTTTACTCCCTATGCCACAGTAAATCCCAAATAGATAATGATCTAAATATACATATATGTATGTGTATGAATTATATATGAATAAAAATTGGTGCATACAGAACAAGAAGAAAATAAAGGTTGGGAAAAAAACTTTGGCACAAATATTTCAAATAAAAATGTTATTTCTCAAATCCATAAGGAACTGCTACAAATTTGTAAGATAAAGATCCATTATTCCAAGAGGTAAACTGATAAAGGATATAAAGGGCAATACTTGAAGGAAACACATATTACCCTTAATTATCTGGGGAGAGGGGAGTTCTAATTCTCTAATAACCAGAGAAATCCATTTTTAAAGCATTTACAAAGGGTAAATATTTACTTCAAAGATATATCAAGAACAAGTATAAAAGCAAAAATTCTCCCCTAATAACTTCTGGGCATTCTCTCCTCTATATTCCCTAAGACAGCTGGGATGCACAGTGGATAGAGGGGTGGTCTTGGATTCAGAATGACCCGAGGTCAAACCTGGTCTCAGACCCTATCTCTGTGACTCTTGGCAGGTCACTTAACCTCTTACTTTCTTCTGATATTGCAAGTGTATCAAGGGAGCTCTTTGGCCATCCAGCTGTCACTTGTCATTCTCAACATGTGACCAATCCATCTTCTCTTTCTATTATACAATTCTTTGATGACATTTTCTACTCCTTTTCTTGTGTGGAATTGGATGTATATTGCAGCCTGGTCACACCCACCATTACACTCTATGGGATGCTCATCTTTAGACATAGCATTTTAGATGTCGATGACATACAGAAATTTATAAGTATGTGTGTGTGTGTGTGTGTGTAGTAAGATATTTATATTAAAAATGTGGGCCTTCATCAATTGGCCAAACACTACATCATATTATATGATTGTGATGGAATGCTATCATGCTTCCTTGTGATAATGTTTGATGTTTCTATAAATTAACAATATTTTAACAAATAGAAGAAGACTTATTGTGGATGTGGGAGTTATCTCTGAATCCTCTTTCTGTGCACAGTCAACAGAGCTAAGAATAACTAAACAGAGCTAGGATCCAAATTTATAATAAATAATAGTAATGAGAAAACAATATGGATCACTCATTGGGAGAGTGTTCTTGTGATTTGACCAGATGAGACTCTGGGTAGCCATTAAGGAGCCCCCCAGCTTTGAAAAACCCAGGTGTTGGTGTTTCTCTCTCTGGTAACTATGTATGTATTGCCTTGGTCAGACAGTAGGATTTATCTGTTGATTTGTGCTAATTTCTCAGACAGTTGAAAGCCCTGTCTTTTGGTTTTTATTTCTTTGCTTGTATTTTCTCTATTTGCTTTGTTTGGATTTTCTCTAAAATTCAGGGTGCTGACTTTTCCTCTAAACTAATGAATGTAATTTAAAAAGATTGTTGACCCCTTGAACAGCTATCTTTCC
>NW_027185698.1:32937707-32938751 GCF_028583685.1 Petaurus breviceps papuanus
CATGTTTTTGTTACTGTAGGGTTAAAGGTATTAATAGGCTTTTAAAAACAAACTAAGTTAACAAATGAATGATTTATTATTGTTTATGTATTTTAATGTTTCTATTAAGGGAAGGGAAAGGGGAAGAGAAGGCAAAGGAAGTAGTGACAGGAGGAAAGGGAGAACAAAAATGAAACTACTGTCATGGTAATTTAACCTACTTCCCCTGGTTTCATCACCTCCATATGTATAACACCCAGGACTAATCAAGCCAATTTATCCCTCAAGTATCAGAGCTAAACCCAGGAATATACTCCCACACAAAACTAACAAGTCAATCAATTCTTAGGTGAAGGATAAATGTAGAAACATGTACAATTTCTGCCATGCAAACACCCCCAAGTCCCAGGATTCCCAACATCTGAAATGTGTTCTGGATCATTTACCATCTAGAAAATATATGGAAATTTCTTAGGGCCAACAGTGATGAATGAGACAGCCTGAAGGGTGAATGTGGGTTGTGGACATTTAAACAATAAGCAACATGAGTCAGGACAAATCCATCAATCTGTTCATAGCACCAGAGAATGGCCTAATAGGGGCAAAGTTCTAGATCATAACTAATCTCAGCCAATCCTCACAGGGGGAATTCAAGCCTTATAAGATCTGGGTTACAGACACTCAGGATGATGTAAGATAGCTGCAAGCCATACAAACAATTCCAAAAAAAATTAATTTTTCAATCACATTAGCTTCCTTGGTCTGTGTAGGCAAGCGCCTTTGGATTGATAGGCACCCAACATCCTTATCTCCAGCCTTACAGGATTTCTACTCTTCTTCCACGAACCAGATGCTACCTGTTCCATGAAAGTCTAATCACCCCAATAAGAGCCAGAAGTGAATTTTTTTCTCTTTCAAATTCCTAATAGCATTTTGTTTACATCACACTTATGACACTTAGGTCCTATATTATATTGAGAGAGAGAGAGTGGAAGAAGAAGAAGAAGAAGAAGAAGAAGAAGAAGAAGAAGAAGAAGAAGAAGAAGAAGAAGAAGAAGAAGAAGA
>NW_027185698.1:32938761-32948588 GCF_028583685.1 Petaurus breviceps papuanus
GAAGAAGAAGAAGAAGAAGAAGAAGAAGAAGAAGAAGAAGAAGAAGAGGAGGAGGAGGAAGAAGAAGAAGAAGGAGGAGGAGGAGGAGGAGGAGGAGGAGGAGAAGGAGGAGAAGGAGGAGGAGAAAGAAGAGGAGGAGGAGGAGAAAGAAGAGGAGGAGGAGGAGGAAGAAGAAGAGGAGGATGAGGAGGAAGAAGAAGAAGAAAAAGAAGAAGAAAAGAGAAGAGAGAACTATCACATGGAAGAGAAATTAAATGTATTTGTTTGGCCCAAAGGGCAGAACCAGGAACAAGGTCAGAAGTTGCAAAGAGGTGACTTCTTGATGTAGGTAAAACTTCCTAACAAAGCTGTCTACAAGTGCAACATCCATGAGAGGCAATAGTTTACTCCCTCCTGAGAGGTCTTTAAGTGGAGACTGGATTGATGCCTTTCAGGTATTTTCTAGGAGGGATTTCTTTAAGCTTTGGGTAGGACTAGATAGTCCCTGAGGTCCATTTCAAATCTAAAATTCTCTGATTCTGTGATTCTTTGACTGTCTTATTCATCTTTATATTCCCCAAAATGTCTTACTCTTGGTAGAAATTCAGTAAATGTGGTGAGTAACTCAATGAGTGATTGAACAAGTAAATAAAACCAATATGAATAAGTAAAAGTTGGTTTGAATTATGGTGATATATTCGAATTTTGCACATTTCATAGTAGAATCAGGCACAGCCAACACTTTGAAGCACTGATAGCTAGCTTAATCAAATTTAAGTCTCAGTTAGGCCAATGATTATGCTTCACATAACTCTAAACCTGTTATTAATTTGCTAATTTTTCTTCATTGCCCCAGATAGTTGGTTTTCTAATTATTGTGCTCATAATCATCTCAATCCCTAAATAATGACACTCTATGCCCTTACTAATCAAAACACTCATTTTTAAAAGTATGAATTTTGTATTCAGTGCTATTCAACCAATGAAGGACGCAGTAACCAACCTATTCTCTAAACCACTGAGCCTGTCAAATGACAGGACAATGAGACCAGACCAATAAATCAGGACAAGTTAACTCACTTCAACTTATCTATTCACATAACCACATGATAGAAAATACAAAGCATCTGTCTCCCCACTCAGAGTTCATTCAATTCCCTAAGAGTCAGAAGGCTAAATTTTTTCAGGTCCAGTCCAATTCCCTTTCGGGTCATATTTCTATGATTTCTGCTATACAAGAAGAAAAAGTTGCCTGGACTTTTTTTTTCACTCAGAATACACTTTTAATGCACATTTTAAAAAAAGGATTCATCTTACAAATTGTTTTGCAATCCAAATATACAATAGGCTTGGAAAACAAATAGTTTAGAAAACAAAAGCCAATGTAAAAAGACTGATTAAAACAACCAAAACAGTACAGGTTTCATATGGCTCTGACTTTACAGTTTTCTTACTGCATCATCAATATCAGAAATCTGTTCCTTCAGTTGGCTCCATTGTTCTGGATTTAAAGAAATACCTTTTCTACCAGGTTTCATTTCACCTTCCTGATCCATCCAGTATTCTCTAATATCAATTAGGACTTTTCCTTTAAAGTCTCGAACACTGACATATCTCATTTTTCCAACTTGAAACATATGATCATCTCAGCTGCTGCTTTGCTTGGATAAAGCTGGTGCTTTAGAACTTTCTCCTGTCTTTTGCTTCTTTATGGGTTTTTCTGGAAGAGCTTGTTTTTTCCTCTTTGCCTTTTTGTTGATTTCACTGTCAGAATCACTCCCAGATGAGCTTGAAGAAACAAGTTCCTTTGATTTGGGCATCGCTCCGTTCCTGCAGCCGCACACTCTGCTTGCCTGGACTTTTTTAAACGAATGAAGATAGAAGACATAGCACCTCTGCTGACAATGTCCCATTCTGCAATTGTGCTGATGCAATTCCAGCCTGGAGATTTAATTTAGGAGGGCTTAACGGAGCTGAATGTGGTTCCCAGACTTCTAGTTTTTTTTTTTTTTTCTATAGATATAGACAAATAAGAGTTAAAACACAGAATTGGACAATCTCAGTTGGAAGCAGCCTCAGGAGTCATCTCCCTCAACCCTTATCTACACAGATGTGTTCTACAACAACTTTGGCATAGAATTATCCAGCCTTGATTTAAGGAACAGTGATAGAGAACTTACTCCCTCCAGAGGCATCAAATCTCATTATTGGATGATTCCCGGTTGTTTTAGTCAAGTCTTCTAGTTCTTTCCTCTGGGAACAAGTTGAACAAGCCTAATCTTTCTTCCCCATAGCAACTCTCCAAGTATTTGAAGATAATTGTTAGGCCCTTCCTCTCCCAATCCCACACCCTACTGCCCCCCCACACTGTTTTTTCTTTCCCAAGCTAAAAAAAACAACCCAGGTCTTCAAAATGACCCTGGTTTGGCATGGCCTCCAATCCCATAATAATCTTAAGCACTTTCTCCTAGAGCTAGTGAAGTTTGCCAATGTCCTTGCTAAAAATATTATCAAAGACCAGAAGCACTTTGAAAGACAGTTGCTTTATGAGCATCCTGCTTTTAATCATATCTGTGACCAAGTATAAAAGAAGCCAAGACTGGAAAGTTTCAACAGTTGATGTTTGCTCTTTATGCTTTGATCAAGATTGGAATCCCTCAGACCACTTATCTAGTTCACATTTTGCTGAGGGTGGTGCAGAAGCATATCAATGAATGTTATGAGAAGTGTTTTTCAGTTTTACCACATGCCTTAGAAACCGTGGAGGAAAGCAAAAATGTAGATGCCTTTCATGCAGGACTGTGACTATTTGTTGATAAGCAAATTTGTACAGTAGAACACATCTTTACAAACAATGATGAAATGTATTGGAAAAGATACATCATACCCTATTAAAAAGAAAATAGTGGATAAAAGCCTTGAAAGAATTAAATAAATTTTCTCCTTTAAATAGCTAGCACATGTTTGGTGCCCTGACTACCCTGAACCCCCTGTTCTCTCATACTCCTGAATGAATGCAGTAAAATGATTGCTGCTTATATCCATGGATGTCCTTTTGGGATGTTGATGAACATACTGTAGTCTTGCAGAGATCTCCAGTACCAAAACTTAGATCTTCTATAGCAATTACTGACTAGGTAACTACAAACTACTTTTGACATGTGGAAAATGAAGCAAGTTCTTGCTATTCTCTTTGGTTTTGAGTCCTTGAAATTTAGACATACTGTTTTGCTAAACTTGGTTCTTAAAAGAGTGCTAGACAAATCCCAGTCTCTGAATCAGAAAGAAATTGTCTGTATTCTTCGTATACATTCCTCTCTCAACCACTCCCATGAATGTGAGAACGAACAGTTCTTAGAGGTTATCACAAGTGTTTTGAATACTTATCTTCCAAAAATTTCATCCTTACGTTTATTGAAGGCAGTGTACTGCTTTTGCATGTTGAAACATTTCCCTAGGACCCTTTTAATTAACTTCTCCAACAAAATATCATCAATGAGCTGCTGATGTCTGGCAATGAAAGTAAAAAGACCAAGTACATGCTATGTCACGTAAATGCTTGCTTGGAATATGAGGACGCCTCAGTGCGTAGGTCCACAGCTAAAACATTGAAGGAATGCTCCTCAGCCTCTCTTCGTTCGAATGTAGAGACTGAAAACGTGTCGTTAAACCTTTTGGGGAAAAAAAAGCGACTTTTTTTTTTAATGTACAGCTGCCACATAATTATTTTGTTGATTTTGAATTGCGAATAGATTCCAGGAGAAGTTAAGTATTTCTAGTTTCTGAAGCAGATGTATTCATGACTGCACCAGATATTCTCAGAGTGGCTTTGCTCTGTGTTCCTAGATCTGCTTTCTGTTTTGGCACCACTCACCCCAGAGGAGGACTGGGAATGAAGATTCATCACTTAAAAGCCCTGGGTTTTCATGTGATCTGGGTCAGTACTGAGGAGATTAAGAAATCGTATATGAACCCTAAAGTCACATTTCTGAAGACCAAAATCTCACCTGAAGCTTTCCCCACTACTCCTGAATTTTCAGCATAAGATGTTAAAATAAAAGGAAGACTTCATGGGCAATGAGTTTCCATTATGAGAAGGAACACATGGATGGGTTGTAGTATTTGCTAAAACCTGATTTTTATTCCTAAATCTATAGCCAAAGGAAGTTTTTCTGGGTAGTTCATTGAGACAGATGATGTAATTAGAATTGTACATTGCTAAAAATTACCATATCAGGAAGAATTTTAGCTAAGGAATTTTCTTTTAATTAATTTAGATTAAAATTTTCAAAGCAGATAAAAAAAAAAAACAACAACAGGATTTAAATGCATATCCTCCTGATTCCAAGTCCAGTTTTCTATCTGTAATGCTCATTTATTGGCTCATGATACATACTCTGGGAGAAGATGATGATTCAAAAAGCGTTTTCGTGTAAATGAGGTTTTTTTTCATGCAACTCTCAAAGTGAAAGTTTTCATTCAGAATTGGTTATCTCTAACTCATCTGATTCCAAAACAGCCTGACGTCCAACCCCAGTCTCCTCAGGTTACTGGAATATCCCCAGGGCATAACACAGTGCCTAGCACATAGTAGGTGTTTAATAAATGTTTATTAAATTGACTCTGATAGACACATTTCTTTTTCATTTTCTCCCTCTTTAAAATATAAAAGTCTCATCATAAGCATTCACAATAAAGGCATCATTTGTTTAAAAAGAGCACATTTCAAATCTGCAGTATGATAGACTAGACCAAGCTTCATTCAAGTGCTTTCCTTCAAAATGTGAAAAATCAAGAGTCCCTCCTCAAACACAACCCCCAGGGCCAGAGGAACTGGAATGAGCGGGGTTAAGTAACTTGCTCAAGGTTACACGGCCAGTTATTTCTGGGTGTGGTGCTGAGTGCCTGAGCCCGGGATTCGATCTCCAGGTCTTCTCAACACTGGAGCCAGTGCTCTTACTCGCTGTGCTACCTGGCCGCCCCTGAGCAAAGTCATTCTTAAAATCTTGACCTTGAGGTGGAAAAATAGAAAAAGTGTCCCATTCATCCAGAGTATATTACCAAAAAAAAAAAAAATTGCAGAGATAGATTCAGGCAAGCTCTATGTGTCCATAATACAGATTAGTCCATATAAAATATATAAAAAAGCAAATGAACTGTAATTTTATGGAGAGAGGTAGACTGAAGACCTCACAGGAGGTCAAAACTGAGCTGAACCAGGAATGAAGAAAGACACCTATACAAAAGCCCAAAGACAGGAGATGGGATATTGTGCCAGAAGAGCAGCAACCTGGCCAGTTTGTCTGGAATATAAAGCAGACTGGGGAAAATTGTGTAAAATAAGTCTGGAGAATTTGGTTGGATCCATATGGTGAAGCCTTTTAACTACCAAACAAAGTAGTTTATATTTTAGCCTAGAAGCAATGGGGAAATCACTGAAGCATTGCTTAAGAGGGGAATGACATGATCAGATCTGCGCTTTAGGAATATCAATTTGGTCAATACATGGATGATCGATCAGAGAGGGCAGAGGCATGATGCAGAGAGACCAATTAGGAAGCTATTGGAGGAGGTCAGACAAGAGGTGATAAGGGCCTGAACCATGGCAATGGCTCTGTGAGTGGAAAGAAGGGGATACATAGGAGAGATGGTGTGTAAATTGTAATTAGACTTGGCAACTGGTTAGATATGGAGTGGGGTGGGACTTAGGAGGTAAGGGAGGGTAGAGCAAAGATGACTCCAAGGTTATGAATCAGGATAACCAGAAGCATGATAGTGCCCTTAGCAGAAACAAGAATGTTAGATAAGAAAGTGAATTCAGGGAGAAATGGGAGAAACTTTATTTTATACATGTTAAGTTTGATATGCCCAAGTCCTAAAGGGAGTTGGAAACTTAGGACCTGAGTTCAGGAGAGATAAGGACTAGATATATAGACAAAAGAGTCATCAGTATAGAGATGATCATTAAACCCATGGGAGAGGTAGACAGACAGACAGACCTCAGACAAAGCCCTTTGGTATACACATGACTACCAGCAGGAGTATGAATGATGGTCCAGGAAAGGATCATATATTTTAGCTAGACGGGACCTTAGATATGATGGGGACCAAACCCATAATGTTACAGATGAGGAAACTGAGACCCAGCTAGTAAGTGTTTAATGTGGGATTTGCCCTCATGTCTTCCCGACTTAAATATGGTATTTGATCTACTACACCAAACTGACTCTCACCACAACATGCTGTAGAAGTCAAAAGAGGCAGAAAGAGAGACCAGAGGGAAATGTATCATGAAAACCAAGACTGATGAGAGTTTCCAGGAAGGGAATATGATTAGCAGAAGAATGGGGACTGATAAGGGGCCACTGGAGTTAGCAATTAAAAGAGAGTTTGGTAACCTTTGGGAGTGTGTTTTCAGTTGAGAGAAGCAGGGTGGAGGGAGGGGGTGACAAAAACCAGCTTTCAAGAAGTTAATAAATGAGTGTAAATTGCAGAAGAGAAAGCAACAGAAAAAGAAGAATCCCTATCCATCTTTTTGGAGAAGCTTGGCTTTGAAGGGAAAGAAGGATGTATAATGGATGGTCTCAATTTTTTTCAGCAAAGTATGAGACAAGATTGTCTTCTGAAAAGCAAAGGGAAGAGACAGTGTAGGTGGTTTGAAAAGAGAAATGGAAACTTAGAAAATGCACTGATAATCACTCGCAGAAAACCTCAAGAGCTGACATTCAGCAATAAAGCCAAAAATGCAACTAGATAATGTAAATTTGTGGTGTACCCAATCAGGAAAGTCGTATGACTTCCTCTCCCAGCACTGAGCTACATATGAATAGAATTTAAGGTGATCAGTGAGAAGTAAGGTCCTTGAGTACCTTCCTTTACTTCCCTGAGCTTCATTTCCCCCATCTGTAAAATGGGGGCATTCATACTAGAGACAACATGGCATAGCAGAAGGGTGGATTCAAGATCAGTGAACCTGGGCTGGAATCCAGGCATTGCCATTTATAAGCATGTAAATTGCATTAAATGAGGTTAATCATGAAGAGAGAAAGGAAAAGTAGCGTGTAGTGGAAAGACCATTTCATTTGGAATCAAAGGACCTAGATCCACATCAATACTACTTGGTACCCATGTAGTTAAGTTAAGTTAAGTTTAAGCAAGTTACTTCCCCATCTGGGCTTCAGTGTCCACATTTGCAAGATGAAGAGGTCCTACTAGGTGATCTCCAGATTCTATAACACTCATCCCCTGCATCCAAAAAGTTGCCAAGAAACTTCCCCAAGAAACGTAGGAAACTTGGCCTCTAAGCCCACTTTACTACTAACTAGTTCTGTTTCTCTGAATTAATAGCTTTCTCCTTTGGGACCTCAGCTTCCTCACAGAGAAAAGAAGTTTGGCCTAGACTCAGCAGGTTCCTCTCCCCAGAGCCCTAGAGGTCCAAAGAGCATTGAACTTGTAACCAGGCAACCCTGATTTCAGATCCAGTCTTGGCACTCACTAGGTGTGTGAACCAATGGACAATGAGGATGCTGATAACTGCCATGCCTACCTCAGACAGTCATTGTAAGAATTAAGTCTGATGATTTATGTAAAGCACTTTGCAAAATTTAAAGCACTTTATAATCATAAGTTGTTGCTATTGTTGTTGCTGTTATCATTTCCCAGCCTCACAGAAATGTAATGAAAGCAATTTGCAAACTGTAAATAAAATACTTTTGAAATATGAGCTATCGGCTACTTATAAACCCCTGAAGAAAGAGAATATCAGTGTGATAAGGTTTCAGCAGTTGTCAGGGAGTGATTCCAAATATTCATTATCATCTATGCTAGGGCCAAGATGTTATCATCTGTATCAGAATTAGGACACTTCCACTAGGGAATTTGCACAGTAAGAGGCTCAAATTTCAAAGCACTCTTGACCGAACCATGATCTGGCCAAATAATTGGGGGGGAACTGGATTTGTAAAAAGAATTTAACCCAATTCAATGAGCATTTATTAAGCATCCACTCAAACATGGGGCAAGGAGGTGGTTCAGACCTGTGATTTCAATGGGATTGGGCATTCCCAGTGAGGAAACTTCTTCTAGAAATGCAAATGAGCAAGGTACAATCTCTGAGATCTGCCTGGGGCACAAGGGGTCACATAGCCAGAATGTGTCAGAAGTTGGTCTTCCTGACTCTTAGGATGGCAAACTGAATACTGCACCACACTACCTCTCCCAAACAGAATGATATAGTGAAATGAGTGTAGAATTTGCCTTTAAAGTACCTAAGTTCAAATCTTTACTCTGCCATGTATGATGTGTGTGATCCTGGGTAAGTCATTTAACTTCTCTTGACCTTGGTTTCACCATATGTGAAAATTAGAAGGTTGGATTAAATGACCTTTAAGGTCCCTTCCAGCTCTTAGTCTATATCCCCAGGGCAAAGAACTATGAAACATGATGGTCATTGAAAGACAAGAATGAAGAAGATCCTCCCCCAAGATGCTTCAAATCAAATGGATCTCTGTATAACACAAGCCATTCACTAATTCACTCCTTCCAGCCCCCTTGTCATTCTTAAGGGCACACACTTACAAAATAGTTATTATCAGTTATGATTTTATATCAAGAGAAAGACAGCATTTAAGGGACTGGAAAAATAAGGAATTGTAAAAGTCTAAAGAAGAGAGAAATCTTAGAATAAATGCACTAAGACCTTTGGGACACCCAACATTTTCCCGGAGCCTCCAAAGTTATATTAAGAGGACTTTAAAATGAAAAGAAGAGAAGGAAACTGCCCACATATATTTTTCAAACCAGATTTGAAAGAGAACAGCAGGTATAACATAGGAAAAAAGAATCAGTCAACCAGCATTTATTAAACTCCTACTACATGTCAGGAACTGTGTTGTGCCAGGGATACAAAGTAAGGCAAAACCCACAGTCCTCACTCTGAAGGAGCTCACAGTCTAGTAGTAAAATACTAGTGGACATGGCTTCAAGTTAAGTACTTTCCAAGTTTCATCCTTATAGACATTGTGCCAGAAGAATGGGGGCCCAGAATGCTCATAATTGCATTCTAAGCCCTTTTAGTAAGCCAAGGATGTGAGTTTCATTTACATATTACCCCTTTCAAAAAAAAATCTAGGATACTCACACCTTGTCATTTATATTTGGAAAGATGAAAAAATATTCTAGAGTTGAATGAATTCCTAGAGAAAAACTCAAGTAATAAAATAGCATTTCACACTCAGTGAATGTGTAATTTCCTTTATTTCATTGAAAGATTCTATTTATTTACTAGTTGTTTGACCTTGGACAAGTCACTTCACTACTCTTGGTTTCATTTCTCCTTCTTTTAAATGAGACCATTGGACTACAATATCTTTATAGTATGTTAGGCTTAAAAAGAGACCATAGATATCACCTAACTTTCTCATCTTCATCTCAAATAAGGAACCTGAAGCTTTGAAAAAGAATGTGATTGCCTTCTAAATCACAGTTATTTAGTAGTAGCAGAGCTGGAATGAATCCCATCATTATAAAATCAGAGGATGTCAGAGCTGGAGGGTTCTTAAAGATCATCTTGTTTAAATCATACTTGAATGAATACAATATGTTAACAAATGATCATCCAGGTTTGGGTTTCTTTTTTTTTGGGGGGGGGGGTGGTGTAATGTTAATGAGAGTTGAAGATCTTCCCCACCCATTAATAGGCCTCATGTGGAGCCCAACAAGAGAAGCTTGATTAGGAGAAGCTTGTTTTTCCGGAAGACTCACACTTTTTGTTATTTTGTCATTAGGCAGTGGGTCACAAGTGATGCCCTCTAACCCTGAAGAAGTGTATGTGTGTATATATATATATA